>NC_134874.1:52243010-52543010 GCF_049852395.1 Peromyscus maniculatus bairdii
TAGCTCAAGGAAATGCAACAGACACAGTGCACTTGAACTTGAGTGTCATGTCAGCTCCATCCTGGTATTGCTAGAGAGCAGCTCCGGACAAGGGAGCTGAGCAGGTTATCACATTCCGAGGGTGCACACAGCAACCTGGGAGAGGTGAAGTGACTTACAAGGAAAGTCTGTTTTTAATCCTTCCTTAAAATGCATATCTATCGGTATCTTGGATACATATGTTTAATAAATACCTAGAGAAACAATTTTTAAAAAATATGTTCGTCTGGGACCAAGATGAAAACCCAGACAGATCTTAACAGGCTGTAATAACAAGCTGCAATGGTGAGAAATATAAGATCATTTTCTGTGTTCCATAAGTAAAAAAGCAGATAACAGAATGTCTCAGTGAAGTTCGACATGATTTTTGGTGACATCATCAGAAATGTAAGGAAAACAGCGTGTGGGGTGGGGTATGCTATACATCACAGCCCGTGACAGTGATGGCCTGTGTCAAAGCCCCATAGCCCACGCGACTTTCATTGCTTGGGAGTCCACATGGGAAGCCTCGTTTCCCTGAGAACCCTGAAACTCCAATGTGAGCGAGGGCAGCTGATTTCTCACTCCCGAAGTTCTTTTGACTAAATATTCCTGAGGCCTCTGTGGGGGGTCGGCCTGCCAGGGCAGGAGCAATCTCTGAATCTCTACACATGCAAAGAACAGTGATTAGATTTTTATAACAAGTCAGGACTCTTCAGGGAAAGGACCGTATGAAAAATACCCTCCGTACTATGGCAAAGAGCACGGGCAAGGTTCCAAGTGGTGGAAAAGCTGTAGGCTGTGCATGGCAGAGGCCCGTCTGCTTCACGGCATGAGCTCGGGCAGCAGCCCGGGCTGAAGACATTGTGAGCCTAGTCTGGTGTAGACTTAAGACCCTGGAGAGAAAGGAAGCCGCTCTCTGAGGCTGGCCCTGCTGCTGACACTATTCACTCCCGGAGCAGAGGTGTCTGTATTCCCGTTTGGTTTGTTTCTACAGGGGTTGGTTTGCTCACTTCCTGGGTCTGTGAGCGTTTTCACCCACCTTCATCTGGTGGCCACCGGCTAGAGGATGCTGCTGTCTGATCCGACTCTCGGAGAGGCGGGGTTTCCATGGCGGCTTATATGGGGTAACTAAAGACAAAGGATGCCTAATTGTGACTTAGGAGCACAGGCCAGGCACTCGCTTGACCATCTGGCAAAACGCTTTTCTCGGGCTGTTTCCACCTGGGTACGAATAGAGATGTGAAGCTTCTTAATGAGGACTGAACAAGCTGCTTGGCATGGTCCTGGACTCTCGAATGGAAATGTCCGTTGCTAGTGTGACTGGTTTGAATTATCTTCTCTCCCAACACTTTGCTCACTAAGCTGAGTGAATATTGATTTGAGGGAGAACATGACCTTTAGGGCTAGATGCAATGACAAAAAACTACCGTTCAGAAGAAAGAGCCAGCTGTGAGCATCATCTCTCACCCACAGTCCCAGCAAACACAGTCTTAGCGGCCTCTGGAACAGCGGTTCTCAACCCCTAGGGGGGTCGAACGACCCTTTCACAAGGGTGGCCTAAAACCATCAGGAAACACAGATATTTACATGACAATTCACAACAGCAGTGAAATTACAGTCATGAAGCAGCAATGAAAATAACTTTATGGTTGGGGACCACCACTAGCTGAGGAACTGGATTAAAGGGTCACAGCGTTAGGACAGTTGAGAACCACTGCTCTGGAACCATGTCCTGTGGGCACGGAGATACCTTGTAGTATATGAGAGCTCAGTGTGATTCTCGGAAGCTCTGTCACTAGTAAGTGGACATCCTCCCACCCTTGGACTTCTAAGAGAGCGGTACAAGCACACATCCAAATGCGAGCCAGCGAGAACACTTTCTAACTCACGCCAGCCCCACCCAGGCTCTCCCTCAACACCCACCACCAGATCCCCTATGAAGTGATTCCAGCGAAACTCCGTTCCTCTGTAAATAATTCAGCTTGTGTCCCAAAATAAAAAAACAAAAAACAAAAAACAAAAACAGGACTTTGTTTTAGCACGTCCATTTTTCCCAAGGTTTCATTTTTTTTTTTAAATGGATAGTTGAAGCAATTCAGTCCAAAGTATTTCAAGGCAACAATAACTCAGTATCCTTTAAATGGGATAATTTTGTGCTGGAATACATGAAAAAATATTTTTACCTAATTCAGAGTTTTCAGGCTCTTTTCTCATTTTCACATCTGAAATTGAGGTGTCCCCTGCAATGAGCCAAGGATGTTTAATTAACAATGTTATCTTTCCTGCTTGGTGCAGTCTAATAATGCATCTCACAGAGAACGGTGTCTTAGGAATGGAGAAGCACAGAGTTGAACAGTAAGTCAGTGTGTCTCTAAAACTACCTGCCCAGATGCCTGTTTGCATGTTTTCTTGTACATATCCTCACAAATAACAAAATGAAACACATTTAAAGCAAACACTGTACAAGTCCTAAGAAAGTAAAGTAAACATTTTCCTCAGCATCTTGGGTACAACCTGGGGACCGTGGCAAAGGGGTCAAAACTGCGTGGGTATTTTATCCCTTGAGGTACAGAGCATGTCCAGTGTGAAGTCTGAACTGTTGAGATAAAGTTCTCTCTCTGTCTCTGTCTCTCTCTCTTTCTTCCCTGGTCAAGCCTTCCTTGTCACCACTGATACCCTCATTTGTCCCCAGAGCTTGCTAAATGAGCATAGCAGGGGGTGCTGAATGTAACCAGAGAGGAAAAGGAGGAAGTAAGGTGACCCCAGGGCTCGGTGACACATGATTTAGCGGGGAGGAAACAGCTAGTAGTTGCCGTGACCACACCGGTGGCTCCTGTGTTAGCTAATTTGGCAGGCAAACACAGCCTTGTATGTTTTTAGAACTGCATGGTGAAGAAGATGTAAAGTTCTCTGGTGTGATGGGGACTCAAGACTGGCTTGTGGTTTATGAATGATCAGCTGCTAGTTCTCCAAGCCTCGTTGTCCTGAGATTTAAAGAGATCCATCTAACGGAAGCTCTCGGGATGCATTACGGATAGAGCAGGGATTTTCAACTCTTCTTGCTCACTGCTTCGTCTCCAGAACCCAAGGCAGCATCTGACACATGCTCAGTGTCCTGAAGACACTGAGTAGATGGATGAGTTCTTGCTTTCAGCGTGAGACTGGTGCGGCTGGGGTGGGGGTGGGGTGTCATTTACTCCCACTAGTTTAAATGATCTAAGAATGTTCACTAAACGCTACGTATAGCGAGATGTTTCCCATATAGGCGGTCAATGGACCCCTTTTCAAACAGGCTCTGGTTTTACTGTGGTTACCAGCACATTTGAAAACCATGTAATTAACATCATGCAGCACATTGGGAAATTCGGGGACAATAAGAGCAAACACTATACAGTTCTTTGGGCCAAGACTCTAAGCACTTTGACTAATCGACTGATCTATTCTTGACAGCTACATAAGCTATAGATGCTGTGACTGTTTTTATTTTATATAAAAATGAGGTAAAGAAGGATGCAGTGATGGCATGCCATTCAAACCTAAGTGTCTAGCAACGGACTGTTCCGAACTGCCAAGCTGTGTAATGTTACCAAGAGTCTCCTTTCTACTGAAGGGTAGTGACACCTGAGCTAAAATTATGAATGAGGTCACTCCCCACCTCTAAACGCTATGATTCTATACAGTGTATTCTGCTCAACTTATTAGTAACATTGAGACAGCAGTCTAAGGTGAATTCAGAGACCCATTTGCCATTCTCTTGGGATCCACGGAGGCAACCTGTAAATCTCCCTCTATTTAGAGGTTAGGAAGCCAAGGAATGCAGTCCCCAGGAATTTCACGCGAAGTCTTAGGTCATGAGTGTTCCTATCTTACCACATAGCCTGGGCCTATTTCAGCCCTAGCCCCTCTTCCTGCAGGTCAGAGGTCATGCTCTGCCTTGGTTGGTTACAGGTCCCCGTGGTAAATCGCACAGTCCACTGACTCTTTAATCCAATAGCTTGAGCTGAAGCAGCCAAGTGACACTGATTTATGACCTTCCCTCTTGGGGATCTCCTTAAGCAAAATCACAACACCCAAGAGAGCCTTGAAGAGAGTTAGAGCTTGGAATTCATTTTCTTTTAGGTTTGATCGCTCCCTTTCCTCCCATTTCAGATCAAGCTCTTTCTCAACTGTGGCCTCTGACAGCCATAGAGCTTTCAGTTAGTTAAACAACATTAGTTAGCCTCATTATGGGAAGAAAAATAGGAAAACCCGAACAAAGACGCATTTCATCCTGCAAGAGAAAATACGTCCCAGGTAGTAATTACTCCACTGTCTGAAATAATCCCATTAGGCATTGCCTTTCCATTGCAGTTCACCAAGGGAACTGGCATCAGACTGGGCTGGTGGGAGGAAACATTGCATCCATTCAGCTGCTGGTCAAAGGGAGAGCTTAAGTGCAGAATTAATGTCCTGTCTCAACAGTAACAAGATGGAGTATTAGCATAGTGTTTTCCCCTCAATTTGATCGCTTTCTGCAGATTCTGTAGCATGTGTGTGTGCATGTGTGCATGTGTGCGTGTGTGCGTGTGCGTGCGTGCGTGTGTGTGTGTGTGTGTGTGTGTGTGTGTGTGAGCATTCACAAGTGGAGGTCAGAAGTCAATCTCACATGTCATTCTTTGTGAGAGACTTCTGCTTTTTTTCAAGCCAGGATTTTTACTAGAGGCTCCCCAAGTAGGCTAGTCTGATTGGTGATGAGTCTCAGGAGCCCGCCTGTCTGTCGCCCCAGGACTGGGCTCAGCAGCCTGTCTGTCTGTCTGTCTGTCTGTCTCCCCAGGACTGGGCTCACAGGCAGTCACTCCTCCCTGCGTACACGGGCTCTAGGGATGAACTCAGGTCACCATGCTCACACAGCACTTTCTCACCTGAGCTGCCTCCCTAGCCCGAGGCCAGTACTTCTTCACATTTTGATAATCGGCTTCCACAGCCTATGAAGAATGTCACAGAGCTGTTCCCCTAAAAACTTAATGTAAATCAGGGGCTGGGGTGAGAGCCCAGCAACTAAGAACATGCAATACTCTTCCTGGGGAGCCAAGTTCGAATCCCAGCACTCACATTAGACAGCTCACAACCTCCTCTGACTCCATCTTGAGAGGATCCAACTCCTCTGACCCTCAGGCAGGCTCCTGCATTCACATACACATATCTACACATAGACACATAGACACACACACACACACACACACACACACACACACACACACACTTTAAAAGAATAAAAGCAAATACTTTTTAATTTTTTTGTATGAATTGAATAATATGGTAAGGGCATTAGTCTTTCTTTGGTCCAATCCCACCCAATAAGGCAGGACCAGCTAGATGGTCAAGAACCTACCTTACCTGAGAAGCAGGAGTTACCTTTGAGTAATCTGGCTTGTATTTTTGGATGCTTTCTTGATAGATCCCTGACCTTCCAATGTTGGCCCCAAGAGCCAGCTTCTGCCTTCAGCCTTATCATTGTGACACCGACAACATGGCTTATAAAAGGTCTACTGCACTCTGCCCTCTATACCTTATTGGTTAGGATGGGTTGGTGAGAGAGCAACAGTAACTTATTTTAAAGTTTGGTAACTGTCCTAGTTTGCATCTCTGTTTCTGTCCTAACACACTGATGAAAAAGAACTTCTTTGGCTTACATGTTACAGTTAATCCGTCATTGAGGGAAGCCAAGACATGAACTCAAGGCAGGAGCTGGAAGCAGAAACCATGGAGGAATGCTGCTTACTGGCCTGCTTCCCTGGGTTGTCTCCACTAGCTTTCTTTTATTTATTTGTTTGTTTGTTTGTTTTTGTTTTTCAAGACAGGGTTTCTCTGTGTAGTTTTGGTGCCTGTCCTGGATCTCACTTTGTAGACCAGGATGGCCTCGAACTCAGAGATATCTGCCTGGCTCTGCCTGCTGAGTGCTGGGATTGAAGGTGTGTGCCACCAACACTGCCTGGCTAGCTTTCTTATATAACCAAGCCCACCTGCCTAGGAATGGTGTTACCCACTGTAGGCTGGCTGCTCCTACATCCATTAGAAATGAAGAAAATGCCCCCTCAGATAGGACCACCAGCTAGTCTGATGGAGGCAACTTCCCCAGGAGCTTCCCTCCTCCCGGATGTGTCAAGTTGACGACCAACGTTGGCCGTCACAGTCACCGAAGTTTAAAGTAGACAACTGATACGTCCCCAGCTGAGGCAAGGACATGAGGTGGCTCAAGTCTGGAACCTGGTCAGCCAGAGGACTTCAAGGCACTAAAGACACTGCTAGATTCAGCACACTCGGCAACCTGTGAATTCACCAAATCCACAGAGAGTTCCACACGCTTTTAGAGGTAGCCTCTGATGCAGTTTGCTATCCATGTGGGGCCTACGCTATTGATCTGCTCAGTGACTCAGACGGCATTGAACACGACTAAACATATCGGTGTGGGGTCCAATGTGATCCTAGACCACGGAAAGGAAACCGACAGAGTGAGAAGAACCTCTGGGGTCAGTTTCATTGATAGGAAAGAGTAGAACGGCAATGTGACATTGACAAATCACTACTGGCTTCAGCATCTGGAAGTTTCTGCTCCGAGCATCAGTTGAAAATGAGTTGTGGTGGCAGGGATCACAAAATCCCTCTGCTCTATCTGGGGAAGAGACCTGGGCAAAAGGAAACTAACCACTACCTCTTCGTACAAATGCAACATTCTCTCTCCCTCTCCTTCTCTCTCTTTCTCTCTCTCACACAATAACAATAATTGTTATTGTTTTAATTTGTTAATTGTAGGAAACAGTGGTCCTCATTTCACAATAAGAGCACTGGAGATTCAAGGTAGGGAAATGAAGGCATTTCGTGGGCATCAGCCTAGCACAGCAGGTGGGCTGACTGGGTGCACGGAACAGTTTATAAACCCTACTGTGTGTCCTTTGTCCCTCTTTTTAATAATCAGAAGGACAGTCTCATGTGTCATCTAGATTTCAACTTTCCCTCTGTTCCTTACATTTGTCCTTTCTTCAGTGAAAACCACGTATGGCTTCATCTCTGTGTTTTACATCCTATTTATTTTGAAGCTTACCACACATATGACTTTGCAGGCAGTTTGGCTGTTGGTAATTTTCTACTCTAACCTTCTGGTTTGGGGAGAGGAAGCACTTTAGAGGAGCTGGGGGCAAGTGTGAGACTAGCAGGCATGAGCAGGGCCTAGTATGTTCTGTTCATTTGCAGCTGGACTTAAGGAATGAACCCTCAGATCTTATCTCTAACAGAAATCTAATCATTTTCACTTGCGGACTCGTTCATACGTTCATTTCTCAGATCGCTGCAGACCCCAGGATGAGCTCATCCAATGCATTTATCTGACACTAGGAAATAAAAACACATGAGAGGAACACAAGAGAATGGTCACTTGTGTCTACAAAGGCTGGGGCCAGAATGGCTGCCCAGGGAAGAGACTAAGAATGTCTTAATTTGAGAATGTGATAGTTACAAAGAAAGTCAGAGTTTAGAATGGGTTTATGCATCATTAAATTCTGACTGGCGTACGTTAGTCTCATAGATGACGTATTAGAACTTGTCCCCAAAAATTACTACTAGCAATTCCTACCAATAAATGTATCTCCCATGCGGACCGATGATGCATTCTTTTTAAATTTATACATGGATGTATTTGTGTGTAAGTGCATGTGGGAGAGCTCATGCCACGGCAAGCCTGTGAGGGTCACAGGGCAACTTCAAGGGTCCATCTCTCTCCTTCCACCATGTGAGTTCTGAGGACCGAATTCAGGCCAGTCAGGCTTGGAGGCAAGTGTGTTTCCCTGCCAAGGCATCTCGCCAGACAAATCATCTATTCTTTCAACTTGGATTTCAGTTGCATAATATTTAGTTAGAGTTTTGGTTAATGTGGTTTTTTAAAAATTACCTTTCTAGCTAATTACTGTTGTTTATACCCATCTGCTAGAGAATAGCACTTAAACTTGTGTTAACCTCTCACTACTAATTACATTCTGAATTAGGTTGGTTTGTCTCATTAAAGTCTGGTAAAAGGGAAAAAAAGGATTCCTTTGATTCTGTTGAATTTCTAAAGCATTCAGAGCAGTAAAGTGTCCCACAGTCATACCCTGTTCTCGGCATTGCTTTGGGGTGAGAACTAGGACAAGGCTGAGTCAGCAGCGGGTATCAAGGACCCCAGGACCTGACACTGGGGAGGCCAGACCAAGAGCAGCCAAGGAGGAGCTCAAGCATTGCTCTATCTATCAAAGCCTCTGTCCCTTCAGTCACCGGCCCAAGACCTACCAGAAGGCAAAAGTCAGTCTGATGGTATTCCCCAAATGTCCAACTTCTTATTCGCCAAGGTAAAACCACAAAATAACCCAGGGCTTTGAAATCATGCCTAGATTATTCACAAAAGTTTGCCTGTTTTAATTTTTCAACCAGTTAATTTTGATTGTTCATGATCTTGCTATATTGGATTTTTGAGATGAGATTCACCGTGCATGAGATTCAACTTTTTGATATGCACAGTTTAGTGATTTTACCTAGTCCAGTCCCCACTGTTTAATCCTCACTAGTAGCCTCTTCACTGTCTTCAAAAGAAATGCCAGTATAACTTCTAATTGCATTCTAAATACTCATCCTTATATCCACAGATAATTGTAGCTCTCACCCCTCACCAAAGATGTTTCTTTTTGCAGCAAAGAAAGGTTGCTACAGAGATCCATAACTGGCCAAAATGCAGAGCGTAGTGACCATGGAGAGTGCTCAGCCCCAATTGGAATCCCTACACCTCGGGGGGGGGGGGGGGGGGGGGGGGGCGACAGTAAGAGCCAGGGGACCAGGCTGCCTGCTGCTGGACAGCGTCCTTTAGATGTGACAGAGGTGCTCAAACCTCGTGCCTGCCGAAAGAAGTCCTGCATAGTGAGATGAGTGGCCATGCCATACAGATAGAGGAAATTCCAAAGACCCACCCCCTAATTAGGTAAAGAGCTAACGGCACTCAGTGACTGTGGAGAGAGAGAGAGAATCGGTCTTCTACAGGGACAGACCTCTTGATAGGTATCCAATCCTAAAGAAACACATGTACGTATGAGCAGCACTCATGGGATTCTTAAGATGTGTGTGTGTGTGTGTGTGTGTGTGTGTGTGTGTGTGTGTGTGTGAGAGAGAGAGAGAGAGAGAGAGAGAGAGAGAGAGAGAGAGAGAGAGAGAGAGAGAGAGAGAGGTTGTTGTAGAAGAAGAGGTCATGACATGGGAGGAGTTGGATCGGGGAGAGAGGGGTGGAAATGCAGTATTCATGTATGACATTCTCAAAATATTTTAAATAAAAAAAAAAGAAATGCCATAGTAGTCATTCCCCATTCTCTCGATCCTGGCAACAGCTAGCCTACCCACTGGCTCTGTGGGTGTGTCTACTCAACAAAGTTCAAATAAATAAAATGATACAACATGCAGCCTCTGTGCCCGGCTGCTTTCATGCTGCATAACTGTACTTGGGTTTCATCACATAGCATGGAATCACAGCTTGATTCCTTCTCAAGGATAGCAATTGTTTTCTAAAAAGATATTCATAAACACTTATAAAATATGTGTGAACACCAACACACACACACACACACACACACACACACACACACACACACACACACACACGCACACTGTGTTGGTTATTTTTCTGTTGCTGCGATAAACCATGACCAAAAATAACTTGGAGGAAAGGATTCATTTGGCTTATGGATTCCAGTCAATCATCGAAGGAAGCCAAGGCACAAACTCAAGGCCGAAGCTTGAAACAGAGCCCACAGAACAAGGCTTTCTACTGGCTCACTCCCTCTTCCTTCCTCATCCACCTTTCTTACAATAACCCAGGTCCACCCAGCCTAGGCATGGCACTGCCCACAGTGGGCTGGGTCTTTCTACCTCAATTAACAATAAAGAAAATGCCCCGCAGATGTACCCCCAAGCTAGTCTGATGGAGGCAGTTCCTCAGTTGAGATTCCCTCTTCCCAGATGTGTCAGGCTGACAACCGAGATTAGCCATCACATACATTCTTTGCAAAATCATATATTTTGCTTCCTCTTGACTGTATCTTAGACACAGAATTGCTGAGTCATAGGGCAACCTCATGTCCAACTTTCTAAGAAGGCTGAGCTCTTTTCCCAACATGGCTGGCTGTCCCACAGCTGAGCACAGTCCTACCAGCAATGGGTACTCCAATTTCCCCACACCCTCATCCACACTTGCCACTGAGTCTAATGAAGCCCATTCTAGTGGCTGTGAAGTGGTGTGTCAGTATGGATGGTTTTGATTTCTCTCTCCCTGCTGACTAGTGTTGTTGGACATCCTTTCACCTGTATCTGGCCATTTGTATATTTGTGTTAGAGAAATTTGCCTTACAAACCTGTTGCCTGTCTTCAAATTGGATTATTTGTCTATTTACTGTTGAACTTTAAGAAGAGTCTCTGTGTATGTCAAAGGCTAGCCCTTTATCAAATATGTGGCTGGCAGACATTTTCCCAACATCACAGTTCATCTTTTCACTTTGTTAACTGCAGAGGACGCTTGGATGTGCTCTGCACTGTTCGACCGTACCCTCCATCAAAGCGCTGCCACAGTCCTTCATACCGCTTTGATAATGTTCTCTGTAGCACAAGATTTCTTTTTTAATGGATAAAACCCAAATTACCTATATTTTGTTTTTGAAATGTGTTTTCATATCATATCTAAGAATCCTGCTCCATGTAAACTTACGAGGGTTTACTCTTCTGAACTTACAAAGCAATACTGTATTAGCTTCTACATTTCTGCATTTGTCCTTTTTTTAACTTCATTCTTTAGCACATGACCCACTACCTTTATTGAAAACCCATTACTCCGTTGAATGGCCTTGGAACCCCCTCAAAATGAACTGGTCACAGGTACATCCACTTAGTAGGTTTGTTTCTGGAGTAACGGTTATGTTCTATTAGTTTCTGTGCCCTTCCTTATGGCATTCCCCCAGGGTTGGGTTTGTGCCTGTCCTTATGTTGGTTCCCAGTGGCAGGTCTGTCATCAGCTTTAAAGTCAGGAAGTCCAAGTGTAAGGATTTGATCCTTAATTACGTCATCAGCCTTCGCCGGCTTCCCAGCCTAAAAAGAGGGTGAGCCCTCTGTGGGCTCTCTGTCCCCTCTCCTCTCCTCTCCTTCCTCCCATCGGCCCCCCTCTCCCCCTCCCCCCCTTTTGTGTCTTTTTGTCTCTGTTTCTCTCTTTCTCTCTCTCTCTTTCTCCCCTCTCCCCCCCCCCCCAATAAAGCTTTAAAGGGTAACCATGGCTATGATTCTTTTAATCAGCACGCTGCTCCGATGGCATGGTTGCTGCGGGCGGTGACCAGCCACGAGGGGCAGCGCCGCGGCATAAGTAACACCAAGAACTTTAATGCGTTCTTCTTTGAGATTACTTTGACTCTGACTCACTTTACTTCCCTGTGAATTTTGGGACATGTCTCTAAATTTCTGCAAAATAAATAGCCCAGATTTTGAGGGATTGCAACAAATTTGCGTATCAATTTGTGTAGCAAGCCACAGGAATATGAAATAGAAGTCCAGCTGTATATTATAAACTACACCTTGACCAGACCAAGGCTCAGTTGAGTGGGAAGCCATTTAGCAAGGACTACCTGGTGTTACACAGCTTAATATTTGGTTGTGCCTTGCTGTGAATTCCTTGTGTTCATAATTCTCCTAAAATGTGTTATGTGTGTCTGAAGCTCCAATTCAAAGTACTTGGAAAAAGTCAGGTAGACAGAACCTTGTACCTCTGAGCTCAGACTCCTCTTTAGCGTTTGTTTTGGGTATCTGCCTTTTGCAAATATCCTCCCTAAGCTACTTCCTAAAATAGGGCCAACCCAAAACAAAACCTTGAAAAACAAGCAAGGAACAGATAGTTACCAGACCACCTGCTAGATGCCTGTAGCCCCCCAATTAAGGGAGACAACCTGTCTCCCAGACCAAGTGCCTATCTCCCAGATGCATAGCTTTGTGTCTTGTGCAAATCAAGTTCAGGTGTTCCCCTCTGTCTCACCACCCCAGAGCAACTTCTTAGATCAAAGGGGTTTCCCCTCCCCAGGTGCTTCAAGCTGTGATGCAAATTGACTAGCTATCAGTACTCATCCCCTGCCCTGTCAGGAAACTGGCAGCAAAGGAAAATAGTGATATTTATGAGAAACTCATAATGCTTTCACCTAACCACAGTAAGGATCTATTTCTAGCACATAAATTCCTTTTCTGATTTATTCCAACTGCTATCTGACTCCACTCTTGTCTCTCCCGCTTTGGGTTGCAAATAAAGTTGCCAGGAAGCCTCTGGTGGGGACCTTGCAATCTTGTGCTGTATACTAAACGTGAGGTGTTGCTGCTGCTTGGGAAAAGCTATAGAGCAGTCCCGAGAGAATGAGAAGATTGAATTGAAGGAGTTGAACTGAGAGAGCTGAATTGGTGGCTGAATGATGGTGGCAAGCGAATAAACAAATTGGACGAAAGAGCTTCGTGCATTTGGATTCGTTCCCGCACTGATGGTAGCGTCCCTTCTGGGTCCCTGAGATAGTATAATATAAAGGCTGGACCTTTAATATTATACAAAAAAAAAATTGAATAATGTAACTTTATCCATGTTAAGCCTCTAGTCCACTAACATGGAGAATCTCAATTATTTAATTTCCTTTAGTGACATTTATAGCTGACACCCTTCATGTTTTTATTGTTGTTGTTGTTGTTGTTTACATTTTGAGACAGGGTCTTTCTCTCTACATAGCCATGGCTGTCCTGGAACTCACTATGTAGAGTCCTGGCCTTGAAATCAGAGATCCACCTGCCTCTGCCTCCTGAGTGCTGGGATTAAAGGCATGTGCCACCACACCTAGCTTTACCTGACCTGTTTTATGTCACTTTTGTTAATGCATAAGCATTTTATTCTTTTGATGCTGGCTAAGTGTATTGCATTATACACTATTACCATTTAATGTATCAAAACTAAAAATGCAATAAATAGTATCATTAAAAAGTAGATACTGAGCCTGGAGAGATGGCTCATAAACATATGTAATTCCAGTCTGGGGGGGGGGGATTTGCACCCTCTTCTGGTTTCCATGGGCACTGCACACACGGTGCACAAACATACAAGCAAGAAAGCATCCGTGAAATAAAATTAACTAAAAAATTAAAAATAAATAGACACCATTGAAATTCCTAGACATCAGATATTTGCACAATACATTGTACCTTGGAATCCAGTCTGTATCTCTTGAAAGTTGTTACTTTGTTCCCTGATAAGAAGGAACTGCAGTCAAGGATCTTTCCCAAGATCTACCTGGTTAGTGGCTTATTGGAATTAGCCCCAGATGTAAGTGACTTCAAACTGCATGTCATCAGTGAAGGGTTCACAACACGGCCACATTTACCGGGCGGACACTTCCGCCTAGCCATTTCCGCATCAAAAGAGCGTCCCGTAGCTAGGATACCTCCGCCTAGCAAGTTCCGGGCCAAGGGGTCTCGCGTGATCAGGGTCCCGTGCCATTGCATGGTGATGTAAGCGCGCAACATGACCATGTAGTGACGTGACCTGGCCACGCCCCCAGCCGGTTTTAAAAGTCCGGCGCGATATTCCCCACTCTCTCTTCTTCTTCTCCACGCACGTGTCTTTCCCACAGGCCTGCACTTTCTGTCCTCTGTTTCTAATTAAACTCTATAAGCGGATTCTGTCGTGTTTCGTGACGTTTCCTTGCAAAGGGTAAGAACACAACGCAGGCAAAAACCTAACATTCTGGTGCCGTGCCCGAGCGGGCGCTCCCGGCGGGCGCTCCCGGCGGGCGCTTTCCGCCGGCAGCCCGCGGACCGGGGAATCTGCTCCGTACGCGACAGACCGCTCTCCATTCGCCTGAATCGCATCCAATTTCCATCCAACACCGACCGGATTGGTGAGTGCCCACGCTTTCGGCCAGCGTAAACGGTTTCCTGCACCTGTGTGTTCGGCGCCTCACACGTGTTCTGGAGACCGGGGAACCCCCGACCACGGTCTTCATTGGCTGCGGTCGGCCCCTATCGCTGGCCAACTGGCCCAACTTTTCCAGCCGTCTCCCACGCCTGCAGCCTGAGATATTTTTCGCGTTGGGGGCCACCGTCGGGTGCGTCCCTGTAAATCCACGTGAGATCGACCCGGTCCATCTCCTTGACGAAGGAGCAAACGTGGTCTGGACTCCCGGGGAGTCCTTTCCTCACCGTGGAGGGGGCCCCTGCTTCTTTGGCTGACGAGCCTAGAAGCAGCCTGTGCCTGAAATCCGTCCTAGACTCTGGGGACGCCTGAGGTCTTGGCTCCGGATTACGTTTATTTTTATTTTTATTTTCATTTTTATTTTTTTTATTTTTCTGCCTCTGCTGCAGACATGGGAAACAAGGCTTCCAACTCTGTTACTCCTTCCTCTCCATTGGGCTGTCTTGTTGAAGCTTTAAGACCTCTCAGTTTAATGCCTCACATAAAGATTTCTACACTAATTCGTTTATGTATGAAAAAATGGCCAAAGTATACTCTAGACAATAACAAAAACTGGCCGCCTAACGGCTCCTTGGATCCCGATGTTTTGCGGGAGCTATCCAATTACTGTCAGCGTTCAGGCAAATGGAAAGAGTTGCTTTCTTCTCTCTCAACGCTAAACTGTCTCTTCTCGTTTCCTTCTCTCCTGCTCATATGCTCCTAGCTGTACGTAAACCAGAGGATTCTCAGACTCCGGAATTTCTGACTCTAGATCTTGCTAAGGAACCAATAATTAAAATTCATGTTCCATCCACTCTCTCAGATAAAAAGTAAGCTGGGTTCTTATACGTCTAATTCTGCTTCCTTCATTAAACAATTTCAATATATAACTCAATCTTATAGTCTCACCTTTCATGATATATACATGATACTTTCTAATAATTTACTCCCGGAGGAGCGCAGGCGGGTGTGGGAACAGGCTAGGACCCACACAAACGAAATTCATCAGACTAACCTTTCACACCCCCCAGGAGCCGAAGCGGTTCCTGACCGGGAGCCACACTGGGACTATAACACCCAGAGTGGCTGTCTAGCCAGAGATAGGTTTATTACCTGTCTCCTGACAGGCCTCCGTAAGGCTGCCCTAAAACCAGTAAACTATGAAAAACTAAAAATGGTGATCCAAGATAAGGATGAAAATCCGTCTAAGTTCTTAGAGCGGCTCACCAAGGCTCTACTTCAGTTCACCAGCTTAGACCCGGAGAGCCCTGAGGGCAGGCAGCTGTTAATGACCCACTTTGTCTCTCAGAGCTTCCCCGACATTAGAGACAAACTTAAACGTTTGGAGAATGGCCCACTGACTCCGCAGGCAGACATGCTGGCAATAGCTTTTAAGGTGTACCATGGTAAAGATGAAAAAGCCCATAGAAGGAGCTGCCAGATGCTGGCAAGCACTGTCCGACCGGCTCCCCGAAAGCCGTCTGGTTCCTGTTACAAGTGCGGGAGAGAAGGCCACTGGGCACGGGCGTGCACCAACGGCACACGAAAGGCACCGGCAAAGCCTTGTCCGAAATGCCACAAGAGGGGTCACTGGTCAGCTGACTGTCCTGATGTCCCAAGCGACACAGGAACGCCAGATGAGGATGAATGTGACAACGACTCTCCGGCTGACTTTGTAGGCGTGGCCTACAACGAGGATTGACGCTGCCCGGTTTCCGCCCCGGCCACTCCCATCTCACACAGGGAACCAAGGGTAGTGATCAAAGTTAATGGGCACCCCATCTCGTTCCTTTTGGACACCGGAGCTACCTACTCTGTCCTGAGAGAGTTTTGGGGGCCCACCTCTCCTTCTCGTCTCCCTATTGTCGGGGTTGGGGGACAGCCTTATCTGCCTCAACAGACACCGCCACTTAATTGTATTTTCAGGGGCATCCCTCTCACACACACATTCTTAGTGGTGCCAAGCTGCCCTGTACCTTTAATGGGGAGGGATCTCCTAGCTAAGGTAGGGGCGTCCATTTCTTTCGCCCCACACATGTGCCTTATCCCAGACACGCCAGCGGCTCCCCTCCTCCTCCTCCTAGCCACTAACTCTACAGACTCCAAATATGCTTTTCATATCCTCCTGTCCCACGCTGCTATTTGGAGGGAGCATGGACTTCTCACAGCAAAAGGAGGATCCGTGTCTCAGGCCATATAATGACCATGCAGCAGGAAAAGTTAAATATCTCCTCAAACCAGTTCTAACACCAGGTCTTTTTTCCAAGCCTCCAGCTGTTCCAGTTCTAACACCAGGTCTTTTTCCCAAGCCTCCAGCTGTTCCAGACAGTCTGTTAACCCCTCTTTTATGTCATCTAAGGTCTATTCTATGGAGCTATGCGGACTGTTCACTGCCTCAGCCATGTGACAATCCTTGCCCATCTCCAATACACATTGGGGATCAGGTTCTTCTTTCCCCTCCGGGTCAGCGTCCTACACCCCTTTCCCCTAAGTGGCAGGGACCCTTCAAAGTAATTCTTGTAACCCCTATAGCTGCTAAACTCGAGGGCTTTCCTCACTGGGTCCACCTGTCTCACCTAAAACCTTTTATCTCACCTCCATCCCAGAAGAATCTCTCTTCATATACAGTGAAACAAACAGGGCCTCTCACTCTCAAGCTCCAGAGGACATCAGGATCCCCTGCTTTGCCACCAATTCCAGAGGAATAAGGTACCACCCCTTCCTTTTCCAACCAGGGCCACACAGAGCCGGAGGCAAAAAGGACCATCAAAAATATCCAGGCGATAAGGAATAATGTAATACAATAATTTATCATTGTTCAATACTCAGCAACTGATCACCTGTGTTTCCCAAGTGTTAACCTAATAGGGAGAATAGGTGTCTTAAGTAAACTACCAAAGCAGGTGCCTTAAAAGAATTACCTCTAATGAGGCTTGTCTCAGATAGGAATTAAGCAGAGTACTAAGACCAGATCTACCTCAGGTAAATGTCACATGCCTCTATCTGGGCAGGCCAAATCTACCTCAGACAAATGCCAACTCCAAAACAAAATAATAATGATTCTTTCTCTCTAAGCTCTCTCTATGTCAACAGTATCTTATTAAATGGGAGGCCCCCAGCCACGACACAGGAGGTCCCCAGCACCAGCACGGATGGACAGCCGCGGAACCAGGAGAAGGCAGAACGTCGTTCCAGGACTTCCAACATTACTCCCGGACTTCACAAGATACCCCTCACCCCACCCCCCAAGAGCCAGCCGACGCCCACTATTCAGCTGGAAGCAGTCTTTGAGAGAAACGTCGCCCCCGCACCCAGTCAACCACAATTTTTCTTTTTTTAAAAGTAAAAGAGTCGGGAATGAAGGGTTCACAACACGGCCACATTTACCGGGCGGACACTTCCGCCTAGCCATTTCCGCATCAAAAGAGCGTCCCGTAGCTAGGATACCTCCGCCTAGCAAGTTCCGGGCCAAGGGGTCTCGCGTGATCAGGGTCCCGTGCCATTGCATGGTGATGTAAGCGCGCAACATGACCATGTAGTGACGTGACCTGGCCACGCCCCCAGCCGGTTTTAAAAGTCCGGCGCGATATTCCCCACTCTCTCTTCTTCTTCTCCACGCACGTGTCTTTCCCACAGGCCTGCACTTTCTGTCCTCTGTTTCTAATTAAACTCTATAAGCGGATTCTGTCGTGTTTCGTGACGTTTCCTTGCAAAGGGTAAGAACACAACGCAGGCAAAAACCTAACAATCAGTATGGATATTTTATGGCCTGGTATATCAACTTCGAAAATAAGAAAAATTTGGAAATTCATGTTTTCTCATCCCATAAAGCCATGAAACTAGTAAGGGTTTTATTAGTATAAAAACACATAGTTTTCAAACAAAAACACAGTAAGCTGAGAGGATATAGCTCAGTCTGTATCTAAATATGATTTTATCATACATGGAAATTTTTGTTTTATGTTACTCTTTGTTTGTTTGTTTGTTTTTGTTTTTTTGAGACAGGGTTTCTCTGTGTAGCTTTGCGCCTTTCCTGTAACTCACTCCAGGCTGGCATCGAACTCACAGAGATCTGCCTGGCTCTACCTCCCGAGGGCTGGGATTAAAGGCGTACGCCACCACCGCCCAGCTCCATGTTACTCTTTACAAGCATACAAACCTGATATTAAATAAAATGGCAAAAATTCTAGTCTCTCACTTCTATCTTGTAAAGAGCCAAAGTGAGACTCAAAACTGGCATCATGGTGCCATATTTAACAGGTTCTCCTGAGTCACAAGAATCTTGGGCTGGCCAGGACTCATGAGGAAGAGAGTTGGAGACCCCCTCAGGATGAGAATGAAGAAAGGAGCTTGCATCTGTGTTTAACCTGACCTAGATATTTCATGTCAGAAATGGTGTCAGGCTTTGGAGCAGCAAATTTAAACGATTTGTCTTTATCCAAGAAGTCCAAGCATTACAGTCGGCAGTTCAATTGATCAAACATAGTGTTCAAAACAGATGCTCTTAAGGAAGGGGGCTAAAGTTACCCCAGACAAGGGATGGAATAGATTCACACTGTCTACGATAATTCACACGTGTTTTGTTTTGTATGTGTTTTTGTTTTAGTTTTGAGACAGGGTCTTATTGTCTACCCCTGACTGGCCTGGAACTCACTAAATAGGCCAAAATACAAATTGTTCGCTATGAGTCTCTGTGTCTAGGATTCAAGTGAACCAGGAAAAAAAAGATGCATAAAATTCCCCAGATAAAATGTAATAAAAGAATAAAAATTTTTGTCCTAAAATATCTGTGTCATGGAGCTGGAGAGATGGTTCAGAGGTTAAGAGCACAGGCTGTTCTTTCAGAGGTCCAGAGTTCAATTCCCAGCACCCATATGGTGGCTCACAACCATCTGTAATGAGATCTGGTGCCCTCTTCTGGCATGCAGGCATACATGCAGGCAGAACACTGTATGCATAATTAATAAATAAATTTTTAAAAAAAGAAATTGAGACATTAAAAAAAAATCTATGTCATGATGATTAATATTGCTTTTTTTCTCAATTGGGAAGTTTCACTTTAATTTGTCTTAATTAAGTGTTTTAAAGTCAAAGCCACTGCAGCAATTGGATGCCCTGGACTCAGTTTGTGTTTGCACAAGACATAAGAGTTCCTTTGTTCTCTCTATAGTCTCATTACCAAACTCAATTTTTAAAAGATTAATGTAAAGCTTAACTATGACAAATACATCTGCATTTTTAAATGTTTGGGGATCACTGGAGGAGAGAGAATGTGTTAATAAGCTTTCTTTGTTATGATAAACTGAACATTTTACTCTAAAACTTTTTATTTCTGTTCTCGTTAAGCCCCATATTTCTCCATATAATTATTAAGTACAAAGAATCTATTTTCAATTTTAAAAACACAGAAAAAATATAAATATAAAAAATAATTACTAAGTGCAAAATGGCCGTCTTCATGTATGAGTATTTTTCTTATGATTAATTTTCTTACCATTCAACATTTCATTTGCCATGAAATATTATTCTTTCAAAGCTTAACACTTCATCTTCCTCTTTGACCAGAATTCTAGGATAGTCACAATTAACCAAAAGGTAGTTAAGACAAAAAACAAAACAAACAAAATCCCTGAACTCATGTGGGTTTCCAAAGCTGGGAAATGATGGCCGTGATACCCCATCTCATCCTTGCTGTCAAATCAAAAGTCCTTCTGTGACGACAAAGGTCACCCTACATCAGTTCATTTTTCCTCTGAGATTATTCTCCTGACTTTTTTTTATTGCTGACATCTTCTGGTACCAAGACAGGAGCTGAGCAGCCTGCAGCCAAGATGTGGGGAGTTTACCGAATTTCCCAGAATCCTTGGTTTCCTCTCTACTTAATCCATAAGAGGTTAAAATGCCCTCCTTCACATAACTGCTTCCCCCTAGAACAAAAACTTTTTCCTTACAGGGAGACTATGGAGAGACAGAAGGGGAAAAAATGCAAGTTGTGTATTTAAATTTTTATTTTGTGTGAATATCTTGGAGATACTTCCTCAGCCATAGGACAAGGAAGTTGGGTGAGACCTGGGCACATTCAGCTATAATTATTTTTTTTAAGTAGCATCGGGTTGCTGATCAAGCACATGCTCTTGGCACATGCTCTCTTCGTGTGTCCAGTGTGGTCTCGTGAGCCTGTATTGTGCTACTTACACTTCACTGAATTGACCAGTTTTACATTTCCTTTTACAAGCGCTCCGTCCATTTAAAATGTCATTATCATCTCTCTGACAACAGCTGGTGTCTCTTATCACTCAGATATGGACTCTATGTAATAACCACCGGCTGGAAATGTCACAGAATTCTCAATTCGTTGCAGTAGTTGGCAGAGGGTAAAGAAAGGGGGAACCCCTTCATGCTGCTGCTGCTGCTGAATGCAAATAAGATCACTCTGTGTGATACTGAGCTCAAGAAGGAACAAAACTCCCACGTGCATTCCTGCGAGCAAACTTTTGCACCTATCAGACCCGGTCCCAAGAGCAAGGACTGTCACCCACTGGGTAGCCACTTGCTTCTAGAATTAAGACAAACCATTGTTCACTGTCGCCAAACAACAAAATGTTTTCCCCAGATAACACGTCTCCAATGAGCCAGCTCCTGACACGGCAGCTTCCCCAGTTCTACTACTGAGTAGCTAACTAATGGGTGCGAGTTACTCTATGGCTCCTTGCCCCGAGCATTATTTCAAATGTACGCTCTTCCTGCAGTCATGGAGGCACACACTTGTGGTCCCAGCACTCTGGAGGCTTATACAAGATGAACGTGAGATCTAGGCAGCCTGGGTTAAAAATGAGGCCATCATCTCACACGTGAGAAATGACCAAGTGAAGTCTCTCTCTCTCTCCATTCACATTCCCAAGAGAGGAGGTCTGAGCGCTGGTCCTGGCTTTACTCTGAGCCTGGGCCACATGGTAAATGTCTAGGCAGTCCAGGCTTAGCTACTTGGGCCAGGCATCGGTCCACAGACAATCTGCTGTGTCCAGGATGGACAAGTAGAGCCAGGAACAAGCCCGAGGTGGCCCTTATGCCAGGAAACTTCTCTTACAGAGATTTGTAGTTAAAATAGGCCAAGATCAATGTTTTCTAAGGTTCTCAAACTGGGGTACGTGTGCATGTGTGGTGTGTGTGTGTGTGTGTGTGTGTGTCCTCTGTGTGTGTGCTGTGTGAATGCTGTCTCTGTGTGTCTGTGCATGTGCAATATGTATGTTCTCTGTGTGCTACCTCTGGTGTGTGTGTGTGTGTGTGTGTGTGTGTGTGTGTGTGTGTGTGTGTGTATCTGTGCAGGTGCCATGTGTATGTGTCAGTATGTGCTGTGTGTCTGAATGGTGTGTGTGTGCCGTGTGTGTGTATCTGTGCATGTGTCGCGTGTCTTGTTATCTCTGCGTGTATACTGTCTCCATGCATCGTCTATGTGTGTTTCTATGTGTATATGAATGCTCTGTGTGTGTGTGTGTGTGTGTGTGTGTGTGTGTGTGTGTGGTCTCGGCGTATGTGGTTTCTATATGTGTGTTTTGTGGTATCTATGTGTGTATTATCTATGTAAGTGTCTCTTGTTTTATTGTGCTGTGTGCATGTCTGCATATCTGTCTGTGTGCTAGGTGCTGTGTATGTGCGAGCTGTGTGTGTGCTCTGTGTGTGATATCCATATGTGTGTAGTGTTTTTGTGTGTTGTCCATGTGTGCTATTTAAAATGCCGACTTGTTATTGGTATTCTATACAGAGATACCTGCTGTGTGCACACACATGTGCGAGAGCTTCAGGCCTCCTCTTCCTCCACCAACAGAAAGCTGGGCTGCATCTCTTCCCAGCCTTCACCACAGGGCAGCTGCCGAACACTAAATATTTATTCTCTGCCAGAACTCGGTTCTTGTATGAATTCACTCTGACCTTTTGCCTCAGTCCAAACCAGCCTTCTTTGATCCCAGCCTTCTTCATTCAGAAGCAAGTAGCAACTCATGCTTGTTTATTCCCAGAGCTCCCTTGTAGTACCCTGGCATCTCAACGCCCCTCCCCCCCCCCCAGCATCTCAACGCCCCCGTCAAGCCTTTGGGACACCGGGATCAGCCAGATTTTACTCCTGCTTACCAGGGCAGCTGCCTGGCTGCGTGACCCAGAACAGGTTATGTAAGGTCTCTGATCTTTGGAGAATGAATGAGGTTCATGGCACTTATTCACTGTTCCTTAGAATTGCCACGGAGTACCCCCAGGGTGCCTGGAACACAGGAAGTTCGCAGTTTTTTGTAGTCATCTGTCCAGCAGCTGTCTATCTTACCAGGACACCAGCTCCTTAGGAAGGCCTCTTCTTGTGCCACAGACATTGTTTGAACTCTTCCATCAAGATATTCTCTCCTACCCCACCCCCACCATCATATGCAACCCTCTCTGCCCTCCCACTCATAGGTGCTAATTTTGGATTTTTTTTTTAAGCTCCAGTTTTATTCAATCCTCAGTTTCTACCCTTCTCTCCCAGAGTAACCATCAAAAAAGACAGCTTTAGCTCACTGTCCTAGTTAGCCATTAACTATCAACTTGATACAACCTAGCATCACCTGAAAAACAGTTTCAGTTAAAGAATTGTCTTTATCAGGTTGGTCTGTGGGCATGCCAGTAAGGGACTGTCTTGATTGTCTTAACGGCTGCAGAAAGGCACAGCCCACTGTGAGTGGCACCATCCCCTGGCTAGGGCATCTTAGGCTGTATAAGAAAGCTGACAGGGCATGAGCCTGAGAGAGAGCCAGCAAATTGTGTTTCTTCACAGTTTCTGCTTCAGTTTCCTGATTGAGTACCTGCCCTGACTTCCCTCAACAATGGACTATAACCCAAACATATAAGACAAATAAAGAGAAAAGCATTGACCTTGGGCCTTCACACTCACATGCATGTCGCACAAGCCTGCACACACATGTGTACACTCACACACAAAGACTCCCTCAACAGTTCTAATCCATTAACACGGTCATTCTTCTGACTGCCCTCATGGGCACACTCTGTGCTAATTCGAAATTTAACAGAAAATGAAAGAGGCGAGAAGGACATCACAAGGGGATGAAAGATAAAGCATTGTTTTTAAAGAGCCGGGGGAGTTCAGGACGCTGCTACCACTGACGGATGAGCGCCAAATGTACCCTTTTTTCCAAAAGGTGGACCTTGAAAGCAATTCTTAGAGTCAATATTTCTTTTCCTCTTTTATATTGGTGTGGCCCAAAATGTCACCATCCTGCTTATTTAAGTTCTAGTGGGGTGTCTGGGAACGCAGCAAAGTTTTACTGCCAAAATTACAAGACTCTGCAACTCAGTTTTCTCAAGTTGGGCTTCCTTCTCTCTAGAAGTGGGGATGATCATCATGTCTTTTCCTGAAAATTCGGTGAGGGAAAACCTGTATCCAACATAGTTCTTAAAGTACTGTAGGCGCTCCATAACAAATTTGGTTTACTTAATAAACAATGTGGACGGAGTGTGTGAGGGTATGGAGGACGGTTCTCTTTCCCTATCTACCACAAACAAAACCAATTTGTAATATGTGAGTATGTGTGCATGTGTGCATGTGGGTTTTGTATGCTCTATGAAGAGAATAGGATTTTTTGCCCTTATTGAAGCAAGTTTGAGGTCTGTCCCAGGCAACATACCCTGACCAATTCATTCACTTCTCCTGGTATCATAGCTCTGATAAGGACACCAGGAACCCTCAGGGAACTGAAGGCTCTGCTATGAAGAATGTGACCAGTCATGGGCATGGACAGGATGAGAACGATTTGAAATCTCACAAAGCCATCACGGAATGGCAGAGACTGGTCTCTCGGGCTGAGTTAGAGAACGAAGCACCTTGACTTCTAGCGAGCTATTGATTACAACGGCCCAGCTGAAGGAGACCATCGGAGGGATGAACTGCCACCCCCTTTATTTTCTTTAGCAGTTCATAACTCATTAATGTCTTCATTTGCATGGTCTATTAGAAGCTATTTGTGCTCTAATTACAGGCTATTTGAATATTACATTCAGATTCTAATTACAGGATTTAGGGACAGCTCGTTTATTTCCAAGCGGTAGATTGCAGTTGAAGGAGAAGGAAATGTGCAGGCTATTCAGGGGCCCTGGACACTGGAGGCCCCCAGAGTAGACATCAGGATGAGAAACGATGCCTAAGATCCAGAAAACATTGACCCTCGTGGGCCTGTCAGGAGAAAACCAGGCATACGCACAAAAAGGAAAAGCTACATCCACATATCAATGTTTCAGGGAAAAGAGTTCGGGAGTCTTCGTTCTTTTTTGAAGATTTATTTCTTGTTAGGTGTATGTATGAGTATGTGACCTGCGTTTATATACGCACCCCATGTATATGGTGCCCACAGAGGCCAGAAGAGGACATCAAATCCTCCTGAAACCAGACTCACTGATGCTTGTGAAGCACCACGTGGTGCTGGGAATTGAACCTGGGTCTTCTGCAGCTGCTGAGCCCTCTCTCCAGTCCCCAGAATGGGATCTTTTAAAGATACCGATTACCTGAACACACTCTGGGCTTGTGGGTTTAGAAATGGTTCAAGTGATTTAGGAAACGCCTATTGACAACAATGAGAAAAATTCCGTGTGTTTATTGAGCAGCCTCTACCATTGGGTGGCTCGGGCATATTTTAGCTGTGAGGTCACCAGCATTGTGTAAGTATAGAATCATGGGAAGGTTTGTTTTCTCAGGGTGTTCTGACATGTACTTGGCAAAACATTTCAGATGTTGTTGGTTGATGCCTCTTAGAATTCTTAGCTCAAAGGTATAAGTCAGGTTGTAGCATGAATAGGACGTATTTGAAGTCTTTCTGATATAGGTAAGAGGGAAATGAGGTTATTAAACAGTTCATCTTTATACTTGTAAGCCACTTTGTAAGCACAAATTCTTTTCAATTCGTTAAAATGAAAATTGGATAATCGATTGTAGGTTTGTCCTCTAACAGACAGAAGATTTCTATTTAGACATCTGAAGAACCCATTTAACTGAGAGATGCAAACAGATGTGGTCTTGCCATCTCTAGGTCCCTCTGAAAATACTATGCACAGAGTTCAGAGGTGGATCCCAGGAAGAGGGTAGGGGGGTCAGCCTGCTCACTCAGGCTGAGAAGTGGGTCTGGGGTTCTGTCCAGATTCACCATCTCCCTGTGCTCTGCAAAGCCCAGCTAAAATGCTCTATTCCAACTTGGCTTTCACATCAAGTTAGTTGAACAATGATGCACAGAAGCAGCCTGAGATTACTTAATATCACCTGCCCCTTCGAAGGACTCTTAATACGTTATCCTAAAATCTAAACAAAAGCTACCTGTTGTGTGCAGTCATCTAAAAGTTGTGCCTATCATTTGTGTGGACTCAAATGCACTCATGAAGAGACGGCAAAGAGGAGCCATGAAGAACATCATCGGAAAATGTGCTCCTAATTTCATTCTCCTTCCCCACACAATTTAACATCTATGGAACCAGATTCTGCCCGAGTAGTATATATGAAAAATGTATATGAAAACACATATATGCATGCTAGGCATTGCTTCTCTATGTTGGGTGCATCTGGAGTTGTTCTTATGACCAAGGTTCTGGAGCATGATCTGTAATACTGTTTACAGGAATCTAGTGTAAGAACTTTAGCATACATTTAAAGCTCCCATTTCAGTATCATTAAATTGGAGGATATGATATAATCAAATGAAGCCTTTGTAAACACCATTAGCAATATTTGATGGCAAAAGACAATCAGAAGGTAACAGCTCTCTAAATACGTCATAGAAGGGGTTAATGCTATGAGTGGTGAGTGGTATGAGAGAGCACCACGGTAGACACTACCCAGAACTGTTGATCACTGATGCTATTTACCACGCCACACATACCTCTGTTGTTGATGGTATTTTACTCTTTTGGGGGCCCACCACTCAGCTCCCAAATAAATCACACATGGAGGCTTATTCTTAATTATGAATACCTAGCCTTAGCTTGGCTTATTTCTAGCCAGCTTTTCTTAACTTAAATTATCCTGTCTACCTTTAACCTCTGGGCTTTTCCCGTTCTCCTACTTCTGTAAATCTTACTTACTCCGTGGATGGCTGCAGAGCTGTGTAGCTGGGCCCTGATGTCCTCTCCTTCTCTGGCTGCTTCCTCTTTTCACTCCTCCAGCTCTTTTTTCCCTTTTATATATTCTCTCTGCCCATCAGCCCCGCCCATCCTTTCTCCTGCCTCGCTATTGGCTGTCCAGTTCTTTATTAGACCATCAGGTGTTTTAGACAGGCACAGTAACACAGCTTCACAGAGTTAAACAAATGCCACATAAACAAAAGTAACACACCTTAAAATAATATTCTACTACGTACCTCTTACTAGAAATAAGACAAACTGTTCTAGGCTCTCAGGTCAAGTCCACTGTACAAAGTGAAAAACAACAGCTTGGTGTGGTGACGCTTTTGCCCATTTGAAGTGACAGAGTTGATTTTTTCCCAGACATAATGTTGTTTAAATTCAAGCTTGTTGGTCATTGATGATTGTACAATGAATGATCATTATGCTTTTTTTTTTTAAAGAAATTGCATCTTTCCCATTTCCTCTTTAATAAAAAGAAAAAAATTAAATTAGTGTACCTAGTGGCAAAGTGATTCATTCTTGTTCCTTGTAGTGAAGAGGTAGGTAATGAATTTGCCTCTAAAATAATTTTTTTTCCTGTCAGACTAAATCTTATAAATAAGTTCAAAAAACTAAATACATATTGGTGAAGAGAAATGGGAAAATTTGATAGTAATCTTGCCAAAATATTTTTCCCACCAAAACACTCCCTTGATCCTTCCTTGGTTTTAGTACATTTTCAGCATCGTGATAAAACCTTTCTATTTTAGAGGAAAATTTCTTCTTGCATAGGTCCAAACTGATGTAAAGACATGTAGGTTAAACACAGACACAGGATGCTGGCCTGCTAACAGTTTTCTGAATATAACTTGGGGTTACATTGTAATTTTTATCAAAATCTGATTATGTAATTCTGCAGGACTCCATAAACTAGCACTTTTATCTCATGCATCTGGTCAAAGCAGGGTGGGTATTGTCCAGAGAGAGCAAACGTAAGACGGGTCTAGGCACTGATCCCGCAGAACTGAGAGCTGGTGTCCAAACCCAGCCTCTCCAACCCATAGCTGCAAGGAACTCACCTGCAGTGTGTTAGGAGAATCTATTAGCTGCGGACTGACAGGCTGCTGTCCACCTGCACCAGTGTGTGGTGTTTGCTGAATGAGGCTGGTAAATTCAAAGCCGATTCCATCACAATGACAAAACCGGTGTCCTTCACAACACTCTAATCAGACACTTTCATTGTGATCATTACCTAATAAGTGATATTTAAGCCTTTCACAATGGAAGATTGCCTTTTGATTTTGACTAATGAAAGGGTGTTGCCATGACAACATCTCTCTTTGCTATTGTGACTCTAATTTTTACTCTAAATTACTTGTATCTGTCCACCAGACAGCATGTGAATATTTTAGCTTGGTCTCTCCCTGTGGTATTTTGAATAAAGGAAGTGTTCATATCTACACAGACATCTGAAGAAATTGATTTTTAAAACAGCAGTTGGTTCTACTTTGAAATCTGAAACTTTAATCAAAATGTAACATAAAACTATCACAGATTTGAAAGGATTTACTTTTATCGTTTTCAGTTATATGTATGTCTGCGTATGTGTGCACGGGAAGGCAGGAGCCCCCAGAGGCCAGAAGAGGGTGCAGGATCCAGTGGAGCTGGAGTACAGGGGGTTGTGGGTCACCAAACGGGCGCTGGGAACCAAACTTGAGTCTTCTCTAAGAGCCTACGCATTCTTAACCACTGTGCTATCTCTCCAGGCTCTTGTAGAGATTTAATGGAAACAAAACGTAAAATGTTGCTGGTTTAGTTCCCCTTCAGAAGCATTGTTTCACCCAAAGGTAGCGCTGAATCCATGTGTCTTGTTCAGTGAGGTGGGGCAGTCCACACTGACCATTCTGAAATGATCAGGCTTCCGGTCACCAGCAGGATGACACTGTGTCTCACATGCTACTCACAGTCCACCCGGGTGAGAATACAAAGAGGGGAGTCTAAATACTTTCAGAGAGGAAGGTGAAATCACGCTTGAAGACACCCCCCCAATAAGGTTGAGCACTTGAGATAATTGCGATTTGAATTCAACACAACCCCTGACTATGTCGAGCCCTCGATTCGTGGTTTTAGATGGCAACGGTTGATTGGCATTGCCTTAGAAAGAGAGGAGTGCATTTGGGAAGATCACCAAGTGTATGTGTAAAGAAGGGGACCGGCATGGGGAAGGTGGGGACAAAGGGTGATGGGGACATGAATATAGCACAAGTGCTTTGTAACTACAGGGGGAAAGTCACAGCACACATGATTATATGATTAATATATGCTGATAAATCATTGTTTTGTGAAGACAGGGTCTCTCACTATGTAGCCCTGGCTGTCCTGGTCCTCACTATGTAGAGCAGGCTAGCCTCAAATTCACAGAGATCCAACTGCCTTTGCCTCCCGAGTGCTGGGACTAAAGGCATAAGCCACCACACCTGGTGCTAAAACTATTTTTGTTAAATAAAAGCAAAAACATATACAGTATTAAGAGCTCCTAGTGCATATGAAAACCAAAGACAGGGGTTTATGCTAACCAAGAGAGACACTACTAAGAAATCTTGTTCTAATCTTTTATTTGTGTGTATGTGTACATGTGTGTGTACATGTGTGTATGGATGCAGAGGCCACAGACTGATTATCAGTGTCTTCTCCAATCATTTTCCACATTATATTATTATTATATTTATTATAAATATATAATATATTTATTATATATATTAGACAGGGTCTCTCACTAATTCTAGAGTTCATCGATTTGACTAGAGTGCCTGGCCAGCCAGATCCAAGGATCCTCCTGTCTCTGCCATCTCAGTACTGAGATTACAGATGTATACTTCCATACCCAGATTTGACAGGGGCCCTGAGGATCTGAACTTGGGTCCTTATGCTCATAAGGCAAGCCCTTTAGACTGAGCCATCTCCCTAGCCCCATTCTGAGTGTGTAAAGCAGTAACATCCCTTGAACAGTCCTTGGACTGGTAAGAGTCTTGCTTGTTTCCACCAGTGTGTAACACACACTGAGAGGACAGAAAGCTGGGATCTCATTTAAAGATGGAAGCCTTTCTGTTCTTTAAACGCAGGTTTACATTGCAAAGGCATTCACAATGAATGCCGATTGAGTTCCTTGTTGCCAAGAGGATCTGAACCTTACTACCTTGGTAACTGTACGACAGTAAGATAAGATGGGGGTGGTCCTCGAAAAGAAATGCCTTTCTTGCATCTACCATGTTACAGCCAATGAGGTAATGAGGGAAGATGGGAAAGATGAGGATGTATGATTCAGAGAGTCTCGGTTCTCAATGAACAGGAGAAAGGCTGGCTTCAGCCGGTGGCTTTATGGCCCAGGAGTAGGACAGACCAGCAACAACAGACACAGACATTGTTCTCTACAAGGACTTCCCTTTTTGTTTTATTTAACATTTCCTGTGTTTTATCCTGGGATTCAGCTGTAATCCATATAGCACATCAAAGCGGATGCAGGTCACTAGGGACGGGCTGAAATGTTCCCAACACAGAGAGGCATCTGCATCTTGGAATGTGTCTGTTAGACCTATGTGGGTGAGGCCCAGCAGGAGCAGCTGGGAGGACTGAGGACAGCCACAGCGGGAGGACTGAGGACAGCAGCATCTGGGAGGACTGAGGACAGCAGCATCTGGGAGGACTGAGGACAGCAGCATCTGGGAGGACTGAGGACAGCAGCATCTGGGAGGACTGAGGACAGCAGCATCTGGGAGGACTGAGGACAGCCACAGCGGGAGGATTGAGGACAGCAGCATCTGGGAGGACTGAGGACAGCCACAGCGGGAGGACTGAGGACAGGAGCATCTGGGAGGACTGAGAACAGCCACAGCGGGAGGACTGAGGACAGCAGCATCTGGGAAGACTGAGGACAGCAGCAGCAGGAGGACTGAGGACAGCCACAGTGGGAGGACTGAGGACAGCAGCAGCGGGAGGATTGAGGACAGCAGCATCTGGGAGGACTGAGGACAGCAGCAGGAGGAGGACTGAGGACAGCCACAGCGGGAGGACTGAGGACAGCAGCAGCAGGAGGACTGAGGACAGCAGCATCTGGGAGGACTGAGGACAGCAGCAGGAGGAGGACTGAGGACAGCAGCAGTGGGAGGACTGAGGACAGCAGCATCTGGGAGGACTGAGCACAGCCACAGCGGGAGGACTGAGGACAGCCACAGTGGGAGGACTGAGCACAGCCACAGCGGGAGGACTGAGGACAGCAGCATCTGGGAAGACTGAGGACAGCAGCAGCAGGAGGACTGAGGACAGCAGCATCTGGGAGGACTGAGGACAGCCACAGCGGGAGGACTGAGGACAGCAGCAGTGGGAGGACTGAGGACAGCAGCAGTGGGAGGACTGAGGACAGCAGCAGTGGGAGGACTGAGGACAGCAGCATCTGGGAGGACTGAGGACAGCAGCAGGCCAGCTCAAAACATCAGCCAATCAACAGGCCTTAAAGAAAATCTTTCTGAAGGGGCTCTCAGAGTGGGTGCAGGGAACAGGCTGGAATTTAGCTAAAAGAAGGTCTCAGGGCCTCGTGAAAATGAGCCAAAGACCAGAAGTGTTTAGGGTGCAAAGCACGGAGGAGAGCTGGGTTCTCCGTCTAATGAGCCTGGGACCAGGGGCCAGTTGCAGTTAGCTTCGGTGGCCACTTTGCTGGGTGGCTCTGGGTCACTTCTGTTCCCTACTTGGGCACCCTGTCTTTAACTGCTCAAATTTACCCCGGGGTCAGGGGGCAGCTTTGAGAGCCAGAGAGTGACTTGAAGACTTTCGCAAATACACAAAAAAATTATGAAGTGAGAGATAATGTCAAGCACTGTTGGAATTCTCCGCAAGTTGTATCGGATTCTAGAACAGGCTTCCGCTGGTCCCTGAGGTGCGGTTTCCTTCTCTTAGATCCACAGACATAGTGATAGGGAGCTTGAAGTACAGTTCTAAAAGATACTGCAAACCTGAGGCTGTCGGCACATTCGGAGAAGCTTAGAGATTTACAGCTCCTGACGGTGTCTCTGACAGTGAGGCCAGGGAAAGGGGCGATGAAGCTGTGTTGATGTTTCGGTGCCTTGGCTCTGGAGAGTCCAACAAACGGGATTAAAATTCATTGCTGCTTCTTGTCTGCTTGGTTGGTATTCTTACCCAACTGAAGGCATCAGTTGATAGAGTACGTACTTATGTCAAAGAATGCCATACTGTGTTACCCAGAACCCTCAGTTATATCTTTTGCTTTAGAATTTGGTTGCCAGGAAGCTATCATGTCTTGTTAAAACACATACATATTGCCGGGCGGTGGTGGCGCACGCCTTTAATCCCAGCACTCGGGAGGCAGAGGCAGGCGGATCTCTGTGAGTTCGAGGCCAGCCTGGTCTACCAAGTGAGTTCCAGGAGAGGCGCAAAGCTACACAAGAGAAACCCTGTCTCGAAAAACCAAAAAAAAAAAAAAACCACATACATATTAATTTCTTGACTTCCAAAAAGAGAATTCCCACTAAAAAAATCATAAACCATTTATTTTATATTTATTAATTTAGTGTATGGTATCTGTGTGTGTGTGTGTGTGTGTGTGTGTGTGTGTGGTATGTGTGTGTGTGGTATGTGTATGTGTAGTGTGTGTGTATACTATGTGTTGTGGTATATGTGAGATATGTGTGTAGTATAGTGTATGCGTGTGTGTGGTATGTGTGGTATCTGTGTGTGTGTGGTATGTGTATGTGTGGTGTGTGTGTAGTATGTATGTATACTATATGTGTGTGGTATATGTGGGGTATGTGTGTGGTGTGTACAGTGTATGTGTATGGTATGTGTATGTGATATGTGGTATGTGTTCTGTGTTTGTGTGCTGTGTATGGCATGTTTGTGTGTATATGTATGTCTGTGGTATGTGTGGTGTGTGTGGTGTGTGTGTGTAGAGTGCATGTATACTATGTGTGTGGTGTGTGTGTGTGTGTTATGTATGTGTGTATGTGTGTGTGTTGTATGTTGTTTGTGCCCCCGTGTGTGCAGGCAGAGGCCAGAGAGCGCCATTAGCTGTTCTCCTCAGTCTTTCTCCTCCCTTCTTCTGTGGCACAGGGTTTCACTGAACGTTCTTGGTCTGTGAGCCCCCAAGACCTTCCCGTCTCTGTTCTTCCGGTTCTGGGATGACAGGTCTGTGCCACCTAGCCTGGCTGACCACGTGGGTCCTGGGGATCCGAACTCGGGTCCTCATGCTTCTGCAGCGGGCACGTTACCAGCTGAGCCCTATCACCAGCCCTGTGAACCGTTTTTAAACGCAAATGTTGGCTGTTTTAGAAACAACCAACAAAACTGATACCATCTCTAACTGACAGACTGGAATATTTAGAATTCTATTCGGCTCTGTTGTTTTCATGTCTAAATAAGACAACTTGTAACACAGCACCCTTGCTTTTAGTTTCCATGGATACCACACCTGACCTCCAGAACATCTGAAAGAATAGTTGCTGGTGATTTCCACTGGTACAAGCCCTCCCATGTACCGGGCGTATTGCAACGAGCTATCGGCAAAGATTTCGTTCTCACAGCTCTTCTCCATCTTTAGAGAACGGGGTGGAGTTACAGTCAATGGGAGCAACACAGACTTTCCCCAGCATCAGAAGCAAGCGAGACTGATGTGGGATCTGGACAGACTGGGGGGTCTGCACCCCTGTCAAACACCCCTGGCCCATGGGAGACGCCAGTGCGCGGAGTCGGGGATTCCTGCCTGGATTGAGCTGTGGAGGTTTGTGTAGCTACAGCAGTCAGAGTCAACTAGATGCCCTTTCTTGTCTTCCCAGCTTCAGTTCCTCAGAGAGGCGTGGCTTCTCGAACATGCCTCTTCTTTATAGACAGGGCTGTGTTTGTCAAAATCAGATGATTCTGAGATCCGTGAATCTGAAAACCCGGAATGAAGCCAAGTGGGTCACTCTAAGGCTGTCTGGAACAGGGTCACGGCAACATAATCCTGAGAGAAAGAGAAGGGACCCGTTCTGACTCATGCCTTAGAACTCACCTTGAAGTCTGAAGTTGCTCAGCAGGGTTTGCTCTGATCTGGAGAGGAAAATGACTTAAAAGTGATTGGGCTGGTTATTAATGAATAGATTAATTACCATGTATAGAGCATAAAAGAACAGAAACTGCATCCCTAGTTCAATTTCTAGAACAAAGGGCAGGAAAAGAGTGTGGAGAGAAGAGGGAGGGAGAAGAAAGGAAGAGAGAGGGAGAGAGAGAGAGAGGGAGAGAGAGAGAGAGAGAGAGAGAGAGAGAGAGAGAGAGAGACTAATCTTTCAGCAGTGTTGACAGTCCAGTGGCATTTAGCAGTGCTTGTGAAGACAGCGTAGGGAGCTGGTGACAAGTCTCTTGGCTTGGCTTCCGCCAGTCAGCAGACTGTGTGATCTTGCTGACAGGAAGCTCCCTGCTCTCAAGCGGGCTTGCGGCTTACACTCCCAGCTCTTCCTTACAGTACCAGGACCATCCGAGCAGCTCGACGCCCCGGCAGATGTTCCGGGTGTGCTCTCAAGGGTCAGAGACTGACTTCGTTCATCGGTCACCTGTGCTCAGTACCTCTTCTGTAATCAGAGTCCCGGGTAGCGGAAGGTCAGGTGGAGCGGAGAGAGTGTTTGATGGGAGGACATGGGTGAGGCATGATGCTGTGAAGATGGGTGAGAGCTGTGTCCTTGAGGGTGGGAGGTTCACCTTCCCCGAAGCCTTCTGTTAATCTTTTCCTCCTTCCTCTCCACACTTACAGCTATTACATATCTCTCTGAGATAACTACAGTGTATCGAAAAAATGATGCCGAGTGGCACAGGAAAGCACATGTACATTCTGTCAGAAACAAAACGTAAGGCCAAATCAGAACAAAACCACTCTAAGTGGGATTTCCTAAAATTATTATAAGAAGAATACATACTTAAGGATCCTTTCTGTACCCTCAATGAAGTCTCCTTCTAAGACTCTAAGATGTGTAGGTTTTTTTTCAAAACCTATCAAATTTCTCAGTAAGGTCCTAAGACTGTTTAATTTAATTTGATTGGTTGTTTCCCTGATCTCTTGGAATACACTGCTTTTCCTAAATTCAACCATTTAAATTCATTTGCTGGCATTTTATTCATCCTGGTATCTTCAGAGTCAGTTGCAAGAAAATTATAAACACTGAGACAAGTCACATCACTTTGCTTTAAACATGTGTCAGGATGGATCTCTCTTCTACTTATACGTAAGAGTCATTTTAGGGTACAGCCGTTTCTTGATGATAGGGCCTGGAACACCTGCTTTGAAGTTCCAATGATATTTCCAACTGAATTTTGTACTGTAGTTTCTGTTACTCTCTGCTGCTGATTGGTTATTTTGAGACCACGTGTGCTATGTCAGAGCACGGAAGTCAGGCTTCTTTTCTAGGTCTCATAAGAGCGGGATGTGTAAATCTCATAGTAAGTCAGGAGATGTGCGGCAAGCAGTGGGCTGTACAGGATATGCCCTTGTGTTCAGCAGAGCATGGGGTCACCTTGTGCTGACGTCAATCAATCTTTGCTTGTTTTTCTCTGCTGCTGCTGTAGTTGTGGACATCAATAGCTGTTGTTTAGTGTCCTCTGTGCCTGTGTCGCATTGGATGTGTGTGTGTGTGTGTGTGTGTGTGTGTGTGTGTGTGCGCGCCTTCCTTATTCTTTGAGTTAAAGTATTCACTAAAGTTCAAGTGATGGTTAATGTTGAATGTCAATTTGGCTGACTTTAAAATCACCTAGAAGACAAGCCTCTGGCATGACCTTGAGACAGTACCTGGAGTGATTAACTGAGGTGGAAAGACCCACTCTAAATGTTGGTGTAACATCCCACGAGTTCAGGCCCCAAGCTGCATAAAAAGAAAAAAGAAAAAAAGCAGTCATACACCAGGCTTCATCTCTCAGTGGTGATAAGAAAGGCCTCCTTCCCTCCCTCCCTCCTTCCTTTCCTCCTACTGCCTTTTAAAATCAATCCTGGCAAGAATGTGTCTGTAGTATGCTTGATATGGCTTCCTCTACCGAGTCAGCAAACGCTAATAACACAAGGCACCATAAACAATACAAATATACAAATAATGATGGCATTGCATTACTAACATTAAGCTCATTCACTCAAAGACTGATGGTGGCATCAAGAATTGCTTGAAAGAAACCAAATACTTGACGATGATATAGAAATGCAGTAACATCAGTTGGTCTGAGTAGTACTTACAACTTGTAAGTAATTCACCTCCCCACACAGCTACTTCCAGACAAGGTTCAACACAGACCACAGGGGAAGACTTGGTTGTGTGAGTGTGTGCAGGGGGACACCACTGGAGATGTCAGGGGGCCATCGCTGACACTGGATTTACACTGTGCCGTGTCTCACAGAAGCACAAATGTGTTGTCTTAGAGACGTGTGTGTGTGTGTGTGTGTGTGTGTGTGTGGAAGGTGTGCTACTCCTCAGAGGATGCCAGACGGTTCCCATAGAAAGACTCTTCTGGGAAACAGGTGGGTAGCCCTCTCACGATCCAGCCTGGAGGCACAGCCTGGCTTCAGCTCTGTTCTGTACTATTCTGGGCATCGGTATTCAGGACAGAGACATTCTTCTGATATCAAATGTTTCCTCCTTTAGTGCCAAGCAATAGAAAACCCTCAAAGGTGTTGCTTAAGGATTTTTTTTAAAAATTCATTTTCTATTCTTTGACAGTTTCATGCACGTTTTTAATACATTTTAGTTTTTTTTACTCCCTGATATCTCCTCACCCCCTTTCTTCCTCCTGCTGGGACCCCTCTTCTCAACAAGTGCCCTCCTATTTCACTGTAGATGTAACCATCTTATTAAATAAGAAACACAGAACCAATGCAAAGAAGAAAGCCAAAAGGTCAGAGCTAAGAGCTAAAACCTTACCCTTCCTCCTGAGGTGGTCCTACCTCTCCGAACCAGAGCTACTTCCTGTGTGTCTGTCTTTTTATAGTGTTTCTGTTCTGCCTTCTCATTGGTTGTAAACCCAACCACATGACCGCCTCGTCACAGCCTGTCTGTATAGACCTCCAGGTTTTCTATGGTTGGTATTGAGATTAAAGGCAGGTGTATCCAATGCTGGCTGTATCCCTGAACACACAGAGACTTACCTAGCTCTGCCTACCAAATGCTGGGATTATAAGTGTACGCCACCACTGCCCTGCTTTCCTATGGCTTGCTAATAGCTCTGACCCCCGGGCAACTTTATTCATTAACATACAAATAACATTTGAATACAAATAAAATATCACCATATTTCACGTCTTCTTTTTGTGTGTGACCCCCTGAGTTTACATGAGCATGGCTGGCAGGGTATTTCCTGGGACAAGGGCAACACACTGGCGGCTTACACCACTGAATAACAGAGACACAACCCACGGCAACCGTTAACTGTCGCTAGCAGTCAGGGAGGGAGTCACTGTCAGGAGTCCCTCAGGAGTGCTCCTCCATCTCCCATGATGAGTTCATCAGCACAGCAACTATATCCTGTCCAGAAGACATCTTTTTAAACACAGGCATCCCTAGCCTCTGGCTTGTAGGTTCTGCTGCTCCTCTGTACTGTGCCTTGAACCCTGAGAGAGGGGCACTATAGATGACACACTTAGGGTCCAGTGCCTCACCCTTCCTTAACCTCTGGCCAGGTGTGAGTCTCCACATTAGCCACCTCCCACTGCAATGATGGATAGGCATGATGCAGGATGCGAGCAGCACTAATCTATGCATACAAACGTGAGTGTCAAGGAGGCAATGGGACCACGTGTCCCCTTAGTACAACCATAGTAGTGGATGCCCCTGGGGCCTGTGACCTCCCCAGCCATCAGCTTTTAACCAGGCTGACTGTGACTGCTGCTGTTCCGGTTTGCTTTCTGTTCCTGTGATAAACAACTGGGGGAGGAGAGTTTTTGCTTCATCTGACAGGTTATACAGTCTATCATCAGGGGAAGCCAAGGCAGGAACCTGGACCAGAAACCATGGAGAGGACTGCTTGCTGGCAGAAAAACTGACTTGATAGCTTACTGATTGGTTAGATGATACCTATGGGGTTTTAAACTCCTACCCCAGAGGCTTCCTATATCCCATTTTCTCATTCTCTTTTCTATTTTCTTCCCAGGATCAGAGATTTTCATAAAGAGTTTAAACTTCCAACTTTCAACAAACAACATAATATAAACCTTTACATGTGACAAGTTAGAAAATATCACGGGCGAAGCCCATAAGGAAGTTGCCCTTCGGGCTCAGGCTCTTTGGTGTTCTCCTCACTCCCAAGCCTTCCTGTGCCCTAACAAGCAGGGCACTGTGAGTCAGTTAGCTGACTTCAAGCCTGCTGGGTTTTATAAAAGATTATATTTGACTCTGGGCATAGATTCAAAGTCTTCTGGAATAAATGACCTGTTTGTCTAGCTGTCAGATGTGGCCCTCACCGGCACACTCATCATAATCTTCATTGGAGTTTATGTACCGGACGAGGAAGTACTGCCTTTCAAATTCAACAATATCCTCAGACCATGGCTGCCTTGCAAATACGGGCCCGCCCTCAGAGTAGCTGAGGGTATTTATAGTGTGTTTAAATTATGTAGGACAAAGGAAAGGTGGTTTGAAAGTCTAGCAAATTTTCAAAGTTGGAATGGAGAACCAACTTCCATGCAACTAAGATGTCAAGAATGCCTTTTTTTGTTCAAGCACTGGGAAGAGTTTTGTCTACCTTCTTGCTCCACTGTGACTTTTTTATGTTTTCCTGGCGAGCAGAAATGTCACTGTTCACGCTGCATTTGGCTCCAGTGAGGGGAGGCAGGGGTTTCAGCCCAGTCTTAGCACAGTGCAATGAAGGGTACCGAATGCACAGCCAGCGGCCAGCCCTGCCAAATCCAACAGGAACCAGCGAGCACAATGGCAGACTGTGTGAGGAAAGCGGATACTCGGGACGGAGCAGCAAAGCCCGGCCCCTTACACTGGGCTGCAGCGGCTCTCCCCCTAGGGCTCTGGGGACACTGTGGTTTCACCCGAAGCTCACCCACAGAAGGGCAGTGGGCAGAGTGGAAATAACATGCCTTTCCTTAGAGCTTCCTGCCTGTCTCCAGAGCTCTACAAGTCTTATTTAGCTGCCACGGTGTCCTTTCAACGACGCTGTACAAGGACCAGCCTAAGTGGCACCCTTCCCCCGCCGGGTCTGGTGAACCAACCAAGGGCTGACCTTTGGCTGGAGCGCTTGTATAACAGCCCAGGATGGACAAACCGATTGAGTTTGACTCTGCTTGTGTCTTGATCTGGGGGGCGATGCGGAGACAAGGAGGGGTGGGACACAGAATAAAAAGGAAACAAATAAAACATACCCCCAGCAACTAAAACTCCCATAGGACTACCCCTCAGAGTAAGCTCTTCATAGCTCTCCCTGAGGCCGCAGGCGCCGGGGATATCCACTTTGAAGCATGGCTCCGGGGTCCGGCAACAAGCCGGCAAGCACCACAGGCTTGGGGTGGGCAGTCAGCTCAGGGAAATCGCAAAGGGCAGTATGGAACCACTGAGTGCCTGCCAGCAAATCGCACTTCCCCTTTAGCTTTTAAGATCCAGCTGTTTTTATTTTATGTGTATGGGTGTTTTGCCTTCATGTGTGTATGTGCACCGTGTGCGGGCAATGCCTGTGGACGTCAGTAGGTGTTGGATCCCTGAAACTGGAGTTAGAGGTGGTTGTGAGCTAGCCACCATGTGGGTGCTGAGAATTGAACCCAGGTCCTCTGGAAGAACAGCCAGTGCTCTTAACCACTGACCATCTCTCCAGTCCCATGGACTTTTTAAATGTTCAAGTGTTTGTGAAATTTGAAGTAAATTTTGATTTTCAATTTTAATTTTTATAACACAAATCAGAATGTATGTATTTTTTGTATTAATGAATTTTATATGGCTCAGTATGTGGACCATTTTTACCAGTGAATTATTCATAATTGAATATACTATGTACCGTCCAAGTGTTGAGTTCAATATACTATTTTATTGACCCACTTTATGATGTTATCACCTGCATACACATGTATGAATCTTTTCGTCTTTTTATGTATATAAATTATGTACATTTCATTATGATTGTGTTCCTTCAATCTCTCCCTTTAACTGCCAATTTCTGCTCTCTATAGTAGGAAGTGTTATGTAGAGGTTTAGAATTTTTTAATTATTGAATGCGTCTACTGAATTATCTCATTTACTGATGCTGTATATCTCTAATACCATCCTTTTCACTTCAAACAACTTATAATTGACATAATTTCTATCTCACTTGGTTCTGTTGTTGTTTGTTTTGGGAAGAGTCTCATGATGTGGCCCAGGCTGACCCCCAACTCTTCAATCCTCCTGCACCATTCTCCCAAGCCCTTATGTGCATATCTACCAGGACACCCTGGAAGAGTCCTGCATGCTTTCATCACCAGCTTTGTTTCCACACACTGGTGTGTGACTGCAGTAAATTCTGCACGTGCATCTCTTCGGTTTTATAGCAGCACCCAGGCCAGTCGTTATTATCAGTACCATCGGTTTGTGCTCAAGTCAGCTCACCCTAGCCTTTCCCTAACAGCTTTGATCATTCACCTTTCCTTGCTGTATCTTGAGTCTTCTATATTCTGGATTCAATTTTTGTTTGTTTGTTTGTTTGGTTGGTTGGTTGGTTTTGTTGTTGTTGTTGGTCTCTGTAAATTGCTGGCTTGGTATTTATTTGAGCAGCAAGCTTATAAATGGAACTCACTATTTTTGTTTGAGTGCATCTATGTTTTGCCTCTATTTGTATATTATTCTTTAGTTCATGGTAGAATTCTAGGTTTTCAGATAGCTAATTTTTAGCATTCCTGCGTTGTTATATCTTTCTGGATTTGCACACAAGTCCTTGACTTCGGTGTTCCTTTATTCCAGCACCACATATCCACGTCTTTCCCACATAGCTGGCATGCACTGTATTATGGAAATGTAAGAATTATGAGCCTGGGGAGTTAGCTCAGTGGCTAACGTGCTTGCTCTTCAGACATGAGGACCTGGATTTGATCCTCAGAGCTCACTTAAGAAAGTCAGGCACAGTGGCACACTCTGACAGCCCAGCACTGGGGAGGCAGGGACAAACAGGTCCCTGGTTCCATAAGAAAGCAGGCTGAGCAAGCCATGGTAAAATAGAGTTCCTTCACGTCTGTGCTAAAGTTTCTGCCTCCAGGCTCCCGCCTTGAATTCTTGCCCTGACTGCATTCAGTGATGGTGAAATAAAGCCTTTCCTCCTAAGTTGCTTTTGGTCACAGTGTTTTATCACAGCAATAGAGCACACGAAAACAGCTGACCTCTGGCTTCCATATTCATGCCCTTCCCGACACACACTCACACATGCATCCCACACACAAACACACACATGCGAAAGAACTGGGTAGGTATCCTACATTTTCAAAACTTGAAGCTATATACTCTTGGAATGTTTCATACCTCTCAAGGGTCACTATGATTTCTTTCTGAAATTCCTGTTAGAAACATCCTGCTGATTCTGTCCCAGTCTTTATGTGCCTTAGCCACTGAGACACAGCAGTCCAGCTGTATAATACAATATCTTCAGATACATTCTTCCATTCATTAATTTTCATTTTTGTCTGTCTTTATTTATTTATTTATTTATTTATTTATTTATTTATTTATTTATTTATTTATTTTTGAGACAGGGTTTCTCTGTGTAGCTTTGGTGCCTTTCCCGGAACTCACTCTGTAGACCAGGCTGGCCTCGAACTCACAGAGATCCACCTGCCTCTGCCTCCCAAGTGCTGGGATTAAAGGCGTGTGCCACCACCGCCCGGCATTTTTGTCTTTCTTTTGCTTGTATAGATGTTTATGACATATGTGTGTGGTGTGTGTACGAGTGTATGTGCACAGGTTCATGTGCATATGAGTGCATATGCATGTAGAGACCAGAGATTGACATCTGATGTCTTCCTCCATCACTCTCCACACACTATATATATATATATATATATATAGTGTGTGTGTGTGTGTGTGTGTGTGATTTCTTGTTTAAACTCAGAACTGATTCTGATAATCTTACTAGCCAGGGGTCCCCTGACTCTGCCAACAAAGCAACACACAGTTTATCAGTAGGCCACCACTGTACGAGATTGGTAGTGGTTCAGGACCCCCAAGAGCAAGTTCTCAGCAAAAAGGAGATGTATTTGCCCCAGAGGGATAGAGATCAGGGAATAAGAGGAAAAAGACAGGAGACAGAGGATGAGAGAGAAAGGGGAGGGAAAAAGGAAGAGGGAGAAGGGGGATTTGTCTGTTGGGGGGCACAAAGGACTCCCTCTAGATAAGAGAGGAGACAGACATGGCCCATAGACAAATGGCGGTTTATAAAGTTAAAAGGAGAAACTCTGTGATAGGTGAGATGTTTAATTTTAATTGGGAATGTTAATTAGGTGAGCCAAAGGGGGCTTCTGATTGTGCCCAAATAAGGAAGTGTCCAAATAAGGGAACAGACCTTGGTGGCAGCTTTAGGAATGTAATCTAATGGTTTTCAGCAAGGCAGAGGGAATGGGGGAGAAGGGCAGGGCCTGCCAGAGCCTTGTTTGCCAGGCGCAGGCTGGCCAGAGTCCCTTCAACCACACCTTCCCAACATTTATATTTCTAGCAACCTGGATTCTGGTCCTCACACTTGTGTGTCAAATACTTCACCTGCCAAGGTATCTCTTGCTCACAATTAATTTTTAATTCAATTTTATTTCTCAAAATTGTACTTGACATTTTTAATTGACCTAATCTGCCTAATTTTAATATTGTCATATCTTTAGTCCTTTTTAGAAAATCTTTATTTTTATATATCACAGGCAGGCTACAAGTAGATCTACAAACTCCAGATAGACCATCACTTTGTATTCTAACTCTTTCTACTGGTGAATTTCTTCCTAATTTTTAAAATTCAGATTATGAAATCACCCAGGACACATAGGTCTGAGCTCAAAAGAAAAGAGCTCAGTGAGTTACCTATGGGAATCACTCGGTAAAGTTTCAAACATTTAAAAAGAATATTTGTGCCTTTGCAAGGCACTCTTTCAGATTTATCATCAGACTGGGATGGGTGGTATTAAGTTAATAGAGTCTCTCAACGGGTTCTTGGTATTTAGGGAGCATCTACAACCTCAACCCACGAAGCCCACACACCAGTGTTCAGAATTGAAACTGTATGCTTCTGCTTGGAGACTCAACACAATCAGAGGAACCTCCCCGTCCCCACCCTCTCTGGGGCTGGTGTTCCTGGTTTGTCCTCTCCACACGTGTGAAGACCCTTAAAGGTCCTGGATGCCAGGGCTTAAAGGTGCTTTACTTCCACCCCTCCATCCTGAACAAATCTGGATCTCAACCTCTCAAATTGATACTGAGTCCAAACTGCTGGTCAGCGGCCTGGCCCCCATCTGCCTGAAGTAGTGACAGAATCAGGTCATATCCAAACATTCTGGCTTTCCTTTCTTGCAGCCTTCTCTTTCAATCTTCTGAGCTGTGCCAGGCATTCGAAAGGTGTTCTACATCCTTCCAGGTGCTTGTTGCAGGAGGATGTTCGGCTCACCCAGCCACGGTATTGCTAAGATAAATCCTCCCACTCTTGGCAAAAAGTTCTTCCCAAGATCATGGCTACAAGAAGAAACAGAATATTCTCCCATACCCATCAAGAAATGCATACTCTTTGAACAGAATTTGGGGAAATGACTGCCAAGTGTTAAGTAAAACCTCAACATCTTTAGAAGAAGCCTGGTGGTCACCAACTATGACTTCTCCTGTCCAGGGCTGCTAAGCTTCAAGACTCTTGGACAGAGTCAGACCGTGGAGTCCCAGAACATACTCAGAGGAAGGACCAGCTAAGACATGCTGAGGAGCAGCATGGGCTTGGGAGGATGATGGGAAGAAAGGCCCAGTCAGAAGACCCCGTGGAATCTCCAGGCTGGGAATTGATGAGCTGCATGTTTCTGGGCAAGTGTTTTCTCAGAGACCCATCTTTCTCTTGTGCTAGGTCAAGGCTTTTCAAGCTTTTTTCAGCCCCCTCAGCTGCTTCCTGCCTCTGTGGAACATTCTCTTCAAAGGAACCCAATGCTAAAACAGATCAAAGCCCTCCCCAAATGGGGAAGGCTCTTACCCTTCTCTTTCCCCTTCTCCCACCCTCATGAAACCAATTAGGCACTTCCCCAGGGCACCCTACGGGCCAGTACCTTCCCCTCTTCTAGACTTACCTTGTATGGACTTGAAGTGGGTTGCTTTTGAGTTGGCATTGAGCCAAACAGCCAATAAACTACCAGTCAAAATGATTGCATTAAACACCGTTTCCATGAAGACTAAAAGTGCCTGCTAGGTTTCCTAGCAACAGAAATCAAGGTCTCCTAGCACAGCAGGAAAAAAAATCTTCAGAACATGAAGGGAAAAAATGGTTAATTGAATTTAATAGCCATCCTCCAGTCTGATGGAACAAAAGAAATGACCATACATGGGAAAATAACTTTCCCATCTCTCCACTTCGACCCCCCCCCCCGTCATTTGAATTGCACAGGTTAATTAATCATTCACCCAAAAACAGGAGCAAGAAACTCCAGATTTGCTGAAAAATGAAAGGAGCTAGCAGCATTGTCCTTTCTTCAACCCAGGTTTTCCTGGAGACAGGAAAGTGTTAGGACAACAATGGTGGCCATGTGGGCACTCTCTCCTTTCATCCCACGGGGGCACAGGAAATGTTCAGATTCAAGCTTAGAATCGCTTGGTTTCCCACATCCATTTTTAGTGAACATTACCCATTTGCAGATTAGAAAGACGTATCCTGAAGTTAAGTGACCTTTCTAAAGTCAAATACTATGAATGGCAGAGGCAGAGACAAAAATCAGACCTTCTGGTTTTTGTTTTTTGGTTTTTCGTTTCTTGTGTGTGAATGCAGGCACACACACGCTGTGCCCTGTGTAGCAAGCCTGGGGTCTTAGCTTCCACTGTGCTTGACAAAGGGACTTGTGTTTTCTTCTGTGTGTGCCAGGATAGCACACACAGGCTTCTGAGGACTCCCAAGTCTCACTCAGCTTGCCATCAAGTCGTGGGAGTGCAGTACAGACGGTCATTCTACCACATCCAGCTTTACATGTATTCTAGGAATTTGAACTCAGGTCTCACCCCTGCACATTTTACTCACTGTGCATGTCCTCTGACCCCAAATCAAACTCTTTTATTTTTAGCAGTAGTCTATGCCTTTTGTTAAAGCGTGAAATGATGCGCAATGCATCTGTTAATCAGTTATTGCCTTGGTTTTTAGTTCTTGTCGATCTGCCAATCAAACTCCAGTCTAGTCCTCCAGCATGCTAGACTAGGGCTTTGCTACGGAGCTACTTTCGCAGTCCTGTGCACTGATGCTTCGGACTCCTTACCCTTTGACCTAAATACACCCTGTAAACGGCCTGCTGGTAAAAAGTGTCTGTGGTTCAAGGTTGACCCCACCTTGGTCTGCTGGCAGTGGTCCAGAGGGTGCCTGGACTGGTCTACCCTAGTGAACAGCCTAGCGAATAACCTAGCTGTCATCATAGAGCCTTTGTCCAGTGACTGATGGAGGCAGATGCAGAGATCTATGGCCAGGCACCAGGCTGAGCTCTGGGAATCCAATTGATGAGAGAGAGGAGGGATGCTGCAGGCGAGGGATGAGATCAGGATGGGAGGACGTGCAGAGATGACTGGCCACACTAGTGGAAGCCCATGAACTGTGGACTGGTGGCTGTGGAGCCCCCATGGGACTGGACTAGGCCCTCTGGATATGGAAGTTGGTGTTTGGTTCGAACTGTTTGGGGGGCACCCAGGCAGGGGGATTGGGATCTGTCCCTGGAACCCGGTGCCTGTGGTGAGACACCTTGCACAGCCTTGGTGCAGTGGGAAAGAGCACTGCCTAGGCTCAGTGTGCTGGGCTCTGCTGACTCCCCATGGGAGACCTCGATTTGGGGGATGTGGGGATGCGGGGTGGCTTGGGAAAAAGGGCTGGGGGTTGGAAGGAGGGAGGAGGGGGACCTGTTGAAAGTATGTGGAGTAAGTAGAAAATTTCTTAATAAAGAAAAATGAAAGAAAAAAGTGTCTGTGTTTGTTGAGGCAAGGTAGTTTAGGCTTATGTAACCCTGGCACCTACTAAAAGTTTCATAAGGAGGAAAGAGCCGATTTTCCTCAGCTAATCTGCAAGGAATTGAGCTTTTAGTTATTAATAAGGAAATTGGTGAGCAGTCTTACTAATTAGAATCAAAAGTTAGAGACATGTCAATATAAGAAGCAAAAAAAAAGAGCAGAATTTTTGTTGTTTTGTTTTTGTCCTTTTGGGAGGTTGCTGGCATCTTGGAATTACTCATCGGTTCTAGGCAGAGAGAGTTCAGAGTGGTCTTTGGAAGCCTCTTAGGTCCACATGGGAGAGGCCCTAATTCCCATGCTTCAAGTCTAGTGAGGAGAGAGGGTGTTGGTGGAGAAAAGGAAAGGTCTTCATGTTGGAATGCAATGTTTCCTCCATTACTGATTTTCAAATTGTCTTAGGAGGGCAGACATAACCTTCCTTTGGGTCAGAATGCTTAAAAGAAAGCCCTAAAAATGTAAGATAAGGATGAAATGATTTCTAAGGAAAGTTGGAAGAGTTGCTGTTTGAAGATGTTTTTATTGACATTCCCACAACTGAAATCCTTCTTTGTAAATATCATTTGTAGAGAGCTGGGTGGTGGTGGTGGTGCATGCCTTTATCCCAGCATTTGGAAGCAGAGGCAGGTGCAGGACAAGCACCAAAACTACACAGAGAAACCCTGTCTCAAAAAAACAAAACAAATATGTATGTGTTTTGTTTTGTTTTGTTTTTTGTTTGTTTGTTTGTTTGGTGTATGTGTGTGTGTGTAATTTGTAGAAAGTTACTTGCATGGTGGCAACCAGGAACATTCCCCCAGTTGGTTCAAAGGGTAAAAGTGCATATATTTTTTAAGAACATGAAACAGTTACTGTGAGCTTAAACCCTTCTTAGCAAAGATTTAGAAATTAGTGACTTGAGGATGAAAAACTCCCACCCACCCCCCTGCACTATGCAGCCAGAATTTCTGCCTTAGTGTTCAGGAATGATAATTTAGGGGTGATGGTATTTATCATGAATTATATGAAATAAATTTATCATATTTATTATTTTTTAAGATAAAATCTTTTTAAACTTAGTTTATAAGTTGCAGGTCAGTATTAAAAGCCAACAGTTTTATCTTCCCTCATATTTTCTATAAGACTGTGATTATACTACTTGTTTTCATATAAAGAAAGGGGATAGAGTTACTAATAGGAATTATGTCAAAGGTAAAACTTGGCATGTCATTCACCAACACTGCCTCTTCGTGTGAGGACTTTGGTCTAAGGAGGACTGACAGACGCATGTGAAGAAAATCACCACAGAAAGTGAATGTAAGGGAAGAGTAAAGAAGGTGAAGGTATCCACATGGGCTGAGAGCATTCCTTTGAGGAAGAGCTAAGCAAAGCTGTGACATCGTTCTTCAGATATTTGAGAACAGACATGATTTAGAATTTGGTCCCTGTCTCTGTTCTCAAATTGAGTGTTCACAGGAAACCTCCCCCACCATCATGTCAGGACTTTCCCCTATGGCACCACCACTCTAAAGGGTCCCACATTAAAGCGACAAAGGCGTGTGAACAGGTGAGAGACAACCTTCCGTTCTCCGGGGAAAGCATCAAGGATCCTCGAGACTTCTGGGAGGCAGGAGCTAGTGACAAGGGGAGCACCATTCAGTCAGGTTATTCCAGAAAACATGCAGAAGAAATCCCATTGACTCCATTAGGTTCTGTCAATAAGAGATGCCGTAGTTCAGGTCCATCAGCTTGGACTATCATTGATCACCTGACTGGATTTTCAGCTTCTAAAGGGTGGAGATTAAATTTTCCCTATACTGTTTCCCAAATGCTGATTTATATGTCCACCATGTGTGACATAAAGGTTTCTGACTGAATGGCAGGAGTCTTGATATTTCTCTTAGACAAAACCGCAGAAGTATATTAGAATATTGGTGAATACCAATAACACGTGAGATGTAGAATTCCAACCCAGCCACGTAGATCATGGATTCCTAACCCATTCCGTGACACAATGGGGTCTAGTAGAGTAAGTCAATTGTTTATACATAGACATACAATTTGGGGCCAGGGAGGTGGTTCAATGCATAGAGCACTTGTTGTCCAAGGCTGATGACTTGAGTTTGATTCTCAGAACCTATGTGAAAGCTGGAGGTGAAACACAAGTGTTTGTAATCACCAAAAACTCTTGGGCTAGCTAACCAGGCATGTGCAGTGGCGAACAAGAGAGACCCTGCCTCAAAACCGGTGGAAAGTGAAGACACCTGATGTTCCTCTGGTCTCCACATGAGTGTGGTCTACCCTTCTCTCTCTCTCTCTCTCTCTCTCTCTCTCTCTCTCTCTCTCTCTCTCTCTCTCTCTCTCTCTCTCATACTCAACAAGAAATAAAAATGAGCAATACAATTTGAGATTTAGCCCTTTCACCTGGGGCTTTCCATCCATCACAACAATGCTGACATCAACAATGAACAACTGAAACAAAATGATTAAGATATACACGGCTTTTCGGCTTCCTATGCCAATGCATGTTATTTCCATTTGAAAGCAATCCTAACATCAGCTCAACAAATCTTAACTGACACACATTGTGTAGTGTTGGTTCCCACATTGTGTAGTGATTTGCAGATAGTTCTTGGGTTTTCGTTGTTTCATATCTGGAAGAGGGTTTTATTTCAAAGTCATCTCAAAATCTAATAAAAAAAGCAGTGCTTGAGTTCCTTCATGGGAAGGTTTCTTAGCCTAGCGTACAGAAACTCAGTTGAAAGCTGGCTTTGTCTTCATAATACCAGCTATTCTGCAATAAATTTGTAGACTATTGTTTGGTATTGAATTATTGGCCTTAAAATTCTGACCATTTTTTTCTCTAAGATTTTTATTTTATGTGTCTGAGTATTTGCCTCCGGGTGTATGTGCATCACATGAATGCAGTGCCCCCAGAGGCCAGAAGAGGGCATCAAATCCCCAAGAACTAGAGTTACAGACGATTGTGGGTACTGGCACTTGAACCCAGGTCCTCTGCAAGAGCAGCCAGTGTTCTTAACCACCAAGCCATCTCTCTAGCCCAACTCTGACCATTCTATGTTGACACAATGTGAGTTCCCTGATTTGCTAGTTTATTTGTCCTTTAAGGTGGGAAGCTTTCCTGCAGTCTGTTCCTGTGGGTGCATAACACATCACCATTTGAAGTGGCTTCTATGCATCTATACACATGTCATCTACCTTAGGTAGAAATACTTTGATTGAGGGTGAGCTTTTATGTATCAGTGTTTTCCTTTATAACTCACAGGATTTTAAACTCTGCTCTCATTGTTTAAATTGTATCTTTTAACAACCATTTAAGCCTAGTGATCCGTTTCGCTTTCTATTCATAATAGCCTTGTCTAAAATGTTACATTGCTATCGAGACTTCTGGAGGTCATTCAGTGGCTCGAAACAACTGATGTGGTCTCCACATGAGCTGCATATCTGAGTCTTACAGGGTAAGGTTGTTGGTCCCCCGGCAACATCTTAATTGGCTGGAAGGTACTTTTCTTTACCCAAATGTCAACACACTTTTCTCGTTCACAGATCATAAAGTATCTACAACCCCAATACATGTCTCCATTTCAATTCATTCCACAGCTACCTCTGAAGAGCAGATACACAAAGTAGCAATGACAAGATGCCATTGTTAAATGTCAAGTTTAAAAAGGAATCCTGGGAGGACAAGGAGGTTCCCTGGGGACTAAAGACAGTATCACTGTGTGATCTAGCAACCCCACTACTGGGCATATTCTCCAAAAACCTGAACATGCAGATGTGGACAGATGTTCATATATTCATTATTGTAGTCTGAAGAGGAATATTCCCTACAAGCTCACATTTCATACTTAGCCCCCAGTTGGTGGCTGTTTGGGTGGGTTTAGGAGGTGTGGCCTTGCTGGAAGAAGTGTGTCACTAGAGGCAGTGTTTGAGGTTTCAAAGGCTTGGGCCTTCCCAGCTTGCTCTCTATCGATGCTTGTGGTTTAATATGTGAGTCTTGTGCTTCCTGCTCCAGAAGTCACGCCTTTATTCTGTCACCAGAGGCTCCAACCCCCTGGAATCATAGGCCCAAATAAATTTTTCTTCTGCATGTTGCCTCGATCATGGTGTTTTATCACAGCAGCAGAAAAGCAACTGACACATTCGTGTTCACAGAAGTATTAGTTACAGTGAAGACAGAAGCACGTCAGGTGTCTGTCGGCAGGTGAGTGGATAGCAGGACATTACAGCTTTTCAGACAAATGATGAATAGGGGTGATGGCTGGAACACTAAACAAGGGAGTTCCAACAGACACACACCATGATTCTACTCTCCTGAGGCAACTAGAGTTGACCCATGCTCAGACGCAGAGAAAAGAGTACCAGAGCATCAAGATTGGGGGACATTCTTTTTTGAAAATATTTATTTTTATTTCATGTATTTGCCCACAGGTCTTATTTACAGCACATGAGTGAAATTTCTACAGAGGCTAGAAGAGGGCATTGGAACTGGAGTTAGAGACAGTTGTGAGCCACCATGTGGGTGCTGGGAATCAAACCTGAGTCCTTTGCAAGAGCAGCCAGTGCTCTTAACCACTGAGCCACCTCTCTAGCTCCCAAAACAAATTTTTATTACTTAACTACTAGAGAGGTTTGATTCATGTGCAGGTATTGCATAACTCTTCCTAGGGAAACATCAGTGCATGTCTGTTCATTCCAGACACCACAGTGATAACACACCAAAGGCAGGATTCCACTCAAGTCTAGCTGGTTCACTAACCAGCTTCCTGAGGTTTGAGTGAAGTCACTCCAGGACCATGCCTGACTCCAAGGCTGCCACATCACTAATAAGTCTACCCATGTGAGTAATGACTACTTCTCTGGAGCTCTTTGTGCAACTCGCAGGCAGTTCCACTGAAGATTTTTCTCTCCCGTCAACTGTTCACCACTGTGTGACTCTTACAACTGTCTGGGCTACTTGAGCCTTGCTTAAGTCTCCTTAGCTCTTGAGACTAATGAGCCCCTTTCACATAAGAAGGAATGCTTCAGCCGGGCAATGGTGAAGCATGCCTTTAGTCTCAGCACTCAGGAGGCAGAGGCAGGCAGATCTCTGTGAGTTTGAGGCCAGCATGGTCTACAGAATGAGTTCCAGGATAGGTTCCAAAGCTGCACAAAGAAACTCTGTCTCGGAAAAAAAAAAAAAAAAGAAAGAAAGAAAAAAAGAAAAAAAAAGAAAAAAGAAAAAATAAATAAAAGAAGCAATGCTTCAATCAATTGCAGTAACTAAAATGCAGTTTTTCAAGCAAAATTCTATGTCTACTAATCTCAAAGCTGATGGAAGTATCAAGCCATCTTAGTTAGGGCTTCTATTGCTATGAAGAGACGCCATGACCACAGCAACTCTTATAAGGAAAACATTTCATTGGGGCTGGCTTACAGTTTCGGAGGTTCAGTCCATTGTCATCATGGCAGGGAGCATGGCGGCGTGCAGGCAGATGTGGTGCTGGCTACATCTTGATGAGAAGGCAACAGGAAAGTGGACTGAGTATCATACTTGCTCCAACAAGGCCACGCCTACTCCAACAAAGCCACACCTCCTAATAGTACAACTCCCTACTCACTTATGGGGACCGATTACATTCAAACTACCACACAAGCCTATGGTTTGGTTTTGCTTTTTCCCCCCTCTTTGGGGGACCCACCACCCAGCTCCCAAAAAAATCACACACGGGGGCTTATTCTTAATTACGAATGCCAGCCTTAGCTCGGCTTATTTTCTAGCCAGCTTTCCTTAACTTAACTTAGCCCACCTACCTTTTGCCTTTGGGCTCTTCCTTTTCTATTCCTGTATTTCTTTCTTTCTTTCTTTCTTTCTTTCTTTCTTTCTTTCTTTCTTTCTTTCTTTCTTTCTTTCTTTCTTCCTTTCTTTCTTTCTTTCTTTCTTACTCAGTGGCTTGTTGTATACAGCTGAGTGACTGGCCCTTGTTGTCTTCCCCTTCTCTGGCTCCTTCTCCATCTCCCTTTCCAGATTTCTCCTTCTCTATGTTCTCTCTGGATAGCAGCCCCGCCCATCCTTTCTCCTCCTTGTCATTGGCTGTTCAGCTCTTTATTAGACCATCGGGTGTTTTAGGCAGGCACAGCAACACAGCTTCACAGAGTTAAACAAATGCAGCATAAACAAAAGTAACACACCTTAGAATACTCTACTACACCAGCCAATTACCTCTGTTTTTTAGGGGATTTTGTTCGTTACTGTTCTTAATCCAGGCAGTCTTGAACTTGGCATCTTCCTCTCGCTGCCTCCTGAGAGCTGGGACTATAGGCCTGCCCACCATGTCCTGCCTGGTTTTGTTGCTGTTTAACCCAAATCTGCTAATTCAGTTAAATATTTGAGGAAAAACAAAAAACAAAAACGAACAAACTCAAACATACATGACAAATTAAGTACTCAGTTTCAGCTTTATATAATTCAAATCCATGTCACAAAGAAGCAAGTGGTGGACAGATCTACAACTGCCACAGAGTTCCACATATAGTCAGTCTATAATATGGGCAGCATAACATGAATATAAAATATACAATAAATAAGGCCGGGTGGTGGTGGCGGCGGCGGCGGCACACGCCTTTAAACCCAGCATTTGGGAGTCAGACTCAGGTGGATCTCTGTGAGTTCGAGGCCAGCCTGGTCTACAGAGAGCGATCCAGGAGAGGCACAAAGCTACACAGAGAAACCCTGTCTCAAAAAACCAAAAAATAAAATAAATATAAAATACACAGTGTTGGAGAGATGGCTCAGTGGTTAAGAGCACTAGCTGCTCTTCCAGAGGACCCAGGTTCAATTCCTAGCACCCACATGGCAGCTAACAACTGTTTGTAACTCCAAGATTTGACACCCTCTCACAGACATACACTCAGGCAAAACACCAATGCACATAAAATAAAAATAAATTAATTTAAAAAAAGATATATAGAATGTACAATAAAAGAACTTTAAATGATGAACATCACTGTAGCATTGGTCTCTCTCCTTGGTCACTCAGAGCTTGAAGATGCCCAAATAGTAGATTTTTACACTTTAGTAATTTCCATACATCTCGGGGCAAGAAATTAATTTTGTCTTCTTCTGATGTCATCGCTAGAATAATGATTGCCATGTGTGAAGCATGGCTACAGGATGTTCCCAGATGCACAGCTGTGTGTAGTCTTGAGAAATGAGCAGAATAATTTTTCTCTGAAGATACGATGACACTGGGGTGCCAAAGAGGTTCTCTTTCTCAGAAAACAGAGAGCCCTAAATGTGTTAGGATGCTAGCCAGGAAATGAGAGTTAGAATCAAAAATGCCCCGCTCTCCCATTATGCACAGCTTATCTAGGTACACGTGCCAGTTTGCCTTAGAAAGTACTGAACAGCCTGTGGGTAAGAGAGGAACTTGAGTTACAGTGGGGGATAAATGAGCCCCATCTAGAGCCATAGATAACTGCATGCAGCATATGCAAATAAACACACTTTGAATTGTAAATAAGTTTTCAATCAGCATTTTATGTTTACCTCCTAAGCAAGGTAGCATTCCAACGGAGAGAGTTTTTATTTAATAAAAATGATAAAATGTGACTCCAGCTAATCTTCATTAACTAGATCTTCTGGTCTGCATGACAAGGACGGGCCTGAGACTCTGGAAACAAAAGGCAAACTCCTTGCCTGCCCTTGCTGCAAAGTGAAACAGTGCAGCTCTGGGGCACAGCCGGGAAGCACACAGGGCAGGGAGAATACAACCTCCGGGAGCCACTCCTGTCTTCAGAACCAAAGAAACACAAAATCCCAGACTGTGGGAATGCAAAAAAAAAAAAAAAAAAAAAAAAAAAAGTTAACTACATATGTTAATTCATTTTTTTAAAGTGCTGGGCATTAAACTCAGGGCTTCACACATATTAGGCAAGTGTGAAGACTTGCTAATATTGCTAACATAATAACAGTGCTTTACTTTTAAAAATTGTTATATGTATGGCTGTATACCGTGTGCATGCAGTGCCTGTGGAGGCCAGAAGAGGGCATCAGATCCTGGAACTGGAGTTACAGATGGTCGTGAGCCACCATGTGGGTGCTGGGAACTGAATCCAGGTCCTCTGGAAGAACAGCCAGTGCTCTTACCCACTGAGCCATCTCTCCAACCCACCAGGAGCTATTTTTACAGCTGCAGGTTGCAAACAATTTAAGCTCTCAAAGTAACTCCAGGACTGGGTGTGCTAAGGCCCCCCTGAAATTCTCTGTAGATGATACCAGAGCATAATGAGTGGTCTGAGAAGAAGGGCAGACCACCAGAGTGGAAAAGAGAAGGATCTGGAAATTGCTGTTTATTTAAGGAGTGGTATGCTCCTGGCCCTTGCATTTGGGCTGTTAGGAATCCCAGGGTTACTGGTATCTAACTGATAAAATGTACCCAGGAAAAATACTTATTGAAGGCTTGAGCCTGTGAGGGGCTAAAAAGGATGGAGAACAAGTGAGTGAATGAATGGGTGAAAAAAAAATGAGTGAGTGAGTGAAAACGTACCAGGAAGTGGGGGCAGTGGGCCCTGAATTCAATTGAAAATGAGTAAAAAAGCCATGCATGGCAAAACGTTTCTAGCCAAGGACTTTCTCAAGCTCCCCGTGTTGATCTCCACAGTGGCAGTCACCTTTCTTTTTAAGCAATTCTCTTTCAGTCAACTTTTAATTACCCTAACAGAGTAATTAAACCAGAAGCTACCAGTGTGGGTAATCCCCAGATCTCCTTTTGGAACGCAGTGGATGATGGCTTTTTTGACTTCCTAATTGTGTTTTGCTTGGGTTTATAGTAAAGTCATTGAGAAGTCCCTCAGCAGAGAGGACAACTGTTCAGACACTGAGAACTACCAGGAGCGAGGCACCGGGGTTGGCAGGACTTGACCTAGACCTTAAGCTGGCACCTCATGTTTTAAACACACTGTGCTGAAAACTTTGAGGTACCAAGTAGATGTGTGGGGCTCGAAATTATATGATGGTCATCACTGAGAACCTATTAAGTAATAGGCACTTTTCTACAGACTCATCTACAAGGAGAATAAAAATACAACTAGGATGGCCAAGTGTAGGTTTTCAGGCCCTCCCTACACAGACAGATTCCCAATGAGACTTTTAGCTGCACAGGTCATGTATCTTGAATGATAAAGGGATAGAGAGGATTCAGGAAGATGCACTAGAAAAACATTGTCCAAGCAAAGTACAACATGAACTACACATTTATTTAAGTTTTCTAGAATCACTTGACAAAGGGAAAAGGAAATAGGTAAAACTCTTTTTGGGGTGTGTGGGTGGGGGGGGGGCTGGTTAGTTTTTATTCTCATCTTCATGCAGCCCAGAGTTACCTGAGAAGATGGAGTCTCAACTGAGGGATTGCCAGGATCAGTCTGGCCTGTGGTCATGGGCAATTGTCCTGACTGTTGATTAATGAGGATGAGACCATACCCTGGGCATGTGTGTAAGAATGCAGGCTGAGCAAGCCATGGAGAATAGGCCCAAAACAGCATTCTTCCATGGTTCCTGCCTCTAGATTCCTCCCTTGAGTTCCTGCCATGACTTTCCTCGGTCATGGATTATGGCATGGAAGTGTGAGCCGAATGAACTCTTTCCTCCTTGAGCTGCTTTTGGTTTTGGTGTTTATCATAACAACAGAAGAGGAAACTAGACCACCACCGTAAACTCTGCAAAGTTATTTTTCACAGTACATTAAAAAAAAAAACTCAATATAATTACTATTTGTCTTAGTTACTTTTATATTGCAATGACAAGACACCATGACCACGGCAACTTATAAAATAAAGCATTTAACTAGGGGCCTGCTTACAGTTTCAGAGGGTGAGTCCGTGATCATCACGGCAGGGAGCGTGGCAGCAGCAGGTATGGTGCTAGAGCAGTAGCTGAGAGCTCACATCGATCCACAAGCAGGAGGCAGAGAGAAGGAGAATGGGCTTGGCATGGGTGTTGTAAAACAACTTATGTTTTTTTTTTTTTTCCAAACCCACAAATTCAAACTATCATTTCAATATAAAAATTATATTTCATATTCTTTTATTTTAGGCTAAAACTTCAAAACCTGGTGTGCATTTTATGCTTGAAGCAGTTGAAGCTAGCTCATTTCAAGTGCTTAATAGCCTCGTGTTGCTTGAGGATACCATATGGGAAGCAGGGCTGTAGAACCTTGCTTCCTACGCTGTTGTCTATGGATTGGCCACTTGGCAGCATCTGGGAAACTTAAATATGCAGAACCCCAGGCTCCATTTCAGGCCTAGTAAATCACAACCTCCGTTTTAAGAGTCTCAGCTGTGTCCCAAGCCTGAGGAGCATCAGTGTAGACAGGCAGGTTCTGAATGCTGATCTGGAGTTGAAATCCTCGATGAACATTAAGAGCCAACCATATGATCAGGATCTGTGTACGATCACAACCTAAGGGCAAAGAAAATTAAAGCTATTGCCAACTTGAATATTTGCTTGTTAGTCTTCAAAATGAAGCTAATCTTTTCCATCTTTCAGGATGATGCTAGGACTTCAGGCAATGTGAGTAAAGAAATGCCTGACCCCTAAGATGTGGAAGGTTTCACAGGATTCAGCTCATAGAACAGACCTGGTGATCATCGAATAAAGCCTTCAGGCTTTAAGATTTTAACCATGAAGAACACAGACAAAGCTCTGAGGAAACCGTTTAAACAGCGGGACTTCCAGAATTCCATTGTTGTTGCACACCATTATCCCGTGTGTCTGTCAGGAAGACTAATGGCAGAGAGGATTTACTCAAGGAAGAACGGGGGCGGGGATGGGGGGCAAGCCTATGGGGCTGGTGCAGATGGTAGGAGTCACATATCAGGGCCTTAAGCCTATGGTGGCCCCCAAGTCAAAACAACCTCGTAATTTTAGACACCTTGTTTAGCAAGGAATTAACACAGTGGGAAAGATGAACCCAATGGTCCCGTGACCAATTAACATCTGGTGTCTCCCCTGAGCTGGCATGCTGGGTCAAGACACCTTATTCCAGCTGCCAAACTATGTCAGCCATATCTGGGGATATTCATCAGCTGCACGTAACTCGGAGCTGAGAATTGGAACCCCGGTGATGTTTTTGTTGGAAGATTAGCCATCCCCCACCTCTTCCTAATGTCTTTTTATCAAGAAAGTCAAATACCTCCAGAAAAGGGGTTGTACAGACACATGGGCCCAAGGGCAACCTGGGACTTTTAAAGAAAGGCATGAATCAGAGCAGCGGGGAGGGGGGGTGGTGGGCAATCTCTAATCATGAAGACCCTGGGTTTGGGTTGCTCTGTCTTATCAAGTAGTTATTTTCTTAACTTAGAGGTACAATGCCTTGTGCCGTCTGCTTCTGCATCCACAGAACACGGAGCTTTGTTTTAATATATAAATCTATCTGGGCATTTACGGTTGTATTTTTACAATTTTATTATTCACTGTACTAAAATGTGAATATTCCGTGTATCGATTTATAAGGGTACAATTCAGTAGCGCTGAGCACATACACGGTGCTGTGTCTCCGTCACTACCATCATCTCCAGAAACTTCCATGCTTCCAAAGTGGAAACTACATTACTGTTTGTTGCCGGTGCCCCCGGCAGTGGTCACTCTACTCTGTCTCTATGAATCTGGTGTCTTTAGGTACTTCATATAACTGGATACATCATAATGCAGTATTTTTCTTTTATGTCTGACTAACATCTAAGTAATTGTTTTGGTATGTTTTACCTACATGTATGTCTGTGCTCCATGTGCATGCAGTACCCATGGTGGACAGAAGAGGGCGCCAGATCCCCTGGAACTGTAATTACAGAAGGTTGTGAGCTGACACATGGGAGCGGAAACCAGAGAGTCCTCTGCAAGAGGAGCCAGTGCTTTTAACCACTGAGCCACCTCTCTGCCCCACCCCCGCCCTGCCCCTTTTTCATTTGGTTTTTGTTTTTAAGGTGTATTCATATGGCTTGTCTTAACAAAATGCCTTCAAGTTTCGTTCATGCCACAACATGGCAGAATTTCTTCCCTTTCTAAGCTGAACAAATAAATGCACTCTATGGTCTTGTTGCAACGTTTGTCTATCCATCTGCCAGCAGAAAGTAGTTATCTTCATCTTTCAGCTGGTATCAACTGAATACCAGTTGCTGTGAACCTGGGTGGACACCCCATTAGACCTCTGTCTCTGGTGTCAGCTCCCAGGTACACAACCCCAGGAGTAGAACATCTGCAGCATGGGACAGTTTGCGTCTTACTTTTCTGAGCGCCCCTTTTCTGAGCGCCGCGGTACTGGTGGCTTCCCACACACAGAGCACAGGTTCCAACGCCATTGTGCATTTAGTAACAATGTGTCTTTGGTTCCCTTTTCTTTTTTAAATAGCTGTCCTGGTGGGCAGGGGGTGGGATCTCACTGTGGGTTTCAGTTGCATTTCCCTCATTACTAACGTGTGGGTGGAGTTTTCAAGTCATTAAGACCGAGAAGTACAATGACAGGACCCCATGTGGAAGTATGTTTGGTTCATGAGAAACCGCCACGCACTCTTCCTGTGTTCATACGATCACCAGCACTGAGTTATCACTCTGCTTGGTCCAAGTCCTCAGCACTCAGGTGTTATGAAGTGGACCTTAGCCATGCCAGCAGGCGTGATAATGGTGTCTCCTTGTCTCAGTTTGCAATTCCATAATGACAGATGACATTAATCAATTTATTTGCTTAGTGACTACTTATATCTTCCTTGAAAATGTATCTGTTCAGAGTTTGGGACCACCTTACTTAGTTTTGTTCCTACTGTTGAGTTTTAAGTGTCCATTGTACATTTTGAATACTAGTCCATGTCAAACATGGATGTTACCCCACCTGGCCAGGGGTGGCACCGCCACAGTGGGCTGGATTGTCCCACATCATTAATCCAGAAAATGCACCCCCCAGACTTGCCTACAGGCCAATCTGATGGAGGCATTTTCTCAGTTAAGATTTCCTCTTCCCAGATGTCCAGGTTTGTTTCAAATTGACAAAAGCCAACCAGCACGCCAAGGTTACTTAGATTTTCTAAGTTTTCTTCTGGGGGTTGTAGATTTGTTTGTGTTTTTAATTCACAATTGTTCCTTAGTTACTTTTGTGACTGGTACAAAGTCTCTCGACCCAACACTGCTGTTTCCACAGCTGTCCAGTGGTTCTGGAAACATCTGTTAGGGAGGTTTTCCTTTTCCATTCCACTTCCTTCATTCTTTCATCAGAGGTCAGTTGACTGTGCTTGTGTGCATCCATTTAGGGCTTTCATTCCAAGGCTCATTTGTCAGCAACAATTCTGGCTATTTAGTAGATTTTGCTTCGCAGAATGAACTACATGACATTGGTAATTTCCTTCATTTTTCTTTATTCAGGTAGAATTTTCCAGAAGAAAACAGAGATTGCTTTTGCTTAAACATTTCACAAGTCTCAAGCTTTTAAAAGTGACAGTGCAGAAATCCACTGGTATTATACACTGTGATATTTATACTAAGAAAAAATGCTTTAGATCAGCAAGTTTTCTTTTTTAGGGTAGAAGCTGTCAACTTTGTGGTTATTACTACTGTGACAAAATATAAGGTAAATGGATTTGACTCAGTTTACTCTGAGTCCAAAGACCATGCTGTGGACATCTGAAATACCTTATGCATTTGATTCTAATCAAGAATCATTTCCACAGCCAAGATATGGAAATAATTATTGCCCACCAATCAAACCTCCCTAACAGATTAAATGATAAAAATAAGCTCAAAGGGCCTTTTAAAAATGTGAAATCCTAAAAGAAATGTTGGATGCTGTGTTTATCTGATAGTAAAACTTGAAGGGAGTATTTAAACATCAGTTCATCTAGCCACCATCAGACAGCTGGTGTAAACCAACTATTAAAGCATTAAGATATTAAAATCACTAAGAGTGCTTTTATAAAGGCCTTCCAGAAGAGCTGACCTCATGAAATTTCATCAGATTGTATTAAGGATTTTACCGTAAGCTAAGGTACATTATATGTAATTTGAGTCTTTCATGCTGTATTACTCTCAACTGTATGGAAGGTTTGTCAGTGTGGTCAAACAGTGTGGTTTGTCAGCCAGTCCCAAAAGCTGTGAGCCTTTTGGGAGTCGAATGACCCTTTTACAAGGGTCACCTAAGACCATAGAAAAACACAGATATTTACATTATAATTCACAACAGTGGCAAAATTACAGTTATGAAGTAGCAACAAAGATAATTTTATGGTTTGGGGGGTCACCCCAACATGAGGAACTGCAGGAAAGAGTCACAGCATTAGGGAGGTTGAGAACCTCTTCCCTAGGGCATGGTATGTGTACGCAGGTTCCACAGATATACACATGAGAGCAACCTTAGAAATCCTGAAAATACAGTGCTTTCTGTGACATGAAGTATGGTTGATGAAAGGGGTCTTCACAAATACCAGAAACGGATTTGTACAGAAAATGGATGCCATCTCAGAGACTCTGGAATTTGGAGACTGTGAGTTAGTACAAATGCTGTGATAAATTCTTTAACAGATACAAGTATTTTAATGCCACAATGGGGAAAATAATGAACTGGGTCTGGGAAGGCTTTCCAAAGAAGGTGACATTGACGGGGAGCTTACAGGATAAACAAAATAAGTTGTTCACTACAGAGAGGGAATGAAGAGGGGAAGTGCTGACATGCTTTAGACTAGGTCTCTAATACAGAACTGGGGCAATGGCTCAGAGGTTAAGAACACTGGCTGCTCTTTGAGAGGACCCAGGTTCAATTCCCAGCATCACATGATGGCTCATAACCATGTGTAACTCCAGTTCCAGATGATCAAACTCCAGTTCCATTTATTTCAAAAGTCAAAAAACCCACGGCAAATTTACTTTCCAGTTCTACCAATGTAGTCCTCTCACTACCAAATATGTTATATGTTTTATGGATCTATGTCTTTAACAAAGAAAGGACACCAAAACAACAAAGCTATAAAAAATACAGGCTATAATGAAAAACATTCTTATTAGTGTCTTACCGCCATATGTGACCCTCCTCCAGCAACAGCTGCTGAACCAACTTTACCTTGGTTTTTCCTGGTGATTTTCTTTTCCCTTTTAGCTCCAAACTATTAAGCTAGCAAATTACCTCTATTTTATATTTTACTGACAGTTGGTAACATCTTTATATTACAAAAATATTTGCAAAATACTTCTTTAATAAATGAATTTATTTAATGCTTATACTCATAAAATTGTTTTACTACAGATTTTTTTTTAAATTCAAAATATATTGACAACTTACTTGGCACTCTATGGCACAAAAAAGACAAATGGGTCAGGATCCTAACCTGGCATAAGTGAATGGTGTGTGTATTTTTGAAACGGACACAGTTAATAAGCGTGCAATATTGAAAATAAACAGAAAGCACTAAATGAATGCAGAAAAAAACAGACTGACTACTTCTGGGTAATTCAAGCCTTCAAGGAAGGAGAGTCATTTGACTGAGGGAAACTGTCCCCAGTGGACACATGGGAATGGGGAAAGATTACTCCAAATGAAGAGGAAAATATGAGTAAAGTCATTTGGTACTTATTTCTTTAAGTGTAGACAGCCTAATTGTCTTAAAATAAAAAAGTAAAAATTAAAAGAGTGTCTTAGTTAGGGTTGCTGTTACTGTTATGAAACACCATGACCAAAGCAAATTGAGAAAGAAGGGGTTTTTCAACTTACACTTCCATATCACAATTCATCATCAAAGGAAGTTGAGACAGGAACTCAAACAGGGCAGGAACCTGGAGGCAGGAGCTGATGCAGAGGCCATGGAGGGGTGCTGCTTACTGGCTTGCTCAGCCTGCTTTCTTATAGGACCCAGGACCACCAGTCCAGGATGGCACCACCCACAATGGGCTGGGCCCTCCCCATCAATCACTAATTAAGAAACTGCCCTACAGCATTGCTTACAGCCCCATTCTTTTTTTTTTCTTTTTTTTTTCTTTTTTGGTTTTTTGAGACAGGGTTTCTCTGTGTAGCTTTGTGCCTTTCCTGGAACTCACTTGGTAGCCCAGGCTGGCCTCGAACTCACAGAAATCTGCCTGGCTCTGCCTTCCGAGTGCTGGGATTAAAGGCGTGCGCCACCACCGCCCAGCTGGTGGGATAGCTCAGCCGTTAAAGGCTAGGCTCACAAGCAAAAATATAACAGCCGCATTCTTATGGAGGAATTTTCTTAATTGAGGTTTCCTCCTCTCAGATGACTTTAGCTTATGTCAGTGACATAAAACTATACAGCACAAAGAGGCTGGGGATACATCTCAGTAGTAAAATGTAGTTGGAATTTTCTTTGGGTCACCAACCAGCTAACAAAGACACAGAGACTTATTAGTTATGAATGCTCGGCCTTGGCTTAGGCTTGTCCCACTAGCTCTTTTAACTTAATTTAACCTGTTTCTATTCATCTACATTTTGCCTTGGGGCTTTTCACCTTTCTTCCATTCTGTATGTCCTACTTTCCTGTCTGTCTGTCTGGCCCCTGGCATCTCCCTTGTCTCTCTTTTTCTTTCTTCTCCCAAGCCTAAATTCCTCCTCCTACTTACTCTCTCTGCCCAAAAGTCCTACCTATACTTCCTCCCTTGCTATTGGCTGTTCAACTTTTTATTAGACCAATCAGTTGCCTTAGGTAGGCAAAGTAAAACATCAACACAGCTTTACACAGTTAAACAAATTTTCTGCAACTTAAACAAATGCAATGCATCTTTACATAATTAAACAAATGCAGCACATCTCTGCAATGTTAAAACAAGTATTCTGCAACAGTAAAATGGTCATCTAGCATGTGTGAAGCTCTAGATTCTGTCCCAAGTATGTGAATAAAAAGTCTACTCATGCACTTTTGCACTGCAACTGAATCCCTCTAGAAAAGGGAAGACTTGAGTCATTGCTTACCCCAACAAGACTTGTGCCTCTTCTGGCACCGGTCATTCTTCGGGCAATGCTATAGTTTGGGCATTTGGACAGAGCTGGCAGGAAAAAGTTCCAGAGGATGCTAAAGGGTCCAATAATACAGACCCTTCCATCTTTCTATAGGAATTATAACTCTAAGGGAAGTTTATTCAGTCTATGAGAGGTCCCCTTGCATTTTAGAATAGCCTCTTGACTATCTGAAGAATTGGGATATATGGGAAGAAGGTTGGCAAATGCTTTCTTCTGAGTGGCTTTTGTTAGATGTTAAGATTTATCTTCCTTTAATACAAAATCACCTCAGGTGGTAACGGGAATGTTATCACAGCTATGTACAGTTGGAAAAATTTGAAGTGATGTGATAAACTATTGAAGTTGAAAAGAAAAATAAACTTCTAGAAGGATGACTGAGCATCAGGGGTCCAATGTGTGTTAGTTTTCTAATGGTTTAAGCAAAAAGAAATGACAGTGTATTAGTCACAGTGTGTGGTGCAATAAAGGCCTCAGGGTGGGGTCATTGCTAAATGATGACGACACCTTTTGGAATTGTCTGACTAATGCTAGAAAACCATCCGTGATGTAGCAGAAGCATTACAGCAGAATAATTTTTATACATTTTTGGATTGCTAGGGATTAATGAGGAGCTCTAAAATAACACCAATTTAGGAGGGCTTACAATAAAAAGTGGTCTGAAATTATTCATTGCTCTCTGTGGTATGCACTGGCAGAGGGCAATAATGAATTTCAGGGAGTTAGCTTGGCATAGGTCCGTAAAATCCAATTTCTAATATATTTGTAATATACATCTAACACTACTCAAAAATCATGTTTTTAAAGGACAAGAAATGTAACGGGATAAAAGAAACTCTTTTAAGTAAGGCAATTAGGAAACAGGGTATTTCTGTAGTCAGCACAGGGTTCTTGTACCATCATCAGCCACAGGAAAGAAGAGTCTGGAGCAGTATTAGGAACTCAAGTCCATACGTTTGTCAGTCTGACTCCCCACCCTTCCAGTGCCCATGTTATCTGCAAGGGTTTTAAACCCTAGAATAATACTAAGAACACTGTCTTCACTTTTTTAAAAATTTAAGTCAGTAACATTCAGGATCCCTCTCTCCTTCCCTTAGGGCTCTGCTGGGGACCAAAGCCAGGACCCACTGGTTCCAAGCCTGAACTCTTGCCAAGAGCTGCATTCCCACCCCAAGGCTTTTGTTTTCATGTCCAGCTAGCCTCTGTCTGCTAGAAACACACAACGACAGGCCCTCTCAAGTTACCTGCATTATCACCTTTACAGACTTACATGCTTTTCCGGCAAACTCAAACTAGAAAAGGCAATGTACAAAGAGGTTTTTATATGTGTTCTAATGCAATGCTGGTGAGACCAGCCTCCGAGAGAAACAACACTGTGTAAAGATTATTAATCACGACATTGAAGTGTGAAAAACAGGCTAGCAGCCCAAAAGTTATGAAACTGCCATTGTCAGCCCACTGCAGAACAAAGACATGGAAAGAATGTGACCCAAACCTAAGATTATCTAATTATGTGCCTACCAAGTCACCCAATTTAACAGACATAGAGACCTACCTGATACTGTGGACACTGAAGCACTCTCAAATTAAAATGGGCAATAAGACGTTTTAAGAATTTTTGTTTTTTTATGTATATGAATGTTTTGTCTGCATGTGTGTATGTGCACCATGTGCATGCAGTACCAATGGAGGCCAGAGGAGGGCACTGGATTCCTTGGCACTGGAGTTACACATGGTTGTGAGCTGCCATGTAGGTGCTGGGAACTGAGGTCTTCTAAAAGAGCAGGCATGCTCTTAACCACTGTGCCACATCTCCAGCCCAAGAATTTTAAAATGGTACACAGCATGCATGCTTCACAGGAGCTGTTTATGTGGGCTCAGAAGAAGTGGGTTTTCCCTGGGCTCTCTCAGCCATGACCTGTTCAAATTCACTTGCAGCAATGTTACGATGCACAGAAGAGTCACTCTGCATGGCCCATCATTTGCAAGACTCATTCTGCCCCTTCCTCCCACATGGCACAGACCATGTGTTTGCTACCCTGGGTTCTGCAGGAAGGAGAAAAAACAAAAAAACCCCAAATACTCCCAGACCCCTTCCTCTTAAACACTCCCTCTTATCTATAAAATCTTACCCTTCAGTGTTTTAGAAAACATCTTGACTTTCAGCACTCTACATAAGGACCATTTGACTTCTTAAAAAGTCAAGACTTAAACTAAGTTGAGGTTGCACTAGAGGGAAAATGTTTAAAGTTAATAACTAATGTTGCCCTGGATTTAATATCTTGCTTGTAACTCGGCAGTGTGAACAGGGAACAGACTGTCCTTAGGACCCTGGTGACACACTCAGGGGCGCTTGCTCATTCGACAGGAGGTTTCTGGAACCTAAAAACAACAACAGAATTGATGGATTATTATTGAGTTGTCAAATTATTTTGTAATGTTGGTATTTTTAAAAATATAAACTATTATATTTACAAATTTCTTTTATTCCTGTACCAGTACTATTTTAGCTACTCTAGTTTTAAAATAGTGTCAAACACCATCTTGTACCACATGAAATTTAATGGCCAGTTAAAAAGTTTTAGAAGAATAAGGTTCTGAGTCAGATGATGATGTACACCTATCATTCCAGCACTCTGTAGGCCAAGGCAGAAGACTCTGGGGCTAGGGCTAGCCTGGGATACAGCAGTGAGAACATTTCCCAAAGGAAACAAAGCAAAACATTATGCAGTTCAATGTCTACTATAAAATTCATTTATCCTCCCCTCAAAATGTTGATGTTTTTGATATTTAGACTTCTACTATATTGGAATGGTTTTTGCTGATTTGAAACAATTTATCATGATTTCCCATGGAATTTCACTAACTCTATGAAGGGAGCTGGAGGTCATTATATCTTGTAAGCAGTGCTGATGATAGAAGCAAGTTGATGACTTATTTCTAGTTTTAATGCTAGACTGTGAGTCACAGACATTGCAAAGGTTTTCTTAAAGTTTACACTTCTGTTGCTATAGTGAATATGATTCTCTTCTTACTAGTTTTTAGCAGTTTGTTTTATATTTATATTTAGTAGTGTATTTATATTTAGCAGTTTACCTTGTTTATTGAGGCATAAAATGTACAAATATACTTAAAGTATATGCTCCATCAGTTTGAGTGAATTATATATAGTTGATCATTTCTTCAAAGTTCTACTTCTCTCTCTCTCTTCTTTTAGATATCCTTTAGGTTTATATTTGCAGTCATTTGTCTAAGATGGGTAATTTTTCATTCTATTCTGACTGCCCATCAGTATCAAATTATGCATTTTGAATTTTTTCCCATTTTCGTTATGTGTACTGTGCATGTGTGTCTACTGCCTGTGTGTAGGCACGTGTATCTTCATGTAGAACCCAAGTTTGATGTAGACAATCTTCCCCCTTGTTCAGTGAGGCAGGATCTCTCAAAGCCAGAGCTCACTGATGTGGCTGGGCTCCCTACCCAGCTTGCCTCGGGATTGCTGGTGGGTCACCACGCCCATCCAGCATTTGTGTGGGTCCTGGAGAGCCAAGCTCCAGTCCTTATGACTTAACTCCAAGCCACCTCTTGAGCCCCTACAGTGTTTAATGGGGCAATTTGTTACCTATAAGTGGGCAGGTCCAGGTAATGAGAGCTCAGTGAACAGCAGAGAAGTGTAAGATGAAATAAACCCCCTCCTCCCCACACTACTTTCTGCCTGTGGTGTTTATCACAGCAACAGACAGCAGCCTTGTATCTGTCATTGCTGAGGCTGGCAGACAGATATATTTTAGTATTAAATATGTGAGATATTTTATGCATATAAAGTTTGGAAATCTTAAAATGTGATAATCCCAAAACAGAAAAACATACCATCTGCTTCAATGTTCTCACTTTAGTGGCACATGCCTGGAAATCCCAGCATTCAGGATATTAAAACAGGAGGATCACAAGTTCAAGGCTGGCCTCCCCACCTCCCCCCTGAAATGCTGTAATTTACTCATATATCCAATTAGATCAGCTAAAGCTGGAATACAGGCAGCATATAGTCTCCTACTGATCATGAGTAAGAAAGATCATTCTGAAAGCACAATAATAAATTTAACTCACCACAGGGGAACATGAGCCATTAAAATGAACTCAGCAGTATTAATTTAAATTCATTTCAAAAAACAGCTTGAAATGACAATTTGAATGAGATTTTAAAATGTATCACACTAAAAGACTAGAAAGCCTGAGAACCTTTAAACACATTATTAGGCGGCCTGAACACTACAGAGTCCACTAGAAGCAACAAAATGGTGGAACTTTCAGCATTTAAAAGAAAGAAAGAAAGAGAGAGAGAGAGAGAGAGAGAGAGAGAGAGAGAGAGAGAGAGAGAGAGAAAGGAAGGAAGGAAGGAAGGAAGGAAGGAAGGAAGGAAGGAAGGAAGGAAGGAAGGAAGAAATGAAGAAAGGAAGAAAGAAAGGGAGAGAAAATCTGGTCCACAGTCTGATTCACCCATGAATACAGGCATTGCCGCCTAAAACAAAAATCTAAACAGCTGCACAGATCACTGAAAGCAAAGATTCATTACAATATTGTGAACCAACTTTTCCATTTTCATTGAAAAAATACTTCCTTCTACATATTCATTTCTGTATTAGAAAATTTAGGGAATATGAACTAAAGAATGTTTTTGGAAACATGACCCTCCTGCCTCTGCCTCCTGAGATCTTGGATTACAGGTGTGCTCCACTACACCCAGCCTCGGGATTCCAGAAAGTCTAATGAGGAAGTCCTAATTAGTGTGTCAAATGCCATCAAACAATATTGAAAGTAAATTTCAATATCATTTCATATAATGCCTACTGAAAAAAGCTGTCCAGGATAAATGGCAATGTTGATATCCATAATAAATAAAATTTAACCAACAAATAAAATAAAGCTCTCAAAATACAGCAAAGATATATTATTAGTAAACATTACCACTTTCACTACAAGGTGGGTTTAAAATGAAGAGCAGAATGTCTGTTTTCTTTCATTAGTGTAAGTGGTTGTTAACAGTTACTTGAACACAAGGTAAGCCCTATGCTCTCCCCTGCTACCTCCCTCTGTCCCTTTAAATGGAGACTCATTCAGGTTAGAGGGAGGGAGGGAGGAAGGGACCCCTGAACTCCACGTTTTTCAAGTTAATGGGTAAAAACAATGGGATTAGAATAGCCAATTTAACTTTTAATGTCTGGATGTTTTGCCTGCATGTATGTCTGTGTACCATGTGAATGCCTGGTGCCAATGGCTGCTTAAAGAGTCACTGGACTCCCTGGAACTGGAGTTACAGACGGGTGTGAGCTGCCATGTGGGTGCTGGGAACTGGACCTAGGTCCTCTGTAAGAGCAGCCAGAGCTCTTAACCACTGAGCCTTCTCTTCAGCCCCTTCTAATGGAAGTCCTACTGAGTCATAACAAAGACACGATTTCAACTGTCTTCACAGTTAGATACACTAACTTGTAAAGAAAGGGAACATAATCTTTATAGCAGTCAACTCACACTCAGTAAACAGCCTAAACTTTTTTTATTATTATAAGAAACAAATCACTTTTAGGAATAAGATCAGCTATGAACATGACAAACCTATCTAGGAATATCCATATTTCTATTACAGAGAGCAGGGCATTTGATTGACAAGTCAGGGTCAATAGCATTGCCAAACTCAGAATGCAAAGGCTTCAGCAAGCTTGCACTCTACAAACGAAAGCACTGTTGGACATTTTAAATTATATAGTAGGGCTAAGGGGCAATGACTCAGTGAAACAAGGAACTACCAGTTACAAAAGGAAAGGGGTTTTTAAAAATCACGTTCCAGAGGGTAAAAATTAAAACGTGTTCTTTGAAATGATTTTGTCCTTTCCCAGTTCTGATTTTCAAGAAACTGCGAAGAAAAGAAATGACATCATCCTAACTTAAGTATCTAGTGTGCCTGGTGTTACAGCACCCTCTACCACAGAGTGTGTTTATGTGAACTAATTTTTCTAGTGTGTGAACGTTTGTGCAAACCGTATGGTTTTAGTACTCCGTTTACTTCCGTGGCACCAGGCAGAAAGGTTACTAATTTGTCAGGTTCCAGTGTCAATATTGCAGTACTAGCAAGAGCGCTCTCAACAAAGCCATCCTGAACTCTAAATTATTCCATGAGCCTTGATTACCCAGCTCTTTCCCCACATCGCCTCTCCCAGTTATAAGCTATAGTGAACAGGCTTCTTAAAAGCCTTCTGAATTCGACTGCTTGTTCAAGTAGGAAAGCCACTGCTGTCTAAAAAATGCCCAGTGACAAGTGAGCACGAATATGTAAGTTCTAAGGGACATTTCCCTAATTTGCACTGTGCGTCTTGATATACAGTACTGAAAACAATAGCTAACAATGCTTCAAGTCTAGAAAACCTGGATTTTCAAACACGAATTCTTAAAGAGAAATCTTAGGTTGATTTTCTAACTTTGGGGGAAACGTGCTTTCCGTTCATCTAAAGGAAGTACGCCATGCAATCATAGTGCATATTCCGCGTTTCTGAGCTAAACCTGGTGACACTGTCGTGTTTTAAAACTTCTATCAGTTTCCCTAATTTTCAATCCCCAATACTGCTCGTTTTCGCAGCACCCACTTAACAGATATGCAAGGAAGCAAAAGCTTTTCACAGCACAGTCTAACGAAGGCTACGAGGTGGAGCCATCTCTCCACGAAACGATAAATGGAGGCTCTCGGTCCACGCAGCGTGAACTGAAGCCCAAGGTACAGAGACTGCGGCCCAGAAACGTGGAACCAGAAAGCAGAACAAAAGGGAACCGGAACTGTGTTACTAGGGCTGCATTTCGCGGGAAAAAAAAAAAGCCGACTTCCTGCCGCTTGGGGTCCGTTCCACATCAGGACTCCAACTGTTTCCGTTCAGGGTAACCGCAAAACCCTTCCCGCGCGGGAACTCGGCAGGGGCGGAGCCTTGGGTCCCGCCCTCCTGGCGGAAAGCGGAAAGCCTGCCCGGGCCGCGGCGTCTCTGGAAGGTTCCGAGGGGAGGAAGCGCGCCCGTCCGCGGGCGGAGGGACACTCGGCGCCAGATGGCGCTGCCGTACCGAGAGCGAGAGCCTGGGCCTCAAGGGAGACGGGGAAAAAAAAAAAAGGCACCACCGGAAGTGCGCGCTGGGCCCAGCCTCCCGTTCCGGATATCAAACCTTCTGGCATGTTCCCGCGCGGGGGCGGGGCGACAACCGGAACCGGCCTGCGAGCGCGGGGGCCTCGGGGCGGAAAGAGCAAGGCGGTGCCTTGAAGCCTCTTGACGCCCGGCGCGCGCGCGCCGGGCCTGGGCGGGAGCGCGAGGGGCGGGGCTTCGTGCGTGCGCCGGGCCTGGGCGGGAGCGCGAGGGGCGGGGCCTCCGCGCGCGCGCCGGGCCTGGGCGGGAGCGCGAGGGGCGGGGCCTCCGCGCGCGCTGGCGCTGGCGCCTGCGCCCTAGAAGGGCGGTGATGCGGCAGGCCGCGGCGCTGCTTTTCTCCATCTTTGATCGCCGCCGGAAGTGGAAGCGGTGGTCGTCGTGGGGGGTTTTGTTTGTTTGCTTTGCCGCTTCCCACCTACGGGGGGGAGGTGGTTTCCGGCTGTAAGTTCCGTTTCCGGACATCTCTGGAAGGTTCGCCGTGTCCGGCCGGGCCCGATCGTCCCCGGCTGCTCGGGGCAAGCAGACCCGTCTCGGGGAAGCGTACGGCTCGGCCGGCCGCTTACAGCGCTCAGTGTGGGTTTCGCACTGCGTCTGCGTCAGGATCCCGGCCCGTGGTGTGGCGTCGCCCGGGGCCGCGGCTCCAGGGAAAGCGGCCGCCGCCGCAGGGAAGCCCCGCCCTCTGCCGCCGCCGCAGGGAAGCCCCGCCCTCCCCTGCGTGGGCCGCCGCAGGGAAGCCCCGCCCTCTGCCGCCGCCGGAGGGAAGCCCCGCCCTCTGCCGCCGCCGGAGGGAAGCCCCGCCCTCCCCTGCGTGGGCCGCCGCAGGGAAGCCCCGCCCTCTCCCGCCGCCGCCGCAGGGAAGCCCCGCCCTCTCCCGCCGCCGGAGGGAAGCCCCGCCCTCTCGCGCGGGCCGCCGCCGCCCACAGCCCGTTTTTAAGAAGATGGGCAGCGCTTCCCCCGCGTGCCCGGGCTTTGCGTGGGTTTCAGATGTGGCAGAGGGACCACCGACGCGTCCTGTAGAAAGTCCAGGCCGTGTGACTCCGTGTCCCCCCGTTACTTCAGGCTGAGAGACTGTTTTCCCAGAAATCTGTTTACCTTTGGTAAACACGTTTAGGAATTGGTCCATGCTGTCAGTGACTTACCTAAAAACAATATTCTTTATTTTTTTTTTAATACAACTTATTTTGCTCATATTTCAGTCCCCCACCTCCTTACTTAACCTGCCTTCATCCCGCCCCTCTCTGAAAGAAGGATTTAAACAAAGTCAAAACAAATACAAAAAGTAATAAAACAGCGTGCTCGGACACACAAACCATTTTGTGTTGGCCAACTACTTCTGGGCATGGACCCTGCCCTGGAGTGTGGGACAAATCCAGCGACTCTATTGGAGAAAACTGATTTCCCTTTTCCCATCAGCTACCAACTGTGAATACCTCTTGGTTAGGGGGTAGGACTTTGTATTCTCTAACCCCTTCTCTGTATTGGGATTTTTTTATTTTTTTATTTTTTTTCTGTTTGAACCTGTTGTGAATGGAAACTCCTGAAAAGAAACTGTGTTAAAGACTGATTGATTACAACTTAAGTACTCTGGTGAAATTGGAATGTTGCAGGTCCAGAGACTAATTACCTTATCCTGGGCTAGTTTTAGCCCCCACACATGCCCCAACAGCCATTCCTTACTCACTTCTCTGTCAGAAGCAAAATCCCATAACTAATAGATTAAAAAAAAAAAAAAAAACCTTTTGAAATCTGCTAGCAGACACTGGCTTCCACCCTAAAAGCAAAGGAAGTCATCAGCTAGCATGTGAGGCCTGTAGGAAAGCCTTCCCACCTTCCTGTAACCACCTCTATTGTAGCAGTAGCGCCTGCGTTACCGCTAACCGTTCACCATGTCTGAGCGAAGGGCTGCGGATTAAAAAATAGAGACAAGAGACAGCGAGTCATTCGTACGTTTGGATGTCGAATGCCGTTTATTGCAAGAGGGAAGAAACCTTAAATACAGGCTTACAACACAAATGGAGGATCCCCTGAGGGCAGAAGTTCGCTACCAATGGTCTACATTCTAGACCCAAAGTTCTGCATTCTTGCATCTAAGTTGTTTACACCAAATACAGGATGCACCTAAGTTGTTACATCACAAGCAGGATGTAGGAACAAAGAACCTCCGGTAAGCTCTCCGATGATCCTAAGGTGAGAAGGACACCGGCAGGGAATCTGAATAGGAAGGACGCCTGGTCAGCAAGCAAGGCTGCAGCCACTCACAGTCGGGGGTCAGGGCCCATGGCGCCCACAGGTCCCCCCTTTTTATTAAATGAGCTTCTGACTTAGGTTGCGTGGGACCAGCAGACCACCTTACCCGTCATAGAGACACCTGCCCAGGCCACACAAGTGCTCTGTCTTAGGTTGGTGGCAGCGGCCCAAGCATTACCCGTCTCTGAATACTCATTATCATACAGACTCAACCATGTGAGCTGTAGAGTGACTGCCGCCAAAGATCTCAAAGTGGCACTGGGCTTGCAATCTGTGCGACACAGAAAAGACCAGCAGAAGTCCTAACCCACCCATAGCCAGAGGGCTACAGGCAATTGAACCATTCCCTATTTAAACGAGCCTTACCGCAAATAGGAGTCCTGTAAGGTGGTATCCCGAGCAAATGGAACTTGAGTTTAAATAATTTATAACTTACAAAGCCAATTATAATGTATAAAAGTGGAATTAAATTTATCATGCCCAATAAGAAGAAAGATTAACTAACTGTGGTAGCTACTTTTGCTGCCAGGGTCTCCATTGTGCTAGCTGTAGTAACCAATTATGAAATAGCAATCCCAGAAACAATAGCAGCAGTGGCAACAGCGATGTCAGAGTCTCTTCTGGAGCGTGTGAGCATCATCTGTGTCTAGCTGCCACGGTCCACTGGCATGGACACGGCTCCAGGAACACGAACCACCAAGGCCCATTTTTCTTGATCCCAGCACTACTTAGGCTGGCAGGTCTGCAAGAGAACAACTGAGAAACATAAAGAAAACAGAAAACAAAAACAGCAAACAAGGAGCAGAACTAATGGCCTCAATAATGGCTACATTCAGGCTCACAAATTTTGAGGTATCTTCAAAAAGGCTAGATGAATTTCAGGAGGCAAATAAATGTTGCACAGAGCCATTCCTGAAAAGTAGGTACTACACCAGCTTGAGGGGGTTTGCAAAATCCGAAAAACTTAGCTGGCATGCTACTGTTAGCAAATGAAGTTCATTGACCTTCAGAGTTATCCTTAATCTCTAAGGTGTGATACATTCTCAATGTTTTTTGAAAAAAGTTACCATACATTACCTTCTGAAGAATCCAACCACATGGCTACAGTTCCTAGGCTTACAATAATGTTTGCCAAGGCTGGCCATATTGGGCTCTCAATCCCCATCAGCATCAGAAGGGGAGAGTTTTTTATGAAGGCCCAATAGGTCTCTGCCATGTTGGGATTCAGCAGCAGCCACAGGGCGCACACAGTGTTCAGGAACCCACAGAGGAATTTCATTGTCCTGCGGAAAGACACAAACAGATCCCCGGGCCCACACCAACACTGGATCGGGTCCCCTCCAAGTGCCAGTAGAAAGATCTTTCCATCGCACCAGAGGATGATTTGCAACAGGAGCCCTCCAGTGCTTATCTGCAGCAGATACTCCAGCAGAATCCACCGATAAAAAATTTAAAATATATAAAACAAGGGAAAGAATAGAATGTGGAGAGGAGAGATGAGCCCCTAACTCCTCCCTTTTTACTTTAGCAATATAAGTTTTTAAGGTACGATGGCAGCGTTCTACTATAGCCTGCCCTTGAGGATTATAAGGAATACCAGTCTTATTAACAATAGAAAAATCTTGGCAGAATTTTGAAAATCCCGTACTACTGTAGGCAGGACCATTATCAGTCTTTATGCATTTTGGCACTCCCATGTAAGCAAAAGCATGAAGACAATGATTCTTTACATCCTTAACCTTTTCCCCTGAATGGACAGAAGCAAAAATTAGAGAAGAATATGTATCAATAGACACATGGACATATTGTAATTTTCCAAAGGAAGGCACGTGTGTGACGTCCATCTGCCACACATGATTAGGTAAAAGTCCTCGAGGATTAACTCCCAAATGAGGAACAGGTAAAAATTCCACACAAGTAGGGCATGATTTAACTATCTGGATGGCTTGTTCCCGGGTTATGCCTGTATGATAACGGAGAGATCCAGCATTAAGATGATAACGCTGATGCAACTGAGTAGCCTTATCAAAGGCAGAACAGACTAATGTGACAGCCATACGAGTAATGGCGTCAACCCTCTGATTACCTTCACTTAGAGGTCCAGGCAATTGAGTATGAGCTCTGATGTGGCCCACATAAAGGTTATGTGAGCGAGACCATATAAGTCCTTGTACTTGCAATAAGTATTCATGAATGGAAGAAATGGATGGTATGTAGGCTGTTGTTTCCAAAGGCATAATGGCACGTGCCACATATTGACTATCGGTATAAATATTTACACTCTCATCAGAAAACATCTGTAAAGCAAGCAACAGCGCCTGTACCTCTGCCACCTGGGCAGAAGTGCCCTGGACTTTTATTCTCTTTACTATGTTACCAGAAACCACCACAGCAAAACCACGTGAAGTGCCATCAGTAAATACCACACGGGCCTGAGGAATAGGAGTCATTTGTACTATCTTGGGAAATATAACAGGATGCAATTTAAAAAATTGACACACATCATTGGAGGGGTAGTGAGTATCAAACTGACCCTGCATGGAGCATGTCAATATGGCCCAATCATTATCATTAGCTTGCAACCATGCTACTTGAGACTGGGTGTATGGGGTCACCACAATATCTGGCTCTTTACCAAAAGTTTGAACACTGATCTTGATTCCTTTAAATATAATCTGAGCGACAGCCTGTGGATAAGGAGTGATGATTTTTGCTGGAGAAGCTGGGGAATGTACCCATAAAATAGGACCTGTTTGCCAAAACACTCCAGTAGGTGAATGAGTAAAACAAAATATCAAATACAATAAGGGAGAATTAAGATCTATATACTGTACGTGAGCCTGTTCCAGGGCCTCTTGCACACGTTGTAGGGCTACACGTCCTTCAGCTGTTAATTTACGGGGAGATGAAGGGTCAGGGTCGCCCTTTAAGACATCATACAAGGGGCGAAGCTGACCTGTTGGAATTTTTAAAGTGGGCCGAAGCCATTGAATATCTCCCAGAAAGGTTTGGAAATCATTAAGTGTGCGTAGCTGATCCATACGCAGAGTAATCTTTTGTGGGCGTATGCCCGTGCGTAACAATTCATGACCTAAATAATGATAGGGAAAAGATACCTGTACCTTTTCTGGGGCTATCTGTAAATTAGCCAAGCTAAGAACCTCTTGTAAATAAGAAAAGGCATCAAAAACAAGTTTTTTATCTTTAGCAGCCATTAATATATCATCCATATAGTGAATTATATAAACACCTGGAAAAGCTTTTCGAACTGGAGCTAGGGCCAAAGACACATAAATTTGACATATAGTAGGGCTATTGGCCATTCCTTGAGGCAATACCACCCACTGATATCTCTGATAAGGTTCCTTAAGATTTTCTGAAGGAACACTGAAAGCAAAGCGAGGACTGTCCTCAGGATGCAAAGGAATGGTGAAGAAACAATCCCTCAAGTCAACCACAATTAAGTGCCAATGCTTAGGAATTGCCACAGGGGCAGGCAGGCCAGGCTGTGTTGCTCCCATGAGAAGCATGGTTTTATTTACAGCTCTAAGGTCCTGTAATAGCCTCCATTTTCCTGATTTCTTTTTAATAACAAATATAGGTGAGTTCCAAGGTGAAGTGGAAGGAATGATATGTCCAGCATCTAACTGCTCCCTAACCAATGTATACGCAGCCTCCAATTTTTCCTTAGCAAGGGGCCACTGCTCCACCCATACAGGGTCATCACTCTTCCAAGTGATTTTTATCGGTTGTATTATTGAAGGCTGCTGTGCAGTGACCTCTATGGAAAAGACCCTAATATTCTAGTATCGCCAGGACCCCTAGTGACACAGTTTTTGTCTGCCGCAGGTTGTGGGCCTCCTTGAAACATTTTCCCTAAGTCTTTGTCCGGGCAGTAGCCCTGAATCTTTAACATCTGTTGTACAGGCTGTGTAGTAAGCACCGCTCCCATGCCATCCAACACATCCCGTCCTCACAAGTTCACTGGAATGTCAGGTGGCACAAATGGTTGAAAAGTTCCTGCATGACCTTCCTTATCCTTTTAATTTAAAAGTAGCTTGCTCTGTAACAACGTCTGAGCTGTGCCAATACCTTGTAGGTGAGAGGTAGCATTTTTAAGGGGCCAACTGGGATCTCAGGATTCTTGTGAAATTATAGATATATCTAGCACCAGAATCCAATAATCTTATAATATCAATCCCATATAATTTTATTTTTAATTTAGGCTGTTTATCATTGATAACTGTTTGTCAAAACACCTTTTTCCCTGTACTTCCAAAGCCTCCAGTTCTATATATCGGCACCATTTTGAATTTAAAATATGAAAGCAATAATAATTGAGCAATTCTATCACCAGCTTCTGTTTCTATGGTCCTTTTTACATATGTCAATTATAAAAGCATTAAATACAATCTCTGTAGGATTTGAAAAGGTAAACTTTAGGTAATACTCTTTAGTAGTATTTTATAAAATTTTAAAGAGGATTCTTTTTTATAAATCCCAAATAACACATTAGCACAAATAGCCAATTATTAACAATGTGGACCAAACAATTTACCAGTATTTTATTTACTGGAAAAATAATTTTGTAACCTCTTTATCAGTAAGAGATTATCATTTATGGGTTTATCTTAGCAACATTATTTAATAAGCTAATAACCCAAACCATTTCAGGTGTTATATTTTTTATAGAATTAAACCAAGAATTTCTAGAAAGCAACTTAAATTGCAGAGCCAAATTTTCAGTGATCAACAATGATCAACAATCAATGATCAACAGACAAGACCATACCTAATATATAGTTCAAAATTATGAATTTTGTTCCTTTAGTTTTTCAACCATGAGGATTAAACATTCATCCAAACATTTATCAAGACAATCAAAAGAACAGAACATCCTTTATTCAAACAGCATTGACTTAGCATTCAGTGTCCTGACCGAAACCATATTTCACCAGAAATTAGACCCCGTTTAAACTTTTAGCGCTAGTCCCTTCCCAGGCTCAGCTCGCTGGCTCTGCCCAGTGCTCAGGCTCTATTGCCAGCACCTGCCTGGGCCGCATTCCTTTACGGCTTTGCCTCCCACGGCGTGTACCTGTCCGCCCGCTGCTTCGGGCTATCTCGTGTATGTCTTTGTCCGCCACAGCCGCTGGGCGCGCCCCACATACACAAACTCACGTTTAAATTCTCTACTCCCATGAAGGGACTGCCTAATAACGAGTTATTCCCACCATAAGGGAAAAACAGAAAAACATTTCCCACAAAGGGATCCTAAATATTGAATTATTCCCACTCTGAGGGAAAAATAAAAAACATTTGAACCTAAATTAAGCAAACAGACAGCAAAACTTCTAACCTCTAAGCTTGCTTGCTCTCCAGCCAGCAACAATGAGGCCTACCTGCCGATTCTTTGTAATTCAGATGCTGCCGCTCTGCACTGGCGGGAAGAAAAAACTCAAGAGTTTTCAGCTATCCTGAAAACTCTACAACTGGAAAAAGTCTTTACATTCTCCATTACCACAGGAAGAGGCTTCTCTCTTTCCTTCATCTTTCCTTTACAGGGCCCCAATCTTTAGGCCTAGTTTCAAAAATTTTTCCCCTTTTTACTGGGAAAATCCTTTTTTCTTGATTAAAATTTTTCTCCCATTTTTAACGGGAAATTTCCTTTCCTTCCCTCTTCTCTATTGGGAAGATTTTCTTTTTTATTTAAAATCTTAGCTGTCTTGCCCTTTCTTAACTTTGGTACCTTCCTGCTTCAACAGTCCAATTAACTGACTGTGAGCTACCTGTACCCATTTCAATCCACTCTTACCTGAAAAATGCCGGCCGGCCTTCCAAGAGTGTCCGTCAGCTGGTCCTTCTTACTCAGATCTCGGTGGGACCTCCATCTGTAGCAGTAGCGCCTGCGTTACCGCTAACCGTTCACCATGTCTGAGCGAAGGGCTGCGGATTAAAAAATAGAGACAAGAGACAGCGAGTCATTCGTACGTTTGGATGTCGAATGCCGTTTATTGCAAGAGGGAAGAAACCTTAAATACAGGCTTACAACACAAATGGAGGATCCCCTGAGGGCAGAAGTTCGCTACCAATGGTCTACATTCTAGACCCAAAGTTCTGCATTCTTGCATCTAAGTTGTTTACACCAAATACAGGATGCACCTAAGTTGTTACATCACAAGCAGGATGTAGGAACAAAGAACCTCCGGTAAGCTCTCCGATGATCCTAAGGTGAGAAGGACACCGGCAGGGAATCTGAATAGGAAGGACGCCTGGTCAGCAAGCAAGGCTGCAGCCACTCACAGTCGGGGGTCAGGGCCCATGGCGCCCACACTCTATAATATTCCCTTCGATGTATTTTAGATCTGTCTTGATTTATGACTTTCTTTGTTCTGCGGAACTTAGAAACTACTTCCACGTAGGAACATGAAATTTGGGGTAACCTAAATCTGTGTTCCTGGGCCATGGTCTCTCAAAATGGCTCCAAAATAAACTCATTGCCTTTAAGACAAGCACTGTGGTTTTGGCTTTGACAATGTAGGTCATGTGTGTGCTGTCACAGCTTCTGTGAGTTCATATATGTATCAGCCTTGGTGTGTCTGGATGATGCTATTACTAAAAAGAATACTCTTTAAAGCTGAGTGAGTGGAGTAGAAACTTTAAGGTAGAAAAACAAACAGGTGTGGAGTCAGGAATGGAGACAATTGGATGATCTGCTGTAGGCACATAAGAGCCAGGAAACTCATTTTGTGTGTCTTTTTTCCTGTGAGTCAGAGTCCTGCTTAACTGCAAAGACATGCTACTCAGGCACCCATGGAGTATCTGCTTAGCCTGTCTCACTATGGCCATTTGAGCATGTCATGTTATATGCTTATGTAAGGGCCAGGTAGAAAATGTGGGCAGCATTGTAGGTTATCGTTACCTTTTATACCAATCGCAGGTATAATTGAAGACAATATCTTAAAATTAACCTATTGCAGAAGAGGTCAGAAATAGGAAGAGCCTGAGACAGTATGCCCAAGGAGAAAAAAGGAAAGCTAAGTTAGAAGATTGTAGAAAGCATGAAGTGGAGCTTGGAGCTAAGCCTGTGATAGATCTGGAGGAAGATTGGCGTGACCACATGGCAGTGGTCTCCTAGGAGCCATGCGATTTCCTGCTTCCCGCACTTGACATTTTAATTCAGCAGACCTTGACCATGCTTCCATTAAATGCTAAATTTGACATGAAAATACTAGAATGAAAAGCATTAGGAGAGTGTCTTGTCTAAATTGACTTGTCCATTTTATTCAAAACTATTCCAAGCTTTTCTGCAACTTTGTTATCCATAGTATCCATGCATGGGGCTTGGTGTTTGTCTTGTTGATACTTCTCTCACGCTGAATTTTTGTAACCTAAAATGAAATTTTCTATCATAAAACAAAATGAAATTTGATTGTTTAACCCAGAGCAAAACTTAATAGGAAGAAGCTCCAAGAGAGTATCTTCATGGGCAATTACATTATTGACAAACTGGAGCCCTGTAGCATGCAGTTATCCTTAGAAGACAAAAATAGCAAAAAGGAGGCGGAAATCTGTGCTGTCAGCAATTCATCAGGCTGTTACAGGTACTGATGGATTGGCAGCCACCGAATATCAGGAGAAAAGAGACTTCCGTTTTTAGTTTTTATTATTTGTGTGCAGGTGTTTTGCCTGCATATCTGTATGCTTGCCACATGTGTGCCTGATGCCCATGGAGGCCAGAGGAGGGCACCAGATCCCCTGGAACTAGAGTTATGGATGCTCATGCGCTACTGTGGTGAGTGCTGGAAATCAAACCTGGGTCCTCTGCAAGAGCAACAAGTGCTCTTAACCACTGAGCCTTCTCTCTTGTAACTTTAAAGAGGGAATGCAGCCTGTTTTTCAGTTGATTATTCATTGAAGGGACCACCTGCCAGGTTCTCATTTTTTATACCTAATTGCCCCAGCCCAGATAAGAGCTAAAGCTTCTTAGGCACCAGATCTTGGGCTCAGCTTTGACATCCCAACCCTAGTGTCCACTTTATTCCTCACTCACCAAGGAGGTGTGTCAATCACGTAGGCAATGTGGCCTGAGTAACTGACGCCATTCTCAGATCCATAGGACACTCCTGACAAGAAGCATGTTTCAGAATCAAAACCCAACTTCCCTTACTTGGTAGTTGGTAGTTCCATTCTCATTGTCATAATTCATTGTCATAATAAATAAATACGGCTTAGAAAGACAAGATAGTTTTTCATACTTACTGACCAGAAGTGCTCCAAATGGCATTGTCTCACTGGCAGTCCTTGCTTTGGGAATATATGACATCATGCGTATGAAGTCATCACAACAGTGAATCCTCAGATTTGCCATATCCAGTGGCAGCATTGTGTCATCCACTTTTGAGTTATCTGTTCTTGATGACACTGAACTTGAGTGAATCATGTGTATTGGATCTGCTAACACCCGCACCTTAAGGATGAAGTGTCAGTCTAGAGTCATCAGATGATCTTACTGTGGGTCTCCTGTGGCCCCAGCAGGGCTTTGCAGTCTCCTTCAGCATGTTCCTTAAAGGATTGCTCAGCCCTGCGTTCCAGTAATTTAAGTGTAGACTTTTCTGGTACTTATCTCGCCTTTCATAGGGTGCTTACATGGAAGGATGAAAACAAACGTGCCTTTTTCTTCTCTGAATGGGGTTATTGTAGAGAAAGACGAAGAAGCCATAAATAAGAGCAAAGTCCCCTTTGTCCCCAAAGCACAAACAGTCCTCTTGAGGGCTGTACACTCACACCAGCTCTTCTGATAAGAGAGAGAATATGACTTCTTATGTTCAAAGTAAAAACCGGCCTTGGTACATCTGGGACTCTTCCCCCTCCTGGAGCCTTTGTGGCATCTCTTTAAGTTATGTGAAAGCTTTATGGTTGAACTATTTTAGAAAGAATAAATAAAACATTTTCTCTGAATTGTCTCTCCCTTGAAGTTTTATTTTTGTTTTCTGGCAGAAAGACACTTTTGCTTAAGTGTACTAGTACTGAATTATTAAAAAATAATTTCTTCCAAGAGGCTTTTTAAAAAAATCAACATTAAATTCAAATGAAGATGGGCTGAAGTCTCCACTTACTGCCTCTTTTTCTTTTGATTTTGGTTTTGGCAAATCACAGTCAAGTGTCTGTAACGCACTCATTTGGCTTGTCCTAATCCTTTCTCAACCTGGAAAATTTTGTTTAGAAAAGGGAATATTGGCGTCAAGAGCCATACACTTAAGTTTTCTCTGCTTTGTATATTGGTTTACTGTTTTGTTTATGGTAAATAGTTTGGAAGGTAGAAGGCCAGAGTGTGTGGATAACAAAACAAACAGTAAGCCCCGTGGCAGCGTGGAAGTGCGTGGCCCCGCTCTCATGGTGCCCACGCAGTGAGTGACTAGATCCAGAAGTGAATGTGTCCAGAGACCTTTTGGGCTTTCTAGAACCACTTTAATTTTATTTGATTTGTTTTTATTTTTTAAAAGTTAAAATATAATTATATAATGCCCCCCTTCTCTTGAGTAACCCTCCCCAATGTTCCCCCTCAAAATCATGGTCTCTTTCTTTAGTTATTATTGTTAACTATAACCACTTTTTAACAGTGGCCCAGCCATTTATTCTAGATATAAAGGAAGTAGAATAGCAAATGAAATGGTTTGTCTAGTTAGATGGCACTGGTGTTCATAAGAGATCTCATTAATCGTGAGGAGTGGTGGTGCACACCTTTAATCCCAGCACTGGGGAGGCAGAGGCAGGCGGATCTCTGTGAGTTTGAGGACAGCAGCCTGGTCTACAAAGTGAGTTCCAGGACAGCCAGGACTGTTACACAGAGAAACCCTGTCTCAAAAAACAGAGAGAGAGAGAGAGAGAGAGAGAGAGAGAGAGAGAGAGAGAGAGAGAGCGAGCGAGAGAGCGCTCATTAAAAATGTGCAGTAGCGTGCTGTAACCTGGCAGCTAAGAGGAGCATGGCAGCCCATGTTAAGGCCTGGGGTGTGCCTAGTGCTCACACACTCATGTCTGTTGTCCTTACTGCTGTGATCAGCCTGTCAGCAGACGTCATTAAGTCAACGTCTGTGTGTCTTTCTATCATTACTTTATACAGTAAAATAATGTTTGGGAAAGGCATTCACAGAATGGGGCAGAGGTAAGGGGGAGTTAAGTCAAAATTAAGAAATGTTGAAATATTGGTGCCTATTATACATGCTTAATTCCTCCATCCATCTGCCAAGCTTTGGTCAAGCACATGGAAAACAAAAATACATTTTTTCCCTTGAAGATCTTGTCTAGGAAGAACGGGTTAGGTGGATATTATCACAAAGTTGTCTGTCTGTTTTGTTTGTTTGTTTGTTTGTTTGTTTGTTTGTTGAGGCGGGTTTCTCTGTGTAGTCCAGGCTGTCCTGGAACTTGCTTTGTAGGCCAGGCTGACCTTGAACTCATAGAGATCCACCTATCTGTGCCTCCTGAGTGCTGGAATTAAAGGTGCACTACCAACACCTGGCTATCACAAGGTTTTAAAACCGAAGAATGCAAGATTGGTATGGGGACACAGAAAAAAGAGCAAAGAAATCTGTTCCTGGGAAAGGGAGGAGTTTGTGGAGGGTGACCTTTACACCAGTTATGAAGGAAGGGTAGGCATATTCCAGGGGAAGAGCATATTCAAAGCCCAGTGTGGATTTGTATGTGACACCCCAGTGGTTTCACATACAAACAGTGGCTACAAGGTGGGTGAGAAGCTACATGCTCAGGAGAGAGACTTCTCCCTGCAGGCAACAGAAACCATGTGGATTATATTCTTACTGCAATGAGAATGTTAGAAAATATAGGGAGATTATAATTTCCAGTTGCATATGAAAATTAAAGTTTGTGTATTTTTAAATGTCCCAGAATATTTAAAACAAAAGGGTTATCTGTATTTACTATTTCACTAGAGTTGGGCAGTCAGTAATGCACCACCTAATTTTTGGTGCATTTTTTTGTAAGTTTAAACCTCTTAGAAAACCATCCCAATCTCTTTTTATGAAAGTTATGGATTGGTAAGACAATTTCATTATTGATTTCTTGTAATTGATTAACTGATTTCCTGGTGTGGCTCAGTTGTAGATCTTAGGGCTCTCATTACGGCAACCTTGGAGAATGACTCCAAATGGAAGGAGAGCATTTAATAACCTTTATTTGAGGGTTAAGAGCAGCACAGATGAAATAACACCTTTTACATAATATTTGAACTACAAAAGGAAGTAACAAAGATCCAGAAAAAAATCAAAGTAAAAATGTAAAAGTCCGAGGTTATTTCCAATGGACTGGGAGGAAAGGTCTTCATCCATTTACAGTACAGCTTCCAAGTGGTGGTGGGGTCCTTAGTAGGAACAGGTACTATACATTGGTGAGGATGGACTCGAGATTACTGAAAAGACTTTTCTTGGACTTGCAAATTTAGGATTCTCATTAAGTATGCTAATTTATTTTTTAATCATTTTGCTTGTACAGCTAACCATAAAAACAATTTTATAATTTATTTCCCACTAGTACAACACATGATCCTGAAATCACAGATCCTAAGCTTAAGAGCACAGTGTGGAACTGAAGGAGCCATATTTTGTTATTTCAATTTTAATTGGTCAAGAGATAGAAAAATTTCAGCTCATCAGAGGGAATAAGTTCAAGAAAATGGTGTACTGTGTAACTCAGTGGCCACAGAGAACACGTGGGACAGTGGGAAGTTCTCAAAGTGCATGCTCCATCATGGCTGCACGCTAACAGGACTCGGTGTTTTGTTAGCTGAGACTAGGACATTGTGAGGGTGTGGAATGGACAAGGGAATCTGGAAGGAGATGGGAGAGGAGAATGAATATGATAAAAAATAAATATATGACATTATCAAAGAGTTAAGGAATATATTGTCTAAAACAAAGTTACTTGGAGAATATATTTTAACATGTCAGGTGATACATATATTACCTTGATCCATCTTGATTACAATAAATGCATATTTGAGAACACTGCTTCACATTATCAATATATATTTGTATCTGTCAACTAAATATTAAGCTAGCTTTTCAAACCCACAAAATCACTTTAGGTTTTCCTCTTTTCTTTTTCTGTACAGGGGCTGCAACTAAGGGCCTGTGCATACCCAGCCAGCCCCCATCACTGAACTCTCTAGTCTCTCCAGGGCCTGTGCATGCCCAGCCAGCCCCCATCACTGAACTCTCTAGTCTCTCCAGGGCCTGTGCATGCCCAGCCAGCCCCCTGTCACTGAACTCTAGTCTCTCCAGGGCCTGTGCATGCCCAGCCAGCCCCCATCACTGAACTCTCTAGTCTCTCCAGGGCCTGTGCATGCCCAGCCAGCCCCCATCACTGAACTCTCTAGTCTCTCCAGGGCCTGTGCATGCCCAGTCAGCCCCCATCACTGAACTCTCTAGTCTCCCCAGGGCCTGTGCATGCCCAGCCAGCCCTCTGTTACTGAACTCTCTAGTTTCTCCAGGGCCTGTGCATGCCCAGCCAGCCCCCATCACTGAACTCTAGTCTCTCCAGGGCCTGTGCATGCCCAGCCAGCCCCCATCACTGAACTCTCTAGTCTCTCCAGGGCCTGTGCATGCCCAGCCAGGCCCCATCACTGAACTCTCTAGTCTTTCCAGGACCTGTGCATGCCCAGCCAGCCCCCATCACTGAATTCTCTCTAATCTCTTTCTGAATGTTTTGTTTTGAGATAGGGTTTCAAAAAGTGGCCCAGGTTTTGAATTCCCAGGCAGGCCTTGAACTCGCTATCTACTAGCCTCAGCCTCCTCCAGAACTCGTGCCGTAGGCCCATCCTACAAGGTCTAGCTTGGTTTTGTGGAAACAAGTTTGTAAAATGTACCTATATAATACTGTATTTTACCTTGATACAGTAAAATTTGTTTTTATTGAACAAATCCAGCTTTACTAGGGCTAATCTCATTAAACATAAGTATTTGAAACATTCTTAGTGTTTAAGGCTTTTCTTACATTTTAAAGACTTTAAAAAAAAATTCTGCATGTGTGTCTGTGCACCATGTTCAGGCAGTGCCCAGGGAGGCCAGAAGAGGGCGCCAGATCCCCTAGAACTGGAGTTACAGACGGTTGCTTGCTGCCATGGGCATGCTGGGAACTGAACTGAGGTCGCCTGTAAGGGTCCGGAGCAATCCTAACTGCTCAGCTATCACTCCAGGCCTCAGTTTCCCATTTTATGTTAATTTTCAGAATAATTGTGGGGTTTAAATGTATTTTTATTGGCATACAGTAGTTTATTTACTCAAAATTATTGTGTAGTGATGGTTATTGATATGTAAAACTTTCAAAATTAATTTTTACAGAGTTCTATAAACCCGGAGAATGATATTTTAAAAGACTGAAGGAAGGACTTTGTAGAAACAGCTCTAGAAATGTCTAGAATCTTGGTGGTGTACCAAACCAAATGTCGACTGTCGCTCTGCCCAGCCCTGAGGTGGTAACTGTACTGCAGAACCTGCTGCTGAGAGCACATCCCCTTATACCCCCCCCAGTGACATTCTCCAAAAACCACCTCCCCAGTCACCTTTCCACTGCTTTATCTCTTGGTTTTCACATTCACCATCAAGGTGGAATGTTTTTATAAATTACAATGCAAAGAAATTGCTTTCAAAAAACCATTTGCGGTTGCTGATTACCTACAAAATGGTTGCTGCGAATTTTTCTGAACGAGTAAAAAGGCTGTGAGAGGTCGAGCCTTGTCAGGTGATTGTATGTACGGCAATTAATTTCTCCATTGCTAGTGGAAATGGTGCTGCAGTCACAAATGTCTTTGCTTGTTAGTAGAAAAATAAGTTCTCCCTAATGAGAGATTCTGTTTCCCTTGATGGACGTGAGCTGTGGGACACGGACATTGAACACTTCGTATTGCGTTTGCCCTCCCACATGCCTACAGATGTTGTTGCTGCTGCATTTTTATTACCTAAAATGTGAGGAAAATTTGGCCACCCTTCCTTGTGTGTGTGTGTGTTCATCTGTGTGTCATGTCAGGTGCATCTAACCGTGTGCGCATATGTTTGGAGGCTAGAGATTGACCGTGTCTGCCTCAGCTGTGTCCCACCCTCTTTTTGAGACAGGGCGTCTCCATTAACTTGGAGCTCACCCACTCAGCTGGACTGGAGGGTCCTCCCTGTCCTCTGACGCCCCAGCATGGCGAGTGTGCACTGGAGACCCTCATGCCTACGTGACGGAGACCTGAGTTCGGTCACCGAAACATCGCCATAGCCCTGTGACTGGTCCTTCTTCTAATCACAGTTATACTTTTTAAATTACTAATTAAACTTTTTCCCCTGAAAAAAATTGAGCCAGAAAGTAGATTCCGGTAGGTCCTGAGCAGTGTTGGAGGCAGAAAGGAGTTAAGTAACAGCCTGTAAGGTTTTAACAGTTGCTTATCGTCCCAACTTCTGACACACTGAATGCAGGATTAGTGACAAATAATAATTTTATGAGTTAATGTGAAGGTCAGACATCAGACATCCTCTGACATGGAGCAAGAGAAACCTTGAAAATTACCTTCAGGAATAACTTAGGAGCCCCCTTACAAAAATATGGATTATATTAAAATTAAGGGAAATCAGTCATTCCGTATCAATCAGCTGCCTCGCAGTGTGTCAAGAGGCTTCTTGGCCTTCACAGGGAAATGTAGCAACAACCAAACCATAGATGAGCACAGGAGAGAGAGAGAGAGAGAGAGAGAGAGAGAGAGAGAGAGAGAAGGCCCCAACATCTCACCTTCTCATTCCGAGACCTCCCATTGACCGGTTTCTGAAGGAAGCGGCACTCCGCCGACACTGTGCAGACATCATGGCCCACAGAACCAGGTTCAGAATAAGAGAGGAGTGCCTTCGGGTGCTCCAAAGGAAACTGCTTGGCTCGCACTGCAGTAACAACAGTATCATTAGCTCCTGGGACTGAATGTTCTGGGCCCTGAGCTCAGCACCTCCTCCCCATTTAATCCGCACAACAGCGCTGTGAGGAGTCATTACCTCATCTTCTAGAAAATCCTGGACCTCACGGCACCGCGGTCAAGTCAGAGGGGCAGGTGCTGCTGTGATCCTCGCTTAGCAGATGGGGAATCAAGACTCAGGAAGTCCGTCCCAGAGGCCGGGTTGTGTGCGTTCCCTCCCACACCACCACATCTGCACAAAAGGGCTGGGGGCGGGCGTTGTATCTTGAAAAAGAGAATCTATGCTCTGGGGTAAAAAGAAGCCAACTTTAAAAGACCATGCCAGGAAGATTTGGCAAAATTGGAGAATTAAGGAAAAATAAATGGTTGTGGAGTCAGGTGGAGGCGAGGATGAATAGGCAGGGCGCGGAGGATCTTCGGGGCGCAGAAACTACCTGGGTGATTCTTCAGTTGTGGAGTGTGTCACACGTTTCTCCAAATCCGTCGAATGGACGCTGATGTAATCCATGGGCTTTGGTGACCTTGATGTGTTAATGGGGGTTCATCATACGGAACAAATGTGCCACTTTGTTGGAGAATAGTGATAGCAGGGATGCTCTGCATGCCTCTGGGAGACTCTGGGGCATGATTGTACCTTCCTCTCGGTGTAGTGTGGGCTTCTAAAAGGGTACTGAAATGTATAATTTATTTTTAAAAATGCTTTTAAATGAAAAGGAGAGACAACTGAGGCAGCGCGTTTTAAATGCATTCACGGGTGACCCGGGCTTTGTTTCTTTTTGGTAAGAAGAGTGGGTGATTGGTGACATCAAATTTTGCATTCAGTTTTCTTTTGGAGTTTTCCTAGCTCCCAAAGGAAGTACTTCCTGCACATTCATTCTTTTTATTTTGACAAAAAGGCACGTTAGAGGAGAAAGCCATTATCATCGAGTGATGCTGCAGTCTCCCCTCACTGTCTCTGTGGGAACGTAATCCATTAAGGAGGCATTCAGCACCTCTCTCCGCCAACCTCCTAATGGCTTTAAACACCTCCCTTTGTTTTTACAGTACGCTCTTCATTATCTGAGGCAGGTAATTGATTGTTTCTAAATTAGCTAATTCAGGATAGGAACATAACTTCATAGGTTATTATATAAATAGACAAAAAGTTTTCAATGTCCCTGACAAAAGCGTGTGAGAAGTCAGTCTTGTGTCACTAGTCAGGCTCTTGCTTTGTAGCTCTGAATGGCCTCCTGCTTCAACCTTTTGAGTATGAGGTTACAGATGGGATCCTGTAATTAACTGGAAGCATTTCCCAAGTTCTCATTCAATTCTTCTTGACAGAAGGAATGGAAAAGGTGTGTGTGTGTGTGTGTGTGTGTGTGTGTGTGTGTGTGTGTGTGTGTACACACACATATATATACACATACAGATAGATCATAGATGGATGGATGGATAGATAGATAGATAGATAGATAGATAGATAGATAGATAGATAGATAGGGAACCTGTGTGGCTCACGCAAATCTTCTCCTCTTCTCTGTTTACTGCCAATCTGTGCCCTGAGCAGTTTGCCAGGACCGGCAGGTGTGAGCAGGCAACATGCAGGTAAGCAGTCTCGTGGCAAATGAACACTTCAGTGTGGTTCTGCCTGTGAATCTTTGAAGATTTGGATCCCGAGTGGCTCCTTTGCTAGCTCTCCTATTTCAGGATAATTTCTTATGAGTCAGCTCATTTCCGGCTGCTCTGACCACTATGAGCACAGAGCCTCATGGGAGAGAAGATCGCTGCTGCCTAAGTTTCTTTCAAGACAGGAAACATTTTTTTTTTCTCAGTGATTTACGTCAGCTTGTTCCTACAGACCTTAGGATCCGAGCCCAGGTCCCGGCAGCCCTAACAAGTTAGCCTTGAGCACTCATCCTCAGCAGGCCAATTAAAGGGACCACGTAACAGTGAAAATCAGAGAGAGGGACCAATTCAGTGGGGCACACTTTAGGAAGAGGACCAAGCAGGTCCAGTCCTCCCCACAAGTCTACCTTTGGGGTTTGGACATGAGGCTTCTGCTCTCTTTAATTAGAGAGCAGAGGTGGGATAACTAAAGGTTCAGGTAAGGTGTGCTCCTGCCCACCATCTTCGGATGAGCTCCTCTCTCACACAGTGCTCTGACAATGTCAGACCTGTGTGAGACCTCTTTCTGCGAGACAAGCTTACTCTCTGGTTGGCATCAGGATCCTAGTCTGTTCCTTCCCTAAGACTGAGGCTCCTAGGGAACTTCAGTTTCTTGGGGTCCATTGTTTCAGCAATCTGCTATCAAAAGGGAGGGAGGTGCAAGGGTCTTGAGACGCTCTGCTCTTGTCAAGATGGTTCCCAGCCTTGTGTGAGCTCAGTTACGTGTTTACTGCCTTCTTCTTAGCTTCTCAGTCAGGATGCAGATTTTCGCTCACAGTGTATCTGATGTATAGAATTCACTGGCCTGCAGGGCATGTCTGGGGAACACGTACTTATTTATGAATATGGCTGTGGCCGCCAAACAAAGGACTCCCTGTTCCTCCCAGACAGACACTGAGGCCAGACCTCCAACAGCTGAGGCAGCGCTGCCCTGACGCTGTCACTGGGGAGGCTGGAGGCTGGAGGCGCTCAGTCTTTATCGCTTGTAGTCGTCAGAGTTCCGTTACCGCTGCAGAACGCCTACTGCCTATGATGTTGGAGGACAGGAATCTTCGCCTTATAGCCAGAAGAAAGGAGGAAAGGAAGAACCCAGGTCCTGATACCCCCTTCCAGGGCATGCCATCCAAAAGACTAGGGCCTCCCCCATGAGGCCCCACCTTCTAAAGTGTCCAGCAACTCCCAGGGCACCACAAACTGGAGACCAAGCCTCAAATGCACAGATCGTTGGGGAACACTTTCCCCGGCTCTAACGCTGTTGTCAAGACTTCAAATATATTTTCAGTAAGACGTGTCTGAAGTTCAGATTATCTGCTTCTGCCTTCAGCGCTCTTTATCGGGGGCCACTGAAGTGTGGCGGCTGTTAGGTAGCTCCCAGGATAAGTGTGCTACAGGACTAGATCTGGACTAAAACCGAGCCTCAACACTTCTGCCAAGCAAGTAGTTCAGGGCAGGTGACAGCTTAGAGATAGCATGCACCGCGTGCGTGCGTACGTGCGTGCGTGCGTGCGTGCGTGCGTGCGCGCGCACGGAGGCCACAGATCACTATAGGGTATCTTCCTGAGTGGCTCTCCATTATACTTTTTGAGACAGGGTCTCTCAGTAAACCCGGAGCTCGCTGAGTTAGCTGGGCTGGTAGCTGCAACCCCCAGAGATCTCTCAGTCTCTGCCTCTCCAGCACTAGGGTTTACAGGCAACTGTTTCCGGGCCGAGGGATCCAGCTCAGGTCCCCATTACTGCACAGCAAGCCCTGAATCCACCGAGCCATCTCCCTGGCCTCCTTGGGTCCAGGGGTCTCCAGCTGAGAATGTGATGATGATGCTCTGGCCGGGCCCTGTACCCTTGCCGCAGAAGAGCAGCCCTGGCACAGTCTCAGGACAGCGACTCATGAGCAGATTTTGATCAATGTTCTGTTCACTGACTCATGAGGTTGGGGTGGGCAGGACCGGGTGAAATGGAGGCTGTGTGCTGAGCGGAGAAGGCAGAGTATGGACTGCCCCTTGGAACCAGCATCTGCCCTCATGCTCCTGAGCTCTGTTCTCCCATCTGGCCGTGCGGGCGTCCCTAAGAACACGGTGCGATGACCTCAGGTCATCAAGTCTTCTCCCGACTTAGCGAAAGTCACCTTCAGTCAACTCATCATCCAACCCCCAAGCTGAGGAACTGCCCTAGCTTGGGTCCTGTCCCTTAAATGTGTGTTCTCTGTCACCAGACCCCACTCATTCCATCCCCCGGTGTCCCCAGGGACACTGCCCTGACCCAAGCACCTGCTACCTCAGAACGCAGTCCAGGGAACCAGTCTTCCACCATGGGTCACACACCTGCCACGCTGTTAGCACTTAGCAGGATGAGGAAGAACACTGTGTAGTCCACGGTGAGTTTGAGGCCAGCCTGGGTTATACACAGTGAGATGAAATCTGATCCTGTGTCTGCTCTGTGGGAAACCCCTCCATGTCTTCACGCTGCCTCTGGAGGACGGTCAAACTGTGTCTTCGCCTCTATCCCCCCTCACCCTCTCTGCCCCAGCCACGCTGTACCGAGTTTGGATACTTAGGTGTTTACTTACTCGCCTCATATTTGCATCGGTTTTGTGCCTCTGACCCGGAATTTCCCCATCTTCCCTCTGGCTCACTATACCTCATCCGCAAGGCTCTGCTTACAGATGGACCCTGTCCCTCCGATGTTCATCATGCTGGCACCATCACTTTGTACGTATTTGTCCTTGATGGGACCTGAAGCAGCTGGACATCTAAACTCAGCACTAGGGAGACTAAGTGAACCCAGCAGGCCTTCTTGGGGGGTGTGAAGTTTTGTGTGTGTGTCCGTCGCCCCAGCTCGTGGGAGTACCTTTCTGCTGTGGGCTAGTGACAAAACTCACTCAGACAACCTAATGTTTCGGCAAGAGATTAACACCGGGAAAGAAAGATGGCTATACACCCATACCCCAAAAAGTTTCTGGGTGTTAGAATGTTACGTTTTAAAGAACTTTCAGAGACAAGGGCCTTCTATTTAGTGAAATTCCTAGAAAATTTTGTGCACCTCTTTCAGACTTCTGGCTGCTCTCTTTTCCCTCCAAGAGCCCAGGGCTTGGGCAACAAAGCTGCCCAGCCTCTCCTGATGCCTTTGCATTCAATTATTGTTTCTTTTATTCTGTGACTTCCGTAAAGTAAGAAAAACTATAGAAACCTCCTCCCTCCTCAGGATGTCTGAGGGGTTTCATTAGAGACTATAAGGAGCAGAAGATGGGGTGGGACCTCACAAAACGCTCTCCCGTCAGGACTTCTGGTTTTCCCTCAGACAGTGTTGGAGGAAGAGCAGACAGAGAGGGGAAGGTCTTGAGTGATGATTCTCCATACTCTGGCGCCTCCTCTGTTCAGGGAATTTCCTGGAATCTAATCAGAGATGGCCAGGAAGCATGAGACTTGTCTTCTTGGTTGGAACTGTGATGAAATAGGAGCTAAAGGTTTGTCAAAGGAGCCTGTGACTTTTTTTAAAAAAACTGTATACTTTATTATTTTTGTTTGTTTGCTTTTTTGAGACAGGGTTTCTCTGTGTGGCCTTGGCTGTTCTGGATCTCACTCTGTAGACCAGGCTGGCCTTGAATTCACAGAGATCCACCCACCTCTGCCTCCTGAGCTCTGGGATTAAAGGAGATTGCTACCACTGCCCGGCAGGAGCTTATGTCTTAACTACAAGAGGGGCGGACACAGAAGTTGGCAAGAAGAGGCAGGGAGAAGCCTTGGGGCTTTGGTGCCAAGGAGGATATCCTACCTCTTGTTAAGATTTTCTTGTCATTTCCAGTCTTTTTACAGAGTAGCCCCTGCCTGGACTCCACAGTCAGTGAGTCCAGACGATTTGTGCACAGTCAGATGGTCAAATAATTGAGGAAGATTGCACACGACACGTGTCTTCCTCAGTAGGAGAAGCAGGGAGGCTTTGGCCACCACCTAAGGCAGGAGTTCTCAAGGGACATTTCTGTGCCTGAAGAATGGCCCAGGAGTGTAAGACAGAGGCAGACTCTTTTTCTAGAAGGTAGCCATGTTCAAGGACAGAACACCATACTTAATATTGTACTCTGGGGTCAAGTCATGATCAAGTGTTCTAGAACATTCAGAGCCTTCTGTGTGTTGCCTGCAGACTGAGAATATTGCCATAACTAATGTGCACTGAGCCACAGCTGTGTAAAAAAAATATAACATCTGTTTCAGGAACACAGCCCACTTGTACTGTGTGATCAAAAAAAAAAAAATGCAGTCACAAGCCTCATAGGGCCACTGTACTAGGTGTATTTCCCCTCGAAATCAGCACAGCTGCCAAACATATTTTGTCTCTGAATCATTAAACAGAATCCCAAACACAGTATATCAGAAAATTCAAATTCTGTTACATTTACTTACTTTTTTGTGTGTATGTATGCGTGTGTGTATGCATGTGTGTATGCGTGTGTGTGTGTGTGTGTGTGTGTGTGTGTGTGTGTGTGTGTGTGTTGGGTGGGGTTTTCATCCTTGTACTTGTGGTGGTCAGAGGACTACTCATGGGCGTCCGTTCTCTCCTTCCACCACGTGGTCCCTCCCAGAGATGGACGCCGACCCTGACGCTTGGCAGCAAGCACCTTTACACATTGAGTGGTCTTGGCAGACATGTCTGAAATGTGTAAGGCTTCCGCTCTGGTTTGGTGTATACCCCTTACTGACTGTACACGTTTCCTCTCTTTCTGACTGGATAGCAGCACTGACTACGGTAATAAATTCTCCGCGCCCTAGACTTGTGCGGCACCTGCCTTAGCCAAAAGACTCACTCCAAATAGCAGCCGGAGGAGATCAGATGTCTATGAGAAGACGTTTAGAGACCCCCAAGTAAAGCGGGGAGTCCACTTTCAATGACTTTACTAATATGTGGAAGGAGTCAGCCTGCACATATTTACTGGATGCTTGCACTGTGTGGAACCTCTCGAGAGCTGCTCATCTGGTATTGGGGTTCTCAGTGTGGAGCTTACAAGTGTTACTAAAAAGTTGCTCAAGAAGATTGGAGAAATGGTGTGCTGGGATCTCAAGTCCCTTCACTGTTTATTTTCTGGGTTGTGAACTTGGACCTGTGATTAAGAACATTTGAGCCAACGTTGACAATATTTTCTGTGGCTTTTTGAATTGGACGTTGTTAAAAAAATTTTTTTGCAAGATACTTTGGTGTGTGTGAGAGAGAGAGAGCCAGAGCCAGAGCCAGAGACAGAGACAGAGACAGAGACAGAGACAGAGAGTTGAGGCCATAAGAGGGTGTCTCCCTGGAATTACAGCAGGTTAGCAGCTGCCTCTTCTGGGCACTAGAAGTCTTCTGTAAGAGCACCAGCATTCTTGACCACAGAGCCATCTCTCCATTCCATCAGGACATTTCTTAAAGCACTCCCAGAGAGGGCTGGAGAGATTGGTTAGTGGGTAAGGTGCTGGCCGTGCAAATATAGAATTTGAGTTTGAATTCCCAGCACTCAAGTAAAGCTAGGCAATAGTATGCATCTGGGAACTGAGCACTCCTTCCTGACGTGGGACACGTGGAAGGAGGGACACAAGACTCTTGCAGCTCGGAGCCTAGCTAGTCTGGCTTACACAGCAGCAACCAAAAAAGAGAGGCAGTCTGGGGCAAAGGAGATGGTGAGGACCAACAGCAGGATCGTCCTTTGGCCTGTCTGGCTCATGGATGCCCTCACGTGTACACCACACACGTACACACAGAGAAAAGATGTTAACAGAACACTTCAAGAAGGCTTATGTTAGGACTATGACAACTAGATTTTTAAGCAGATTTTTCAACTCCGAATCAGTCTGGGCAAAGGGGAACTCTGGCTAAGAGGAGTACAAAGTCGGTGGATTAAAGATTTCCAAGAGGAGGAAACTTCAGGAGTCCAAGCCAACCGAATGGGATTCTTGCTGAAGCCAGGCCAGCCAGGTGTGGCATCCTTGGTGGAGGCGGACAGAAGGGACACAAACTGAATCTGTGAGGGTGGTTGAACAGTGGGAATAGAAGGCGAGGGTCTTTCTAAAACTGGATTTTACAAGCAAGTGCTCAGTCAGATGGGCTTACCGTAATGTTCAGAAGCCCCACTAACAATGCTTCAGCAAAGCGTCCTTATCATCACGTCCCATAACCTCAAGTGACCCAGGGGAGACAGACTAGGATGGACAGGGTCTGATGAGCGGCAGAAGAGGTTCGGTCCACCAATACCACAGTGGCTGCCTTGAGAAGGGAGGCAGCCAGGAATGAAACGCAGAGGTGACCGTCACTTCATCACAAATGTCCTGACATTCAGGCTTCTCAGTAATTGCACACTTGTTCCTACAGGGTGAGCAGAACTGATAATTTACTATGAATCATTTTCTCACCTTCCCCAAACAGGCTTAACCGAAGAGGACATTTCCTTCCCCACAGTTAAGACTAGAAGAGACCATAATTGGTGTTCTAACCTCTGTCCCACCTCCGTAGCAACCTTCCTAGTTTTCACAGCAAAGACCTCTTTTTATTAGCATGTATAATTATTACCTATATTAATGGTGTTCTGGCTAGTTTTTTGTCAGCTTGACACAATCTGAAATCATCTTGAGAGGAAGGAACCTCAATTGAAAAAAAAAAAATAGGTACCGTTGGGGGAGGGCCCAGTGCATTGTGGGTGGGGCCATCCCTGGGCTGGTGGCCTTGGGATCGATAAGAAAGCAGGCTGAGCAGGCCATGAGAAGCAAGCCAGTGAGCAGCACCCCTCCACAGCCTCTGCGTCAGCTCCTGCCTCCAGGTTCCTGCCCTGCTTGAGTTCCTGCTTTGGCTTCCTTCAGGGGACTGTCATTCAGGAAGTGTAAGCAGAATAAACTTCCTCCCCAAGTTACCTTGGCTCATGGCCTTCATCACAATAGTACCCTGAGACAAATGACTTTCATTGTGATATTTTCTTATGTACTCTCATTGCTCTCTATTGCTCCCCCACCCCTGCTGATCTGCCTTTTTCCAAATTGTCCTCCTAATTCTTGTCTGTGGTCTTTTTGGGGGGGTTGGGGTGGGTGGGATTATAACCCTGTGAGTTTAATTAAGACCACTTACAGGATCAGAGGATTTATCTGCAGAAGCAAGTTAGCAGTGGCCCTAGGACTGAAGAGACATATCTCCCTCCCACAGATCCTCCAGAAGGGGGGAGGGGCACAAGAGCTGCTCCAGGACAGGTTATGGACCCACTCATAAACATCATTTTACTACTGGAGGAAATCTGAGAGGTGCCTCTGGGTGAAGGGAACTCTGAATCTGCCATCCCTCAAATAAAATGCCTTCGAAGAACTGACGCAGATTTGTTTGTCTCTGAAATGTGAGCAAGGTGGACTTGGGGAGCAGCCCCAGCCAGCGAGGCAGCCTTCCAATCCTTTATTTGGAAAGGCGACTGCCAAAGCAGTAAGTTCAAGGCAGAAAGGCAATTAGCTTGAATAAATTCACACTAATGTGTAAATTAGCAAACGCCTTTTAACACTCAGAAGCGTTTGCATTTTGAAAAGACTTGTTTCTTGGTTCAAATAAGTCTGTAGTGAGCATTAGTCCTGGGGGTGCTATAAGAGTTACAGGGCACAATAAAAACAAATCAAACAATGTGCCCCAAAAAGTGTTTCAGAGACAGCAAGCAAAATAAAGGCTGAGCAGCTCCATCTGAGGTCTGGGCCTCACTAAGTCTCCCCTAATTCCTTCCAGGCTTTGTGTTTCCTACTTCTAGGCCCCACCCCATTCTCTTTAAACTCAACCGATTTCCTTTAAATAATGGGTCCCAGAGTTATAACTGGAGGGTGGAGGAGAGGGGCAGACACAGAGACAGAAAGAGAGCTGGCGGTGGAAAGGTGGGTGACAGAGAAACCTTCTTGATATTTGGTCATCAGGAGTCAGGTTTGCAGACACCTGCAATTGATGATGGCGTGCTGTGAATGTATCTCTATTTGATTCATTTTTTCTGCTAAACCATCAGTAGTACGAAAATAGCAGTGAACCACATTTGAGAGAGAAGTTGCGCCATTGATCTAAGCACTTGGACAGGATCCAATCCCGTTCTCCCTTGGGCTAGATTGATATTGCTTGTGAACTTCCTTCAAGAAAAACACATCGTGCCTCCCCATCCATTTCTATTAACTCTACATTCTCAGAGGAGCCTCTGCACAGGGCCGTTGACTAGCTGACCAACTTCGTTCCACTCATGAAGAACTGGCTCCCTGGGTGGAATTACCCAGGAAGCCATTGTACCCCCAAAGACAAGCAAGAGGGTCTGTGAACACTCCACCCCGACTCTGCCTGTTTTGTTTTAAGTCCTCAGAGAATAAAGGAAACATTCTTTTTCTTCCTAATGGAATAATTTTAGGACCAGCATGCTTCCTGTGAGTGGTACTAAGTACTCTTTGTGAGCTGAGAAATTCTTTTTCAGCTGGAAGCCTTCAAAGGGAACCAGTTTTAACTAGCTCACTGGTAGTGTTAATACCCACTGGGAAAAATAATGTAGGCCAGGAGATGTGGAATTCATTTGGGAGTGGGATGGGGTCTCCGGTGAAGACCTGTGGGGTTAGATCTTAAGGTACTGTGTTAGCACTACCCGGGGGAGTTTAAGTCAAGTTACTCACGTTCTTTACATTTTTCTAGCACCCACATTATTTTTTTAAAGTAAAGAATGGTTAGGTTGGCACACCTCTGTGATTTGTGATGACACAAGAGAATTGTGAGTTCAAGGCCTGCTTGTGTAACAAAATGAGATCTTGTCTCAAAAAAAAAAAAAAAAAGGAAAATAAAAAAGGAAAACAACAGGTGAAATAAGTTGTCATTTCATCAAATAACGAATGCACAAAATTATTAATCTATTCTCTTCTACATTTCAGGGCTTCACAGTTGAATGTGTTCAGCATTCCATAGCGTTCCATAGCCAGATGTGGGTAGTGTGCAGGAGCAGCTTCCTGGGGTAACATAGGAAGGGCTTCCTCGGGGACCCAAGACATCTGTCCTTCCGGAGTGTCAGGGAGGACATTTCAAAGGTACAAGAGAGATCTTGTAAGATGGCTGGGTTCCATATGGTGACAGGAGAGAGCTGATTCCCACAAGTGATCCTTTGACCTCCACATGCACCCCGACACACGCACACACAATTAATACATGTAATAGAAATGTAATGACCTCCACATGCACCCTGACACATGCACACACACACACAGTTAATACATGTAATAAAAATGTAAGGACCTCCACATGCACACCGACACATATGCACACATACACGATTAATGCATGTAATAAAAATGTAAAGGAAATAATAGAAATGGAGAGAATTGCCTAACTAGATGTCCAGGTGTCAGGTAGAATTTACTGAGGAGAACTCAGGTAGGTCTGACCTGATCATGTCTTAGGAAAAGACAACTTGGAATTGACAAAAAGAATAGTCTTACTTTTCTCACCTAAGGAAAACAGCTCCAAGCCTGGGACAGGACAGGAATAAAGGTGAAAGCTGAAGGTGTGGCAAACCCCTGTGAATGTGTGACCCTAAAGGAGAAAGCAGACTCTGAGATCAGTGTGCATAATGACTTCCTGGACTTAAGCTGGCCCCCAGCCTCCATTCTGCAAATAAAGGGCTTTGTGTGTGTGAGGTGCTTTGTTAACTGCTGGGCTGGTAAACATTTACAGGTTATTGGCTAAAGAAAGTGCTGTGAAGATGAGCCATGAGAGGAAATCCCTCATCTCAGAGCATCATTAATGATGAAAATTTGACCCCTCAGTGAGTGACTGTAGAGGCGAAGGAGGTCTGTTTTCCTGTTGGGGGCAATCAGATTTATTTGATCAAAATATTTATTACACCTTTTTAAAGCCTTCTCGTTTATTATAGATTTAGCATGAGCACATGCGATGATCCATAATTAGCCTTTTGTTTTTATTTTACCATAAACATGAGCTTTTGGTGGCTTCATAGAAGTGAAAAATGGCTCTTCTTGGACACAAAGCCCAGAAATTGGCAGGCGATTTGAAGTTAAGGTTTCCCAGTAGTGCCATCACTACCAAGGAGACCCGACACCGACTGTCCCATATTCTGAAAAATGTTAAATTTAGGCCAACAGTTTTATGTCCGCACTTCCCACCGCCCCCAAAGGCTTTTCTGCTCTTCATTCTTTTCCATGTGTACCAACCATTGCTCCGTCTCCTCAGCCACATCCCCTTAGAGTAGGCAGGCATTCATGGATGCCCCTCAAAGCAGCCATGACTAATTGTATACATGTTGAAAATTATTTCCAGGAAGTGAGTGGTGTGGGAAGACACAAGACAGCCTATAAATCAGTGTGCTCAAAACCTTTTATGGATACCAGACTCTGCAGTATTCCATGCAAATAGAATACTTCGTTAAAGAAGAGGGTTTCCCACATACGATTCTGTGTCACCTCCGTGATGATGGCCTCGCCAGACCACTGGAGAGACCCCATTCTTTTCATACAAGAAGCAAAGCCAGAACATGTGACTAACTTGACCAAGGCCACACAGCTGATCTCTAACCGTCACCTAGTGCTCACACCTCTATGACTTCTTCACAAGTAGAAGCAATAAATCTAACCACATCCTCTCTCTGTGGCTGTGTTCCCACATTTAGAAGCTGCAGCTCCTGCAATTTCTGACCACAGAAGGTCTCCAGGTCTTTACACCCTAGGAGTCTTGGTAGGGGCAAGGCGTGGGGAACTTGCATTTGTTGGGTATGTGGTTGCAAGGACTGGTGTTTCTTTCTGGTTTAGTGGTCCAGGAGGGACTCTATGGTGTTGTCTGTCACTGCCGCCATGAAGCACACGTGCTCCAAACACACTGAGGCTGGGGGTTGCACACTTTCCTTTGTGTAATTCAGCTCCAGGCTGCTCCATGGTGCATCTCAGACCCCAGCTGCAGAGCCGCAGCAGGGAAAGCGCCCTCTGCCCCAGCCCACACCCGCTTTCCCCTGTTCCACGAGCTATTTATGGAACAGTCCCTCATCGGAGGCCTCAGGAAACCGCTCATTTCACTTTCTTCACTTTCCAGTGTGGCCGTCTCTTGCCAGCAATCACCAGGCCAGAGAAGCCAGGTCCTCCCAAGGGCTACAATTCCTCCCCCGCCAATGACCCAGAGTCCAAACAGCTGACCTGCCTTACAATAAGTTCTTTTCTGAATATCTTTAACTATTTCCAGCCAGCGGGCTCTGCTGGGCCCACCTTGCCTATCCTTCCACACATCTGTAGTTTAGATGGTCAAGCTGAGAATGCTGGAGTCTCCACCCAGTGACTTTTCGTGAGCCTCTTTTTATTCAAAGCCAGATTGTTCTGTCTGGATGTCAAAGCCCTTTCCTAACTGTGGACTCAATCTTCTCTCATGCCTCCTCCTTTGGATAGCAGAGAAAACTGGATGCTATGAATCTTCTGCAAATATCACTGAGTTATTTGAGTGAATGACAAACTATGAGGGAAACACTATCTTTTCTTAGGTATAATTTTAGATATTTTACTATACATTTTTATTATTTATATATATACAATGCAGATTACATATTTTATTGTATATTAATTCTACTTACATTTATTAAATCAATATATTTATTATTTATATTTACTATTATTAAAATTTTTTCTAAGCTGCTATTTGTTACCTTTGTCGTTTTCACCCTTAAGATTTTCTTCCTTCTCAATATTAATAAAGTTTCTGGCAGTGGATTAGGAGGGTGTTCATTATTAATGAAGGGAAGGCTTTAATTAGCATAGCATAGAGTTAGTGTTTAAACCAACCAGACCTCAAGCAAAACTCCAGGGTGAAGCTCATTGTCTACAGAGCCCTATGGTGACTTAGATTTATTCCATAAAAGGAAGTACAGATGCTCATAAACACACAGAGATGCCTGGAAAAAGAATCTGAACTTTGTGTGCATTAGAGCAGGTAGCTTTATGTGGCTGTGTAGAGTTTGAAGAATGAGTCATGAGAATTGCATCTTCAGAGAGGATATGGCCAAATGAAAAAACTCAGCACTCACTTCCCTTTTGGAGAGACTTCAAGAAGGAAATTGTGTTTCCAATACTGCTTTTCCATGAAGGGGAAGACACTGATGTTTGTGAAGGGCGATGAGTTATACAGCTCCCTCTTCCGGATTTGAGATCAATTGAGAAATACATACAAGTACAGGAAAGAGATCACTATAAACACTTCATTGATGATAGAAAATGAAATCGAAGGACATGCCCTGGATCCCAAATCGCCTTCTTATCTTCAGCATACTTTAAGTTTGAATAGGACTTTGTGGTCCTAGGTGAATCAGCTGGGCATACTCAGGTCTCTGGACGAAAGCAGCACTTATGAATGACCAGCAAGCAGTTTTCAGAGAAGACACCAGAAAGAATAAGCCTCCCGCCTGTTCCCCACCCCACCGGTCAGATACGCCGCAAACCAGCAAACTCTTCGCAAAGGGCCAGATGCTGGCTATTTTAGGCTGTGCTCTCTGCTCCGGTTACTTAGCTGCACAGTTGTGTGAAAGCAGCTGTCACACTGTGTAAGGAACGGAGGTGGCTGTTGCATTGTTCTGCTGGAGCTGCCTGAACTGGGAACTGCAGGAGACCGGGTGTCTTCGACAACAGACATGGACTGATTCATGTTGTCTGAGTTCCGAGAGCCAGGTGTAAGCAGGACTGGGTCCTGCAGGAAGGGAGACAGTCTCTGCCCCTGGGTCCTGCAGGAAGGGAGACAGTCTCTGCCCCTTGCCCCTCTCCTGGCTTCTGTGGTGCCCAGGCAATCTCTGTTGTTCTCTGCCTCGTGGAATCATCCTGAAGATTTCTGCCATCCTTCCCGAGTCCAGTGCTCACTCTTTGATATCTCCTGATGTGAACACCAGTCCTGTTGGATTAGGAGCCTGTTTTCATGTGACTAATATTGACTGGTTACAATGGTTCATTCAAAGGTTAAGGTCACCTTTGGAAGTGCTGGTGGTTAGGACTTCAATGTACATATTTTGAGAGGGAACCAAAAGTGTTCATCCATTCCTTACATACCTCTTGGGGGCCCAAAAAGAGTGGGGATGTGAAGACTGGAATACTAAATATGGCCGGGCATGGAGCTGAGAGGACCCTGACCAACTGGGAGGCCATGTTGTGGGTAGTGTGGGAGGCGTTGGCCAGGACTTTCCGTTGTATAGGAAATGGGCCAGCGACATGTATGAGTGGAGTAAGAAAAACACAGCGAAATTATGGAGCTAACGGAGGAAACTCAGGGATGGAGGAGGAAGTATAACACACAGGATTTATTCTAGATTAATTAAAAACCATAGGACAGCCTAGAAAAATTACATTGTTTTAGTCAGTTCCCTAACTGCAGTTCTTAATTGTCTCTGATTGGTCATGATTAATTGACAATAGTTTGTTGTGTGGTTTTAATAGTCAACTCTCTCTCTCTCTCTCTCTCTCTCTCTCTCTCTCTCTCTCTCTCACACACACACACACACACACACACACACACACACACACACACATACACACACACACATGCACTCACACATGCACAAACACACACACAACAACCTTGGACTCAAATTCAAAACCAGCATCCACCCCAGCCTCCCATATGCTTGAATTAAAGCTGTGGACCACCATGCCAAGGCACTGTGTGATCTTAACGGCAAGCATTTATAAACCACCTGACTGTAATGATGGATGAGTCTCAAAAGACATGACACCCTCTCTCTAGAGCAGTGGTTCTCAACTCTCCTAATGCTGTGACCTTTGAATACAGTTCCTCATGTTGTGGTGACCCCCCAACCATAAAATAATGTTGTTGTTACATCATAACTGTAATTTTGCTACTGTAATATAAATATCTGGTGTGCAGGATATTTGATATTTGACCCCTAAAGGAGTTACAACCCACAGGTTGACAACCTCGCTCTAGATTATAATCTCCAAAACATGCTCAAATATCAAGCTTCATAATTGAAAAAGAGTGAAAAAAAGAGCCTGTATGGTCTTCATTATGCCAAAGCCCTCTTCCAAACTGTCTTGACTGGAGCTTTGAGAAGGATCAGCTTCTTCTATAAATCATAGAAAGATCCTTTGTGCATTTTGTGAAACTTTTGTTGAAGACTTGATTTTTCTGCACGATGAGCTAGATGGGGTTACCCTTAGACACTAGGTTAGAAGTGGGGTCACCCGAGGAAGTCTTTCTTTTAATATAGGCACACCACAGAACTCTTTCCTCTCCATCTTGGTTTGTCATTTCAGCAGATGAAGACAAGTTCTCTGCTGCACTGCAGTAGAAACCCAACCTGGGACTTTCATTTAACTCTTCTGTACTTTATTATTACTATTCACATCTTTTTATTTTTAACTTCTTTGAAAGTTTTATCACATACTGCTTCCCAATACAAAGAAACACAGAACTCTTTGAGCTTAAGCGGCTTATAAATTACTGCAATAAAACTTCCATTTTGGAGAGAAGAGGAGGGTAAGCCCTGGTCTCACATGTATAGCTATCGTCAGAACCGCTTCTGAGAGCAAGGGTTCCCCAACCTGGGAGTGTGAGGAGTTGTTTGTTTAAGACTCTGCCTGTGGCCCTTCCCTGTGTTCTGGGAGGACTACCTCTTCATTGTCAAGGTCAGCCTCTTGACAGATGGTCCTTGAGGAGATGCTCAAACATGTCAGTTCCTCCTTCCTTTAGACGTAACTTTGGAGGGGATTCTGAAATCTACTGTATAAGCTGGCACTTCCGCAGTGGATCTGATGGCTGTTGGCTGGTCTGTTGATTCCTTGTGTCTACCTGAACTGAGGACAAGACCAGAGTTCACCCACAATCATAGCTCAGCAGTCTGGTCCCTGCCCTTGCTGACTACCCAACTTTTAGCGACAGGCCTTTCCATTCCTGCCATTCTGCCCAGCCATCTGAATCTCACACTGGGAAACAGTGTCCCACCATCTAATCCCTAAAGGGTACAAGTCCCAGGCATGGGTTCTGCAAGAATTTCTGCTCTTCCCTCTGCCAGCCATGGAGGGGGCAGATAGAAACAAATATTTGGAAACGGTCCCCACTTCCTTAGTCACTGGCATCCAATCTGTCTTCTCATGACATGTCCCGTGGTACCGGCGTTAGCATCAGCAAAGGGTGGAGACGCTTACACACATGTATTGCAAAGCTTCCAGTTAGCCACGCTGAGCCATTGTGAGAGTGCCGAGTGGTGACAGGAAGAGTGACATTTAGAAACAACCAGTTCTTTTTGTCCTATCTTCTTTCAGAATTACTGGGTTAGTTTGAAGTCATCTTTTTCTCGCATGATTTTTATTGAGAATTGAAAAGATCTGTCACCCTGCATGTCATAGTCAAGTTTCTATCGATGTGATGAAACACCTTGACCAAAAAGCAACTTGCAGAGAAAAAGATTTATTTAGCTTATACATACCAATCACAGTTCGTCACTGAAGGAAGTCAGGGCAGGAGCTCAAAGCAGGAACCTCAAGGCAGGAACTGATGCAGAGGCCACGGAGGAATGCTGCTTACTGGCTTGCTCCTCATGGTTTCCCCAGCCCGCAATCTTATAACTACCTAGCCCGCCTTCCCAGAGGTGGTACCCCCCACAGTGGGCGAGGCCCTTCCACATCAAAAAAATCCATCAACAGTATGCCCCACAGACATGCCCGCAGGACAGTTTGATGGGAGCATTTTCTCAGTTGGGGTTCCCTCTACTCAAACGAGACTAGCTTGGGTCAAGTTGACAAGAGTTAACCAATGCACTGCAAGATTATGTCACTTTTACATTCTCTGGATCAAGAGAGCTCCTTAACTCTCCCTCTTTGATATTCAGACAATCTGAGTTCCAAGCTACGTGAAGCATCATTTACCTCGGTGCTTTGCCATTATCAGTCTCAACCTGTTGTCTAACCTGGAACCAAGTCATCTCAGCTCAGCCAAGATCACCTTCGAAAGTCTGATGTTTGTGTCACTCACTTCTAGATATAAAACACTTTACCCCGGTGTTTGCTCTGGTGCAGATCCTAGAAATCTAGCTCTTAAAAGTTTAAATACAGTTGGGCATGGTAGCACATCCTTTAATCCTGCACCAGGGAGGCTGGGGCAGGTAGATCTCTCTGAGCTCTAGGCCAGCCTGGTCTACATAGCGAGTTCCAGGCTAGCCAATGCAACTATCCTATCTTTTTTTTTTTTTTTTTTTTTTTGGTTTTTCGAGACAGGGTTTCTCTGTGTAGCTTTGCGCCTTTCCTGGAGCTCACTTGGTAGCCCAGGCTGGCCTCGAACTCACAGAGATCCGCCTGCCTCTGCCTCCCGAGTGCTGGGATTAAAGGCGTGCGCCACCAACGCCCGGCCCTGCAACTATCCTATCTTAAAAAAAAAATAAAATAAAAGTTTAAAAAGAAGGAATTTGTTAGCTTCCATAATTAGAAAAACCAGAGATGTGGTCACTTTGAAACACATTGGTTATATACAAGTTCAATGGCATGGGCTACCGCCCCCCGCCCCTGCCTGCTCTGTCTGCCATCTACGGTTTTGCCAAGAGCATCATTCTCTGAGCTAGCAACACAGTCACAATTGTAAGTACAAATAGAGTTGAGTATTCCTGATCCAGAAGTTGAAAATCCAAATGCTCCAAAGTCCAAAACTTTCCAAGCATCAGTTGTGACACCATAAGTTAAAAATCCCACACCAGCACTCATGTGCTAAGTCACAGTCAAAACACACAACTACTAATCATAGTGTGTAAAATGGCCTTTGAGTACAATGACATAAATGAGTCTTATGTTTAGACTTGGGTGCTATCCTAAGAAATCTTATTATTCAGTTGTAAATATTTTTAAAATCAAGCCCCCAAGACACTTCATGTTGTAAGCTTTTTAGGTAATGAACAATCAACCTGTGTTCCTCTGTGGACATGTCTGGGTCACTTGAACATTTTCCAGGGCAACACAAACACCAAATGAGCTTGCAATCCGTGTTTACTTTCTCTGGATCAAGGATAAGAAGCCACTTAGATGGAGAGTGTCCTGAAGAGATGCTAAGTCAAAAGGCTGTAAAATACCTATTGCAATTTTCAAGACTGTATGGTTTCATCTAATAATTAATATCATTTATCTTAAAAGCAAGCAATCTACATTTGTAACATCTACTGCCTTAAGCAAGTGTGTTGGCCTCGTCTGTCATCTAACTTTAAAACACAGCCCTTATTTCCAGTCCATAAAGAACAAGAAATAAGGGCTGGAGAGATGGCTCAGAGGTTAAGAGCACTGACTGCTCTTCCAGAGGTCCTGAGTTCAATTCCCAGCAACCACATTGTGGCTCACAACCATCTGTAATGAGATCTGGCACCCTCTTCTGTATATATAATAAATAAATAAATCTTTAAAAAAATATTTAAAAAAAAGATTTAAAAAAAAAAGAACAAGAAATAAGAATGATGGCGAGGCTCTTCTCTCACACCCCTTATGCTCCATAGTGAGGCTGCCCTCGGGAGAGAGCAGCATTGAGGGCTGGAGTTGGTTCTTCCTTAGTGACACATAGCAACCCTTAGTGCCCTTTACTGCTAAGTGTATGAACCAATGTTAGACGGCATCGCAGACTGATGCAGAAAGGATTTTGCAAGCACTCTATTGATTGTGCCTGAAAACATGCAAGCTGAGCAGCACCCAGAACAGATAGATTTATTTAGAAGCAAGAATATATTTTTCATTGACCACCTCTAAAATACCCTGTTTTGGGTGCTGTTAAGAGAAATGTACACAACAAAATGGACACCAGATGCCATGGAGAAATTCTTACCCACGTAACTGTCCAGAGCTGTGGAAAATTGCCAGCCTTATTTCTTGCACCCTGCTGGATTCATCATCCTTACCTGTATTTCAGTTTCCTCTGTGAAAACACACAACTAATCTTCAAAGGTAAGTGATGTAACTTAGATTGGCCCTTTGGTCTAAGAAGGTAGCTTCCTGGGGTTTCTGGAGGTCTTGGCTTTGATCCTTATTTACACACAAACCAAGGCTGTAGAAAGTCACTATTATGGCCATTGCATGTCTCTAGAACTCCTGTGTCTAAGCCTCAGCTTTCAAAGTCGTGAAACTTGGGCCCTTGGGAGACAGGTAGTTAACTTCAATGTCTGCTGGCCTTTGGGAGACAGGTAGTTAGCTTCAACGTCTTAGACTTGGACTGCTGTGAGGTGAAGTCTCACGAAGACTTAGCACCAGTAGAAAAGGAGAGGAGCCTTTCTCTCTGGCTGCCACGTGAGGCCATGTAAGGTCACAGGAAGACAACCAAGTGAGCATAAGCAGAAAGCAAGACCCAGAAGGAGCCCCTCCTGCCCCCCATCTACTGGCACCTTATTCTTGGGCTTGCAACATCCAGAAGCAAGAGAAATAAGTATCTGCTGCTTAAGTCCTGCTGTATGGTGTTTTATCATGGAGTGTTGGATGACTAGCACGTATTTAAATTATTTAACTTCTATCAATATCAAGCTTGTTATTGATGTACACAGTAAGAGAACTCATCATTTCACAACACAGAGCCTTTCATGTCGGCATTAATCAGTTCCCATGGCACTAAACTGACACTAGAACCACAAAACTAACCACATGTTACCCACATTATTCATCATTTCAGAATTCCAGGGTTACACAGAGCAGGATACACTCACTCATTTCACAGTGCATAGGTCCTGCTGGGCCTGTGAGAGCAGACACGGCAGAATTTATATGTAGCGCTCAGGGGATGTTCAAAGTGTGGTAATTAGATCTGAATAAAAGAGAAAAGTTGGAGAGTGGTTTAAAGCAGATGGTAGATAAAATAAAGAGGCCAATTTGTCCACCAAATGGGCCAGAAATATTTTCATATGATAAAGGAAAGATACAAAACACATCAATGTGAAGATAAATAGAGCAGCTTAGCGATTAAGCTGAGATTAGGAACTAAAGGTCTAGTTTACCACCTGTTGGCTGACCGCTCTTGTGATTGAGGAAAACCTTTGCCAATTCTCTGCCAAGAGAGACATGACCAGAGCTGGTGTGCTATGATAGCCTCAGTTCTACCAAGAGGGACATGGCCAGAGCTGGTGTGCTATGATAGCCTCAGTTCTACCAAGGGGGACATGGCCAGAGCTGATGTGCTATGATAGCCTCAGTTCTACCAAGGGGGACATGGCCAGAGCTGGTGTGCTATGATGGCCTCAGTTCTACCAAGGGGGACATGGCCAGAGCTGATGTGCTATGATGGCCTCAGTTCCGCTCTCTGAGAGTGGCAGAGAAGAGTCTCTCGGGGAAGCATTAGGATGACTGACGCCAGTCAGAGAACACTGCACAACTGATCTTCACGGGAGGAAAGTGAATGGCGTAGTTCTGGTTACACGGTAATGACCAGCACGGGACATGCACCAGCAGTGGTACATGTGTGGGTATGAAGGACACGATGTCAGCCCTTCCAGAATAATGATTTTCAGTCATCTCCGAATTTGTAAGCTGAGCCAAGGTCTAGTCTTCCCGCTGTAAAGAAAAACCACAAAGGAAGTCTGGTGTGAAAATCAGCCAACGCAGATTTCTCTTATAAAACATCTGTCGCTTACATATTTAAAGTTCAGTTCAGAAAAATGATATTTTTCAGGATAATAGCAAGAAAACAGAGTGTAGCTTTTCACATGACCTAAAATCAGAATATATAAAGTTTTTCTCTTTTTCTCTTAATTGAGTATCTGGGCTGAGGAAAGAGATCCTTGGGTAAAGTACTATCCTTGTAGGCACGAAGAACAGAGTTCAATTCCCAGGACCAATGTTAAAAAAAGAAAGAAGGGGGAGGGGGAGGAGAGGGGAGGGGAACGGAGGAGAGGAGGAGAAGAGAAAGGAAGGGAAGGGAAGGGAGGGGAAGGGAAGGGAGGAGGGGAAGGGAAGGGAGGAGGAGGGTAGAGGAGGAGAGGAGGAGAGGAGAGGGGAAGGGAGGGGAGGAAGAGGAAGAGGAAGAGAAAGAGCCAGGCATAGAAATGCATACTTGTAACTCCAGCATTAGGGAGCAAAGAAAGGCAGACCCCTAACATCCCTGGCCGGCAGAACATACCAGTGTGTCCCAGGCCAGCGAACGAGCCTAACTCGACACAGATGGATAGCACCTAAGGAACGGCAGCTGAGGTCCTCTGCTTTGACGTGTTTATCTGCACATGCACACGTGAACATGCACGTATGTGCACACACACAAATCAGAGATTTGAAAGAGGTGATTTTATCCTGGGTGAAATGGCTCTCGTTTCTTTGTTTAAAATCAAGACTAGATTATGTGGAACCTCTATCATCGGCATTGTCATGGTGATGAAATTGAAGAGTACCATAGTCTGTACATCACTGCCCCAATGATGAGCAGGCAGAGCTGAAAACATGGAGACATGTGAGTGTTCAGCACTCAGAGCCACACTGTATGTGCCTAGGCATGCAGCACTTCACAAAAATTCCTGCAAAACGAGTCAAACATGAAAGAATAACTCAGTGATAATATAATATAATAGAGAAAAGTAGTTGCATAATTGATGGGCTAACGAGTCCGGGAGATCTTTGTGTACTGGTAATAAGACTGTGGGGAACTTTCTACCACGGATATGCTATGCATGTACACATAACTACATACTAGCCTCATGGATAATATGGTTACTATAGTATTTACATCTGCATAAATACTATGGAAATGTCTAAATAATAATAATAATGATTATAATCATGGCAACAATGATGATTATCATGAAGGATTAAATTATTGCTACATTATTGTAATTTTATAATATTTTTTTCAAATATAAGTATCCTTATCTGAAATCAAGATAAATTCATTTAATGTAGGAAAATTATTTTCCCAAGATGAAAACTGAGGTAAATCACCCATTACGAAAGGAAAAAGAGAATAAAATAAAAAGTTAAAGCCATTTAAAACTTCTTGGTCCCTTACCACCAAAGGTAACATTACTTGGTGACTGTTCCTGTCCTGGTTAGAAGATGGAAACATAGAAATACAAATGTTTAAATACTGTGTTCAAGGCTAAGAAAGAAAGTAATCCACCTGCAGGCAGTATTCATAGCCTTAGGTCCTTCTGCCTCCTGGGATGTCTGTCATTCATCATTAAGGGTTTTCTCAATAGCACCATGCACGGACGATCTCTTGTTTTCAGATTCATTATTTTCTTAACAAGTCTAATGCCCAAGAGAAGTATTTCTTCCAAATATCCAGACATTAGCATCATGACAAAGAATCCAAAGTGATGGAGTCTGGGCTATTTCTAAATTAGCATATGCAATTATAACATTGAAAATATGGGAGTAAATAGATTTCTATTACATTTCTATCTTCTGTATATTCTCAGAACTGTTTGTATGATCTATGCAGGGCTGTGCTAGAAGTATCTGATGTGGCTACATATAAAAGGCAAGCTCACAGGGAGGTCCAGAGCAGAAAGCAGATATGAAATGAAGTCACATAATCACGTCATGAGAATGAACTTCCCTGAGGTTTGATCACATTCAGTTACACAACACTGTTGATGCTGGAAGATTCTGTTGCCATGTGGGGCAACGTTAGCTTTTGCATTTGCTGCTGTGCTTATGTGGTTTGGGGCTATGTGTTTATTGGTGTAGCTGCGTGGTGACATCTATAGAGTACTTCGAGAGCTCTCTATTTGACAGTTGCCTTACAAGTCCAGTCGGTTGCTCTTATTTTGCTGAGTGTGTGTGGAGGAGAAGCATTAACTTCCGTCTTCAACCAAAATGGGATTTTTGCTTTGTCTCCTCATCTGGGTGCCTTGTGATTATAACACTACCAGCTATTTATTATCTGTGGGGATTTTCTCACAGGTCATTCTCAGTGACCCAAGGCTGTGTGTCAAAAGTAAGCCGTGAAAACCAGTGTAGAAGGCTGGAGAGACAGAGAAGAGGTGCCTTAAACTCCGACATCCCGCATATGAGTCACTTTCACAGAGTCTGCCTTCTGAGCGTTGGTTTACTCATTCTCACGATCTGTGTCTACCAGTGGCTTACGAAACATGGGCGGGGTTACCAAGGATACCAAGATAGCAACAGCAGCATCTGTGCTCTCCTGAAATTTAGACTAGGTGAGGGAGAAAACCATAAATAAATTAAGCAACATATACACAAGGCCAAAATATAGCAAGTGCTCAAGGGGAGAGAAACGGAGCCAGAATCAGGTGGTTGGCATTGGGAGGGCTTGCAGGGCTGCTTGTGAATGCTGCACCACACACACAGATGTACTTGAGTCTGGGTGAGCTGTGTCTCGGCTTTGCCCTATTGTATGAACATTTCCTGTGGAGATAAACATCATCTAGCCCAGCTAGGATACCAATGGTGACCAAAGAGGTGAGTCCCCCAAGGCCTGGTGGATCAGTGAGATAGTTGCCGTTACTTCTAGGAGCATGGACAGGAAAGCTGCGGGAGCAAGACTAAGGGGTTACTTCTGGGAGTGTGGGCAATGTAAGATCCGGTCTCTATTCAGTCTCCTTGCCTCATTTTGGGGTGGGAATGTTGACTCCTATATGCTGGAATGATTCAGCTTAAGCTTGTGCTTTACAGGGGCTCTCAGTGTCTCCAGGAGTCTCTGAAGTAGCTCTGGCCCTTTGAACAGTGTTAGAACAGTTAAGACTTTGAGTATTCTTTTTCGTGTTATGGTGTGATCATAAGACCATAGGACTCAAGGGTGGGACGTTACAGTTTAAAGGAATGTGTTTGCATGTCACGCTGACAGGTGGTGGAATTGCAATGACTAATTGTCCTTGTCAGCTTGAGCTGGCAGAAGGCCCTGCAGCTGTGAGAGAAGGAGACTGACCAGTGCATTCCTAAAGTTTTAGTGAGACATACCTTGGGTTCCGAGAGGGATGACCTACCTCAAATGTGGATGATACCATTGCCTGGGTGAAGGCTACGAAATGAATTACAAGGGAAAGGAGAGGTCGGGTGAACTCTGGTGTTCCCCTATCTCTGCCTCCTGGTGGTCCCTGATGCCACACCTTTCCTGCCAGGACACAGAAGAAAGCCTTCCTTCCATAAATTGTCTTTAACCAAGTATTTGGTTGCAATGACAAGAAAAGTGTCTATTGCACAGGGTGAGAAAAACAATCCATTGAGAAGAACTGATGTTCATTTCTTTCATCTTTATCGACTATTTAAAATATGCTAATGTCTTCCTCTGGTTATCAAGCATGTAGACAAAATAACCTGAAATATATTTTTTTTTAGCATTCAGATGGTTTTGCATGTATAGGAGTGAAATAATAGCTGTGGATGTCAGGCTGATTTTAGCCCGAGGGATGGTGAAACACCATCTCTGTTATAAAGAGCAGGGGCAAAGATTCCTTCACCTTGCGCCTGGAGAGGAGTGAGAGCGCCTCCTGGGTCAGCTGTCTGATCTCTCCTGCCAGTCTGGGACACACAGACAATCAGCATCTGCATTTTCCGAATGGAAGCTCCAAGGATTAGGGAGGTTAAACTGCCCAGAGTCACAGGCCTTGCAAGTAGTTAAACAATATGAGACAGACACTATTTCCTAAAAGGTCATTTAAAAATAATTATAATGATTATTCCAATCAAGTGCAAAAAACAAAAATGGTTTTGCTTTCGTATCTGGCTCTGCAGCAGAAAGCCTCATGTGTTCAATGATGAAATGTAGCAGTCTAACCAGATTGTCAAAGATCAGCACATACAGGCTCACCGTGGGGGCTGTTCAGACGTCTCCGTGCTCTTCTGGGAGACAGTGTGCAGGCAGGAATAAAGTACAGTGGTGTTTGGGAGAAGGGGTGAGCCATGATAAGGTGAAAAAGTCTGTTAGTAAACAGAATAAAGACGCAGCCATGCAGATCACACACCTCAAGACAAATTCTGTTTTGGAAAGATGGAAATACAATGCAGGAAAATAATATGATTAACCAAGCAGCTCTCGGCTCTCTGGGTCCTGCTGTTGTGCGTGTGGCTGCAACCTTGTTTACACTGGAAAGTCCATGCACCTCCTACAGACGGGTTTTAAGGTCATTCCATGCTTCTCCATTCATGGGGTGAGCTCATTCAAGCCATAGGTGGAATTGCTTTGGAGCACAGGATTGTGATTTATAAACAGCACTCAAGGATCCATCTAGCATGGTCTTTGTCTTCAACACTTTGAATTACATAACATACATACATATACATACACATACATACTTACATACACACACATATCCAACTCACCACAGCACACCTGAGAATTGAGCTGCTCTCTTGGAGCCCACCCCACCTCGGCTTCGCTCTGGCCTCTGGTCTTCTTTTCCCTTTCAGTGATTTGAAACTGATTAAGTGGCGGGAAAATTCAATTTTTAGGTAAGATCAATAACTGTGATCTTACCTTATATTTTTACAGACATACAAACAATTCAGTAGTTGCATATCTATTAGCTTGTTTGATCTTTACAAAGTGAATTATAGGGATTTTTTTTTTCCCTTGGGAGGCCAATTTCTTGGCTGTTGTTCAGGGTATTACCAAGACCAAGCCTGTTCTTCTGTTTCCTCACATTACAAGAAATGCTCCTGGCCGGGCGGTGGTGGCGCACGCCTTTAATCCCAGCACTCGGGAGGCAGAGCCAGGCGGATCTTTGTGAGTTCAAGGCCAGCCTGATCTACAGAGCGAGATCCAGGAAAGGCACAAAAGCTACACAGAGAAACCCTGTCTCGAAAAACAAAAAAAGAAAGGAAGGAAGGAAGGAAGGAAGGAAGGAAGGAAGGAAGGAAGGAAGGAAGGAAGGAAGAAAGAAATGCTCCATGGGTGGAAGAAATTCTGTTATCTACTTTGCTATTCGTTAGCAATTCTTGTTTTTTCCTAGTGAAAAAATATGCCAACAAAGCATTGCTTTAAACTGCAGGAACTAAACATTGGTGATTTGTGGTATGATCTGACATTATTTTATAATTTACATAAGCATTTTTGAAAGTCAGAAATATTCCAGAGCTATTATGTTGTGATTTGAGCTAACCTCACGTGAAGGCATTTTGTGGCATCATGGACAATTTCACTTCGGTAATCAACAAAGGTTGATTTTTCAGAACTGAATGTAAATTGTTATTAACCATTGCTTTTCTTGACATTCATTTAAGCCAATCTACCTGGATTTCCACTAATTCATTTGCAGTTTTCCAAACTGGAAGTTAGAGGGAAATGGTCTATGCTTGATCCTACAAATCTTTCATGGTAATTGGTTTTAAATAACAGAAAATTTTTAATGTGGACTTGCAGCTTTCTATCTTCCTCTATTGTGGTGTTTTGTTCAGTCAAATGTCTCACATTTCTGCTGGTAGGGTTAAAGGTCATAGGAGATGAGAAGAGAGAATACCAGGGTCGGAGAAAGGTGTTTATTGAATTGATTTTTTGATGTTTATGTGATCTAAAGACTTCAGTGTAGAACAATAAATTGTATCGTGAAGTATTATGAGATCATCTGAGTCTTGTCTCTTGGGTTTTCTTCTCTTGACCCTATGCTTAAGAATAGACTGTATACTGATCCTGAAACTTTAATAATATTTCTTATATTTTACAAAAGTGAACACTATTTAAGTGAAGATCTCATTTAATTAAATTTCACCTTTCCAAAGAAACACATATTTTCCACATAGTCAAATGTTCTGGTAATATTTTTAATATCTGAGACATGACAAAAATTGAGCGTCAATTATTTTCTTTCTTGTTTGTTTGTGTGTTTTGGATTGTTTTTTTTTGTTTGTGTTTGTTGTTTTGTTTTGTTTCGAGACTGTGTAGTCCCTGTGTAGTTCTAGAATTCACTCTATAGACCAGGTTGACCTCAAACTCATCTGTCTGTCTCTGCCTCCTGGATGTTCTGGGATTAAAGGAGTGCGCCACCACACCCAGTCCAAATGACATTTATTTTTAAGTCCCACTTTCTTCCTCTGTCTGCTTGTGTATCTCTTTTTCAGATTGCCCCTGCACTGAAGATATCTGTTGTGTTTTAATTTTAATTAGCGTCCAAGTCCACCTTCACAATAGATTTAGACCACGGCTCGTCAGCAATCCTCAACTCCTTTGGCTTCTCATCGCTAGCTAACATTCTTTCCAAATGTTGGTGTTCTAAAGGTTAACTGCAGGGTTCCTGATGATTCTTAGCTGGATATGAGCCTTGGGCCAACTCACAAAGACTGCCTACCACCTGACTCACTTCAGAATCCTGTGACTTTCTTGCTGGGGGCATCTCCACAAGGAAATATGACCTGAGAGTTACCTATTTCAAATGGATATCTAACCAGGGTGGAGGTCAGGGTCTCCCAGTCTATACAAAGTTTATATTCAGTGTGTGGGTTATGGTTCCTTCCCTCACATCTGATTTGCTATTTCTCTTCCATCTGCTTAATCAAAACAAGAAAAGAAAGACAATCTTCTTTTAAATTTAAACACCAAATAGTATTTTTTTTCCAATCATTTTTTTTCTTTGCTACTCTTTAAAGTTGAAACTTCAAATTGGGTCTTGCTTCCATTCATTATTTTGTCTGGGTTAGCAAACGAAGGAACATTTAAAAATGTAAGTTTTCTTCCGGGTGGTGGTGGCACAGGTCTTTAATCCCAGCACTCGGGAGGCAGAGCCAGGTGGATCTCTGTGAGTTTGAGGTCAGCCTGTTCTGCAGAGTGAGATCCAGGACAGGCACCAAAACTACATGGAGAAACCCTGTCTGGAAAATACAAACAAACAAACAAACAAACAAACAAACAAAAATGCAAGCTTCCATCAGGCAAGGCTCCATAAACTTATCTTACACAATATATTAAATGTTAAAATTTTCTTTCATCTTTTTAAACTGTTTATCAATACTTATAATATATATTTCTAAATTTTCATCAATTTTGTAACTATCAATAATTTGTAACATTCAGAGCTATGTCAGTGAAAGAAAATACAAAAAACTAAGGATCTCCTTCTTTGTTCTTAAGCAATGCTGGGAAGGAGCCCAAGGCCTTTCGTTTTTGCATGGTACCATTGAATCTCTTGGCCCTTGGTTTTGTGACATGAGGTTTAATTATGTAGCTCAGACTGGCCTTAAACTCACTATGTAACACAAGCATGAACTTTGCCTCCTGCAAAGTGTAGAAATTCTGGTCTGTCACCAGGCTTTTTTTCTTACAGAAATATGATATGATAGTAAGTAAAATAATTTGCCAATCTTCTGTGTATTCAGGTGAAATTCTTCAAAGACTTGTTTATTTATTCTTTATGTGTGTGAGAGAGAGAGAGCCTGCCTGAGAATATGTGCACCACATGGGTGCAGTACCCACAGAGACCAAAAGAGGGTATCAGCTATACCGGAACTGGAGTTACAGGAAGTTGTGATCCCCTAATCAGGCAAAGGGAGACTTCTGTACACCTCTTCTATTGGAGTAAGTTCCCAGACCTCCAGTAGGGACCAAAGGAGCAAATAGTATCCAATTTTGTATAAGCCTTGAGTTTCCTGTACATCTGTACCTATGATGAAGTTGAATTTATAAATTAGGCATGGTGTGAGATTAATAGAAACAAATACTAATAAAGTATAACACCATAATGTGAAAAAATGGCCGGCATCATTAGTCTGGCCCTTGAGGGCCACTTGTGAGTAAATCAAAGGTGATTTGAGCATGAGCATTCCTATACCAGCAGAGTTAATGGCGGAGATGGCTCCCAAGTGACTGTGGCATGGGCAGTACATACCAGGAAGGTGAATGACATCCTGGGCAGGATGGAGAGGGGCTTGTGAGATCCCATCATGCTGCTACTAAGAATGGACACAATTTGAAACTTCAGAATATTTTTTTTTGTTGTTGTTGTTTTTTCCAGACAGGGTTTCTCTGTGTAGCTTTGCGCCTTTTCCTGGAATTCACTTGGTAGCCCAGGCTGGCCTCGAACTCACAGAGATCCGCCTCGTTCTGCCTCCCAAGTGCTGGGATTAAAGACGTGCACCACCACCGCCCGGCCAGAATATTTATTTTTAGAATTTTTCTATTTAATATTTTCAGACTACGTGGAATTTACAGAAATCTAAAGCACCAGTAAGGGAGAACTACTGAATAGTGCTTCCAGCTATGAAAAGCAAGCTTGTACTGCAACACTCAGGAAAGCAGACCAGGGAAAGCAGGCCCTGCACCCCTCCAGGGCATCACAACAGACCCAACCCTGTTAACAGAGGTGTGGGTGAGCCGCCCCCCGAAATCATGAGCGTGGGACAGCTCTCCCTATTTTCCATCTAGCAGACCAATCTAACAGCTGCCCAGAGTCAGACCTATGGTTATGACTTGGCCCGCCCCAACATCCACCTCATATACAATCTGCTGGAGCACATGAAGGGACCTGACCTACAGACCCAAAGCTACACGATCTCCACGGCACAGGGTGCCAGCAGGATGTGGAGGCCCAGCAGCAAATGGGTAGTGGAGACCAGAGGCCTCCAGACCAATGACTCCTTGTAATGAACACTTGCGAGTAAAGATGTTATGGACCAAGGAGTGTACAGCATGACTTGTTGGGTCACACTGCAGCTTCCATGACAAGATTTTTTAATTCCTCCCCAGTTATTTATTTATTTATCTCATTTTACTTTCTTCATTTTTTCTCTTGAATTTTGTTTTATTGGGGGGTGGGTACAAGGGCAGATGGAAAAGGATGGGGAATGAATGGGATCAAGATACATGATGTGAAAAACCCATAGAATAAATAAGTTCTATTAAAAAAAGAAAAACAAGTTTGTAAGTAGTTGCCTTTAACCTTCTCATTGTTAAAATTCTGAGATGTGTTCAAGCTGAGGTAGAAGAGGAGCAGGGAGCTTCATCCCTGGTTTCCTCGCTGCTGCTGCTGCTGCTGCTGCTGCTGCGACTGAGCCCTGCCAACCTCACTTCATCTCTATTCCCACTCATATTCCCCTCCCTCCTCTCACCGTGTGAAGCAAGTTCCAGGCATGGGGCTAATTCAACACAGTGCTTGCATTTATTCCTAAAAGATAAGGGCTTTGAAAGCCCAATCATAATATAATTATACCCAAAGTCATCAGTAATTTTTAATAGCAAGTAATGACCTTATTTCCAGGTCATGTATTTTGCGTGTTTAAATCAGAATCTAAATACATCGCAAACATTAGATTTGGTCACACGACTCCCTTTATGGATTCTACTTCTCTGTTTTTCTGCCATGTATTCTCTCACAGCAAAGAAAAAAGTAAATGACAGCTTCTCCTTCATGTTTAGATTTGTTTGGGGGCAATTCGTTTAGAAAAGGCAAAATTAACCATTACTTGTTTTATTTAAAATTTGTCAGAATAATGAATTTTTGTCCACCAGTGTGCTCTGGTGATTTAAGTGTGGCAAGCTTTTGGTGTTACTAGGATCCCATGCATCTAAACACAAAACACTGTTTTCCTCAAACTGGTCTCCCCTTTGACCAGTGAAAGCCTCGGGAAGTCAGCACCTACTTTTGCTGAGAATCTAGTTAATTATTGATAGCTTCCTTTTAGCTCTCAGTCATGATCAGACTTTCTCAACCTTGTCTGTCCATGTCCGTTTCTCTAAGGAGCTCCCTTCTTATTCAGGGAGTGTTAGAGGGGAGGTGGAAACATGACCGAACTTACTAGGGACGGAACTTACTGTGGACAGGAGGTTAATGTTCCATTTATTTATCTGATCACGTGGCTATGCTGAGCTTGTATGAAGGCATGCCGACGACGTAAACAAGCTTCGAGGCAGGTTCACAAAACTCTATACCTGGACTAGTCAAAGAAAGCTCCTCAAATTAGACCGAGGGGCTGGAGAGACAGCTCGGGGCTTAAGAACACTCTCTGCTCTTCCAGAGGACCAGAGTTCAGCTCCCAGCACCTTCATCGGGTGCCTCACAACTGCTTGTGGTTGCAGCTCTGAGTGATCTAAAGCCTCTTCTGACCTCCACAGGTACCCACACCCAAAGGCACATACGCACGCAAATAAAAATAAGAAATTTAAATTAGTGAGAAGGCATAACATCCATGACAAAGGAGGGCGAGATGATGAAGGAGATTCTGGAAAGAGGAAACAGGGTAACCAACTGGAAGATGCGGTCCGAGAGGATGGCTCAAGCGCCATTGGTATGGAGAGCCACCGGGGTGGGTCAAGGGGAGGGGTACAGGAGGGGAGGAGTCCAAGGACGCCAGTGTGCAGTGGGGGATTATGGGCAAGAACTTGTCAGTTTCAGACTGTGTCACACTGACTGCGTTGTGAAGAGCGGATTGGAAGGAAAACCATTCCTAAGACTTTTGTACGTATTCGTTCCTTCAGTTTTTCAGCCACTACTTACTGAATTCCACTATATTCCAGGGCTATGCTAATGATTGAGAAATCTGCAATGGCAGCCCAAACGTAGGCATTGGCTATAGGTGTGGAGGATTGGTTGGCACTGCAGAAATTATACATAGGGAATAAAGGCACCATCCGTTCTGTAATTTGATTAAACACAAGGAGAGTATGTTATGTAATTTTACTTGCCAGGTTTTATTTTAGACATGAATGCATAAACATCATTACTGTAACTACCCCTGGATAATTGGCTTTATATAAAGCACTTATAATGAAAGAGTCTTCCTTTTATATTTCTCTTCGTTTCCTGTTTCAGCTATCAGAAACACAGTAAATTTGGTTTGGAAGTGCCTGTAGTGTAATTTGGCCTTTTAATGCCACGAAGATATGTGTCCATTTCAAAGGGATCCTTGAGCATTTCTCAGGAAGGTCATTTGTTATGCTATTTTTAAAAAGTAAATATATTTGCCTGTATTGTGGATAGGTATAAAAATCAATTGGTCATGTAACCCTCTCCTCCCAAGGAGCAAACATTAAAATGAACGAACAAACAAACAAACCAGGGAGCTAATGTGAGTGAACTGTGAATGTAGCACTTGGGTAATCAATAGCTCCTGAAGCCCAGCCATGCATGTGTTATACTTTAGTCTGAAAAGAGCCCTCTGAGGGAGTATTATTCATTCCTCACATTTGGGAAAGTAGAGCTTGCATTGTGAATCTGGTAAATAAAAATGAATTCTGAGTTTATTTAAATGCATCTGTATGCTTCCAAGCTAAGAATGAGCTGTTATGAATGAGCCCCTGTGGTAGTGTTTGCATGGATAGGGTTCTGTTCTCTGGCTGGTCAGTTTGATTGGACGTCATTTACAAAGACCTTTGCAGTTCAGCTCTGCAAGCAGACCTTCCTACCCTGTGAATACAGGGAGAGGGGATTCACACTCTTTGCTGAACATCTTGTGGTGATATTTTATTTGTGCTCTAACAAATAAAGCTTGTCTGGGGATCAGAGGAAAAAGCCAACCACTATATTAAACATAGAGTTCAGGCAGTGGTAGCACACACCCTTAATCCTAGCATTTGGGAGGCAGAGATTCATCCGGATCTCTGTGAGTTCAAGGCCATACCAGGAACAGAGCTAGACGTGGTGGCACACGCCTTTAATGCCAGCACTAATTAACCATAAAGGTCTGGAGGTCTGTACAGACAGACAGGAAGTGAAAGAGCTGGGCAGAAGAGGAAGTGATGTAGCTGAGCAGAGAGAGGAAGTAAGATGGCTGGGCACAGAAAGGATATATAGGCGTGAGTATACAGGAAGTAGCTTTCTCTTGGACTAAGGATTTTCGGGTGGTAAGAACTTGTGGCTGGCTTGTTCTATTCCTCTGATCTTTCGGCTTTCACCCCAATATCTGGCTCCAGGTTTTTTATTAATAAGACCAATTAGCAATTTGTGTTACAACATCTTATTTGTGTTTTAAGATCTTCCCAGCGGTGACCTTCTACACAGTGAAGCTCGTTCCTCATGAGCATCTTCTGACCTCATCCCCACCCTGGAATAACAGACACTCTGCAGTCAGAGGTGGGGTGATTGTAAACCATTGTCTGGATGCTAACAATCTCAAGTCCAGTCTCTCAATTTCCTCTCAAATAAAACAGGATGAGAGTGCATGCTTGTCTGCCTCACAGAACTGTTGTGATCAACTATCCACTTATTAAACATCCTGCTCCCTCTGCTCTCATGTTCTCTTTGCCACTGTCTCCCTCTCAGGACTCATAGCTGTGAGAATGTATAGTAAACACTAGTCCATAAATAGCCATTGAATGGAGCATCAGCTATTTTCATTTTGTAATTTTTTTCTGTCAATACTCAGAATAAGAGAGATTACACATGAATTCATCTTTCAGCAACCCAATGAGCCAAACATCTTGAAAGCATCACTCAAAGTGGTCCAAAGGTTTTTTGTTTGTTTGTTTGCTTGCTACAAACAGTAGTAATACCTTCTCTATTGTAGAGATTAAATGAGGTAATTCATAGAGCATACTTAGTGCAATGGCTGGTGGGCTAAGCCTGCAGTGAGAAACAGATTATTGTCCAAATAAATAGTGCCTCACCTGCAACAGTTCAAGGCTGGTGTTCTGGGTAGCTTGCTGCTCTGTGACATTCAGGGTCTTACGTTCTTTTCTTCCAATACCCTGCCCTTGTGTAGGTTCCTGCAGTGGTTTGTATCCCATCAGCAGAGCAGGAAGAAGAGCCTGGTCCCGGCAGTGATGCTCTCATCTCTGTTCTCATCCAGCTGGTGAAAGGTAGTCACATGGAGCAGCTGGAGGGCTGTGTTTTGTGATGTTATAACAGAACACTTGAAATTGGGTCATTATTAATGAATAGAAACTTATTTCTCAAGATCACATTATCAGTACCTTACAAGGGCCTGCTCACTCCACTGTCCCACAATACAAGCCAGAGGGCCTGCCCCCTTCACCATGCCCTAGTGTAAGACAGAGGGCCTATTCCCTTCATCATCCCCTATCAGAATTTTCCCAGGGGCTTGCCCTGAGAAGATTTCCTCAGAGTCCTGGGGAAGACACTATGGCCGGCAATGAGGTAATCTGAAGGAAAAGAATCTAAGTACACTGGGCTCTTTTGTTCGTCCACTTTATTTCTCTAAAACAAAATTCTATTTACATAGCTTCAGTTTTGTTCTGACACTCAGTTCCTCTCTGTTGCTTCTTTTTTTGTCCCCTCAATGCCCTAGTAATAACAAAGCTCTTATGCTCTTTACCTCATCCTCATCCTCCATTCCTTCATCCTCCATCTTTCCTTCCTCTCCTCCTCTCTTGACCTGATACAAGACCACCTACAATCTGTAAAAACTTTTTCTCACTGCTTTTCTCCTCGGGCCTAGCCACTCTCCACAAAAACTGTGCCCTGTTCTTCCTTCTCTGGCTAAGAGACTCTGCCCAGACCAGGAATCCTTTGCCTCCCCTCCCCCACTCCCACACTGCCTTCTCTGCATCTGGTTATGCAAAAAACCCTTTGTTTTGAGTCAGTTGCTCTGCATATCAATTGCTCTGTATGCTGCGAATGTGTTGCTCTGATTTGGTTGATAAATAAAATGCTGATTGGCCAGTGGCCAGGCAGGAAGTATAGTAGAGGTGGGATAAGCAGAGAGGAGAATTCTGGGAAGTGGAAGGCTGAGTCAGGAGACACTGCAGCAGCCGCCACCATGAGAAGTAAGATGTAAAGTGCCAGTAAGCCACAAGCCACATGGCAACTTACAGATTAATAGAAATGGGTTAATTTAAGATATAAGAACTAGATAGCAAGAGGCCTGCCACAGCCATACAGTTTATAAGTAATACAAGTGTCTGTGTGTTTATTTGGGTTTGAGTGGCTGCGGGCCTGAGTGGGACTGGAGAAAACTCCAGCTACAGAATGCCGTTTGGCCAGTCTGGGGAAGGAAGGTCTGAGCTTCATTTGCACAAGAAACAAACATCTACAGTCCTCCTGTGTTTTTAGGCTCTGCAGGGGTGTTACCTAGTTCAGATCAGCAGTAGGTCTGAGAAGTTTACTATTTGCCCTTGTGGCCTAGTAGTATATGAGTGCACAAGATATTCATAGCAGAATACCGCTGATATATTAAAAGATCAATAAATATTCCCTGATATACAGCTTCCCTCTAGAAAGATTCCTTGACCTTTCTAGGTATAGTTTTATTATATACAGCTGAATCTCTATAATATATTCTTGCAGCTTGCAGCAATCCTGCGGTGTAAGGCTGGGGGCCAAGGGCAAGGGTGTAAACTTGTCCTTTTTTGAGGGTCCCAGTCCTGAACTGATGAACCCATCCCTACAACAGGAGTACTGATCATTTATGAGGTGCGTCCATAGTCTAGATGTCTCTCATTTAGCCTTCCCTCCATCCCCCCAGTCTTACGGATCTAGCTTCTATCACATGAACTTTGGGGAAGCACAATCAATCATATCAGTTGCTATTAAATGCCAATGGATTAACCAGATGAAGAGATCAGTAAGAGGCCAATGTTAAGGATAAAATATTTAACACCAAGAGCTCCTGTGCAGATTTCTCCAACAACAAATATGGTACATGAGAGATGAAGCCAGGTAGGAGGAGAGAAGGATGAATGCTGACTCAGGATGTTGAACTGGATATCTGAGGGAGCATCAGCTTGGGAGAACCTTTCAGGCAACTGGAAATGTGGGATTCAAAGTGGAGCTGTGAAACCTTGGGGTGTTATCCTCACAGAAGGAACGGATTATCCCTAACTGCAATTAGTTGACAGAAAGGGGATATGACAATGTTAACTTGCCTGATTTCTGACATACTTGCCACTACCTCTGTTTAAATAATAAAAGTATGATGACTAATCAGGATTTCCCAAAAGGTGTGTCTGCTGTGAATATCTTACTGATTGTCCACTCAAACAGCAATCCAAAGATGTTATTAATTCAGACCTATGGATCAAACATAAAGTCAAAGATGTATGTCATCTATAAAGTGGAACTGATAATAACATCTGTGTATTGGAACTGTCATGATGATTAAAATACAGTTGTGTCTGAATATCTGTGAGGAATTCTTGTCAAGATTTTTCTAGGATACTCAAATCTGAAGACACTCAAGGGTCTTCTTTAAAATGCTGTAGTATTTGCTTAGAACCTATTCACATCCCCCATGTACTTTGAATCACCCCAAGACCATTATAATACCTAGTACAGTGTACACACTTGCCATATTGTATTGCTTAGGGACTAATGAAAAGGGGCCTGTATGTGTTCAGTGCAGATGCAATTTTAAATATCTTCAATCTGATTGGCTGACTCACGCATGCAGAACCCACAGATCTGAAGGACCAGGGTGGTAGGCTCTCCCACCTTACTCACTGATTTCCAAGTGTTTGTCACTTTTGCTGTTAGGTTCTTAGCTTACATGTACAAGCCAAAGGCATCCCATCTTAGGATCAGACCCACCTCCTTTTTCTCCGAGAAGAATTTTTCATTGTGCTTAGTGACTCCTAACTTGAAATCTCCCCTCATACAGTTCTATCCAGTTCTCTACTGAATGACAAGCTCCCAGCAGCAAATTCCCTGCTGGGAAGCTGGTGACCAGTGTGACTCTCTGTGTTAGGATATGTGGAGATCTGCTGCATCCATTGAACTCCACATCCATGAAGTCCCTAGTTTTCCATTTCAGACTTCCTAGCTATTACCTTTGATACCTGCTTTATTTCTTCCACCCATCATGATCTGTGGCTGGCTTAGAACCAAAGTATGGTAGGAATACTTTTTTTTTGTGCCACCTTGCAGCATAGAAGAATCTGCTACCCAACACACTCTAGCGTATCCATGGGGAAGTATTTCCTTTCATGTGTCCTGTGATACAGACCACACATCAGGAACTGTGTTTCCCTTCTGCATGTCTTAAAATTGTGTCTCAGGCTTTAAAAGACTTCAAAGTAGCCATCCTCTGACCTGGGCTACTTTATACTCATTTCACATTTTCTGCCTCGAGAGCAATTTAGAAATACCAACTAATGATGTAAAATTACGCCACCTCTCTAGATTACTCTCTTGGTTTTTAAAATGTTTGCTGTTTTCACGTGGTGATTTTCATTTAACTTCTCAGCCTTTAAATTTTTACATAATGTTTGTGTGTAAATCCATTAAAGCTGAGCAAGAAAATAAAGTACAAATGAAGAGTAAATGTATTTGTGTCTTGTGTGCAGCATTTAAGATGCATGCCTGATCTGAAAATACATTGCTTGTTAGAGCAGAGGGGTGTTTTACAGTTCAATTTTATCCTTTGCTTGGTGCCGAACACATTTTCCTGACAGTGGATGATAATTTGATTACAAAAGACTGCAGAGCCCGGCTCTGATGTGCATTGATATTCCTTTATGGAAATATAATTCATGATCACACAATTCTCAGCAGATAGTCTGCCTTATCCAACCCGGAATGTTCCACAGCGTGGTGTGTGCCAGTTCCTCAGGCAGGCTGTGTGCATGCAGAGGAGTGACTACCGAGGAAAGCAGTGTGAATTTAGATCAGAGAAGCTAGGTCCTGTAATGCCCATCCTCAAGGCAGTAAGCACCCATCAGAGATGGCCGCGTAGTAAAGCACAATATTGTCTGGTGTGCATGTTTTTTGAAGCTTGATCTTGGATAAAGTATGGTAGGAATACAAAAATAGAAAAAAAAATAGCATCGGGTGGAGAGCCACCATAACGCCAGCCACAGATCATGATGGGTGGAAGAAATAAAGCAGGTATCCAAGGTAATAGCAAGGAAGTCTGAAATGCAAAACTAGGGACTTCATGGCTGTGGAGTTCGATGGATGCAGCGGATCTCCACATATCCTAACACAGAGAGTCCCGCTGGTCAACAGCTTCCCTTCCTTCGCCCAAGGCTTGGAAATCATTTGCTTCTTTTTATCTTTATCTTGATCCCTTGGGTGCAGTGGCTGCTCTCATATTTTTACAATTGTTTCTAAGTATTTTCCTTAGTGGATATGTCAGAGCAATTTCAGGTTTTTTGTTTGTTTGTTTGTTTGTTTTTGTTTTTTGTTTTTTGTTTTTTTGAGTAGATATCTCAGAGATCCTTGTTTAGTGGCTTGGAATTTTTGTGAATTTAGGAAAAAAAATGTTGGTAATTATTTCTTCAAATATTTTTCCTGTTTCCTTCACTCTTTTGGAGACTCCAATCACATAGATAGGCTGCTCGGACCTATCCATGGCTGGTCCATCCTATGCTCAACCCTTTCCTCTTTGTGCTTTGTTCTGGATTTTCTCAGGTCGTCACATTCACTCCCCGATCTTCTCCTCCTCAATCTCTCTCTTGCTATGAAGCCCACAGAGCACACCTTAGGAAACACCAGCTGTTGTCTAAGCCGCCCAGGCTGTGATTTTGTTATGACAGCTGTGGGAGACTGGTACACAGTTTAGGAGCCAAACACAGTGTAAACAGGTGATCGCGACTGCATCCCAACGAAATTCTGCTCATGAGATTGAAATTGACAGCTGCTTGGGGCAAAGCCTGATGACCTGCATTTGACTCCCAGGACCCACGAGGTGGAAGGAGAGAACCAATTTCCAAAGTTGTCTTCTCACTTCCACATGTTTGCTGTGGTGTAAGCGTGCCCTTGCACACACACACACACACACACACACACACACTAAAAAGAAGGTAATACAATATTTTTAAAACACACACCAAATAAAGTGTAATATAATTTTTTAAAAAGAAAATTAGGTATTATTTGATTTTCTTGTGTCACATAATAGTTTTAATTTTATTTATTTATTTATTTATTTATTTATTTATTTATTTATTTATTTATTTATTTATTTATTTATTTATTTATTTATTTATTACTTATTTGGAAATGTCAAAACTGTTCTGAATTAGCCCAAACTGTAAAAATGAGCAACGAGTGAGATTTCACTGACAAGATCGGGTTGCAATCCTCATCCCGGAGGGCAGAGGCTTATAGCAAACGCTCATGGAATCAGGAGCCTTTGTCTTGAGACCTGGTCATCCATCATCTCCCCCTGTTCTTTATCTTGATTCACTTCTGTGTCCAGCAAGTAACGGTACCCGGCCTTGCCCAGATCTTTCTCCCAAGCCCCGCCTCGTAGACCGGCTCCAGGACTACTTCCGGCTTCGCTCTCACTCTCCTGGTACTGTCTGACTCAAACAGAGTTCACTGGCACGGCTTTCCACCGTCACGACACTCACTCTTGGAGAAGGCTGCATCCTGTTCACAGCTGAAAGCTGGGCCTGCCCTCCTCGCCCCTGTTTTTGTCCGAACTCCGCCGCTGTGATTGGCTTCCGTGTGTCGCAGCCCGCGGTGGTAGGCTGGTAGCCATGTTCTTGCTTTGTGGGTAGCAGACGTTTTCCCCTTCTGTCTTCCATTGACACTGGGCTCGAGCAAGTTTCTCTCAAATTAACTTCTTACATCTTTGGTCCAAAGTAGCAAACTTCTCCTGATGGGACAGGTAGCTGCCTTTGTTTCCTGTGTTCACACAGCTCAGCTCAGGGCCCTGGCTGAAGTTAAGTAGCTGCTGAGTCACCCGTGTTCTCAATTTCCCCCACTACAAGCTTGCACACCTCTTCCCTGCCACTGGGGGCCCCCTCGTATCTGTTACCACAGCCTCGGTCTACAAAGGGCAGACGCTTCCTACAGCAACACTAAGCAGCATCTTTTCAAAAGCACCTTTTATTTTATGTGTGTGGTTTCCTGCAGGTCTGCACATCACATGCACGAAGTACCAGAAGAGGCCAGAAGAGGGTGTCAGATCCCCTGGAACTGGAGCTACAGGCAGTTGTGAGCTGCCTTATGGGTCCTGGGAATTGAACCCAGGTCTTCTGCCAAAGCAGCCAGTCCTGCTGCCGAGGATCATGCCTGGGTCTATGGGTCCTATCGCAGCCAGGAGCTGAGTTGACTTCTGTGGCTCCTGTTGCAACTAGAGGCAATGTGGTTGCCCAGGGTCTCATCAGTCACCTGGGACCATGTTGGTGCCCAAGGGCCAGAGCTGCAGCTGGGGCCATACAGATCTGAGTGACCTGAGCTGCTGCCCAGTGCCATGGTTCAGTCTGGGCCAGAGCTGCAGCTGAAGGCCATGTCTGGGTCCATTGCCCTGCTGCAGCCAGGGTCTGTGTTGATGTCCAAGGCTCTTGTTATCATCTAAGGCCATACAGACACCTGAGGTCTGGGGCCATGTTAGTGTCCAAGGGCCATGCTGCTGCCAGGGCCATGCCAACCTGCACTGCCACCTGAGGCAATGGTGACATCCAGACCCAGCTGCTGCTGAGGGCCATGTCTGGGTCTATGATCCTACCACGGCTGGGGTCTCTCTTGAAGCCCGAGTCCTGTGTTGTCACCAAAGGTCATGGGGAAGCCCGGGGTTGGGGCCGCAACTTGTGACCTTGTTGACGACCGGGGCCCATGCTGCTGCCAGAGCCATCCTGATCTGAGTGGACAATGCTTCCACCCGGAGCCAGGATGCTGTCCGGGCCAAGCTGCTGCTGAGGGCTATGTCTGGGTCCGTGGTTCCACTGCAGCTGGGGTCTGTGTTGATGTCTGTGGCCCGTGTCATCTCAGGGGGCCACAGGAACCATGTGTGATGAGATCAGAGGGCCATGCTGAGCCTTCCTGACCTTCTCTGGCCCTGAGAAAGCTGGTTCTGCCTCTCGCTGGACACCGCAGAAGGAGAACTGGCCCCACCCTCACGGGAGATCTGGCCTCCACACTTGGGAGAGATAGCCCTAACCCTTACTACAACCGACGCTGATGGCATGGATGTAGGGGAGCTAGCTCTGCCTCCTCACTTGAGGCGGGTGGCCCCAGTGACCCAGAGTGACCAGCTCAGCTACCACCCAGGCCCACAGCCAAGCCTTGGGTTGGCACACTCTAACATCTACCCCATCTAGGACCTGCTGGAGCTCATGAAGGGACTGGTCCTGTGGAACGATACCCACAGGATCTCCATGACTCTGGGCGGCCATGGGATATCCCAGAGGAGTTTCAGTGAGAATCTAGTAATGATGGTGTGCCAGAAACCAGAGGCCCTGAACCAGACCAGTGACTCCTTGCAATGAATATTTGCTAGTAAAGCTGATTGGACAAAAGCGTATATACGAAGGGGTGTATATATATAATGTGCGACACACCATGGCTCCCAATGCCACCGGGACAAATGAAGAGGCGTGGGAGAGGCAGGAAGGATGGAGATTGAAGCGGTTGGGTGTGTGTGTGGGGGGGGGGTTGTTCTTGTTATTGTTTATTTGCTTACTTTGTTTTGATCTCTTTTAAATTTTCTTTTGATGGGGCACTGCAGGGTGAGGAGAGGATATGGGGGGACTGGGAGGTGAGAGGAATTAGGGTGCATGATGTGAAATTCCCAAAGGATCAATAAAGACATTATGTATAAAATAAATAAATACAAGCAGAGATCAGCCTGGCTCTGCCTCCTGAATGCTGGGATTAAAATTGTGCTCCACCAAGACCAGCCTGGTCTACAGAGCAAGATCCAGGACAGGCACCAAAACTACACAGAGAAACCCTGACTCGAAAAACCAAAACCAAAAATAAATAAATAAATAAAAGCAGCCAATGTGCTTAACCAGTGAGCCCTCCGTCCAGCAGTGTTAGGTCTGTAGAATTTCAGCTTCGGGGTCATGGGTTTTCAGCCTGTTGACTAATACCGTCAAGGAAACAGACCTGTCACTGTCTCTGCTGTCACCTGGAGGACAGGGGTCTGAGTGCCACAAAGGCTCACAGGGAAACTGCCCGTGTGCTCTCCCCTGCTCCAGCCTTCCCTCAGCCTGGCCCTCCACACAAAACACTTCTGTATTCTTGGTAAGATTTCTAAGCTTAATAAAGGGGTCGATGTTTGATATTTGAGCTATTTATACCTTTGCTTACACGCAGAGATCGCATTTGTCTTGCGGATCGCCTCACAGTGTACTACATAGTGTACACCTGCCAAATGCTCTTGCACATCCAGCCATTATTTTTCAAATGTTCCATACGGAAATATATATATAATGATGTTTCAGACACATACAACGTTTTCCAGAAGAAAGCAAAGGCATTGTAGGTTGGGGATAAATGAGAGTCAGAAAACAACAGGTATCACATGCTGTATGGGAGAAGACACTCAACACAGGATACCGAGAGAGGGAGACAAGAACTCTGAGGAAATAGGAACAGGGCAGGCTGTCCTCAGGTCACAGTTGAAAAGAGCCTGGTGAGGCCAGGGCTGCCTCCGCAGGCCCCGGGGCCCGGCTGGCGGCCAGCTGTCAGCCCTGCCTCGAGTGAGGACTGGCCCACATGTGCCTGGAGACCGTACAGTTGCACACAAGATGGACATTCTTGGAGCTCCCTGGGGTTCCGCGCCCTGGAAATCTTACTTAAAGTGTTTATCCAGATGCAAAATTCCTAGGATCCTAGTTTTAGAATGAACTTTATTCATTAAACTTGATCCAGGAAAACACTGGGATCAGTTTTGTTATTTAAAAAACCATGTTGTTATTTAATGTCTCTTTCTTCATTTACGCATTCCTGGGAATTGGCCCCAATCCTCTATAAAACATGTGCATGAAGTAACTAGTTTCTTTATGTTAATCAACTAAAGAAAAAAATTGAAGCCTACCAAATGCTGTCAATACCATCTGTGGTCTGTGATAAATAATAAAACTACAGTCATGTTTTTTCCCTTAAATGCTAGCTGTAAAATATAAAAAACCTTTTTATTAGCACCAGATGTTGAGAAAACTTATTAAAATACCATGTTTTATTAAATAGCGTCATTACTAGACTCAGCAAACAAGTAAAAATATTTTTTTGCATTAGATTACATGTCTGAAGTTATGTATTACTACTTGTATTTCAGATATTTGCACACTAGTATATATGGACCAAATTTTTTATTTAGAAACAAATGTATACATGATGGGTTGAAATGAAAATGCTCACTTTCACAAAACTAGATTTCCATGTAAGTCTTTCATTCAAAGTTTATTGAGATATTTTGTAGCTATGAAAACAAGCATTACCCATGTTATCAGATATACAAGAAATCAGGAAGAAAAAATGAAGACTAGATTTCAAGTGTGTGCTGTATTTCCTCTGCTTTTTTGTGGAGTTCTTGTACCTTGTTTTCATAGCACAGTTATTGGAGAAAATCTGTTACATACCCCACCTCTTCTCTCCCACCAACTAAAAATTTCTCCAGCCTTTTCTGGACTCCTGTTGGGAAAGTACAGCTCCATTGATCGGCAAAGCCTTTCCACAGGGCTTTGCCTGAAATACTTTGAATTCTCTTTTAAGGTCAATAATAAAAGTTTAGTACATTTAATAAGGAATACTATATACATTTACTTTATCAACTGTATCCTGGTTGGAACTCTTATTAAAGCAGGACTTCTTAAACCAATATTGTAATTACAGATTATAATGCTTTGAAATGCTTTCTTCCCCACCATGTATAATTTGTACATGATCTATTAGGTAGCTAATATGCAAACCATATATATATTTGAAATATAATTCACCCACAACATGATCAGTCGGTCTTAACTTACTTGGGCCAAAGCCAGGGTGTAATATTTACATATCTTATATTTGTCGAAGGAAATGAGCCTTGTGGTAGTGATATGTGATCAACCTTTTCTACTGGTCACCTCTGAGATGTTGTTCAGCAGGATTTAAATTGGAGTCACTGCTGAATACAACCCATTGAGTTGGAGACCAGCAGGTGGGTTCTGGGTAACGGAAATCACAAAGAGTCAAATAGCTTATGTGTTTGCCCAACATTTTATTTACATTGGGATTGTATCTGGGCGCTTGGTTTTAAAGGTTTATACCAGGGCATCAGGGACAAATGGGTCCTTTGTTTGTCAGGAGCAGCAGGTGTTGACGAGGCTTTCAAGTTTGACCAGTGCTACAGTAGTTAATGTATTTATTGACTTGGTTGAGCATGACGTGCCCTGAGGGGCAGAGCCTCTCAATAAAAATTTATCTCCTTTTTTCCCTATGGTGCTGTTCTCTGTTCTAACTTAGCAGTGGATATACATATCAAGATAAATTTATATTTAGATTTTTTTAATATTCATGTATTTTATGTGTCTGAATGTTTGGGCTGCATGTATGTCTCTGCACCCCATGCATCCAATGCCTATGGAGGCCAGAAGAGGGCATCAGATCCCCTGAAAATGGAGTCACAGATGGTTATGAGCTGCCATGTGGGAGCTGGTGACTAAATCTGGGTCCTCTACAAGAACAGCCAGTGCTCTTATTGGCTGGGGCATCTCTGTAACTCCATATCAGGATAAATTTAACCTTAAGAACAATTGCAATTTTAAATCCAGCCCCAGCACAAAGCAAACACTTAAACTGTTTTTCATGTTTGAAGTGAATTACTGTAGCTTTAGGCATTACAAATTGAAACACCTTCTGGGAGATTTCACCAAAAAAGGAAAGTGGCTCTTACAATTCCTTCACAAAATTCATGTAAATCGAGCAGAAAATGAGGCCACCCAAATGTGCTTCATACCATTTGTGGTCTGTGGAAACAGCAAACCAACCATCACCTATGAAAAGTTTTTTGTTTTTTGTTTTTTATTTTTTATTTTTTATTTTTTTTGGACCCGGATAAGCCTCTCGACGACGCAGGAATCCAAATCAAACCATATCAGACCAAATTAGAAAAAGCCCTGGCTTAATGGGTAAAGCATTCCTGGGCAATTCCCTGACCTGCAGAGAGGAGACAGGAAGGAGAGACCGGAAAACCACCTGACTCTAGTGGCCCCCAAAAAACAGCTGTCATTACCCTATACTCTGCTCCAAGAGGTAGCTTTGTTCATGTTTCTCAGGCTGATTACAACTTCATGGTTATCAAAGGTACATGACGAAGTACCCCCGTGACATATCAGTGCCTTTATTGGCTACTCATAGTGAATATATATTCATGGATTATTAACTCCGGTTCTAAGGAGTTTTAACCTGTTATTTGGATTTCTAGGTCGGGGGCCTGCAATAGGATGCAGCAGGAGACTAGCATGAAGTATAGCTGTTGGTTTTGCATGTTCAGCGAGGTCTTTTTTTTTTTTTTTTTAAATGTGATAAAATACACATGAAATTCACCGTTTTGATAATTTGAAGTAGATGTCCAGTAATGTCACACACGCTCACCCTCTCATGCTGCTGTCACCCCTGATCGTCTGTGGGATTCCTTTCACCCTGCAACACCGCCCCCAAATTCCCGAAATCTAGGGCTGAGAAATGAAAATTGTGTTATGAATATGGTGATACACTCATAGTTATTGTTAAAATTTCTCCCCAGGAGGAGTCACATGCCATGTGTACCCCGCCTCCTAAGGTCACAGTAACAAACTGAGACACGATTCAACCAAAGGAACCAATGAGTTTATTAGGGCTTCCTTACAGAGCGTAGGTGAGGGGTTACCAACAGGGGTGTGGGTGACACACACACACACACACACACACACACACACACACACACACACACACACACACACAGGCTGCCTCTGGAAAACCTTTACCCAGAAGAGATGAGTGTTTCCTCGTAGCCTCCCAGAAGAAATGAGTGTTTCCTCGTAGCCTCCTAAGTGGGGCCCCTTCCCCTCCTCTTCCCCAGACTATAGACTCTAGCCTCTCCCCTAGGTGATGTGAAATTAGGGCTGAGTCACATACAGCAGAGGGTAAGGATGCTGGATACTCTGGTGAGGGTCCTGTGACCCCCTCCACCCTCCATGAAAGGGTGTGAACAGTCAACAAAATCATCCGGGATAATCCTGTTGCAAGGGGGTGCAGCTGAACTCCCCATATGCTTGGCTGAAAGGCTTCTCAGTCACAACAGAAGTTCATGCTTATCACATACATGATGGCTTTGGAATTCACATAGTGTGCATTTACTCTTCCTACCACCGTGTATATTAGAAATTCGTCCTTTTAAAACAATCTTCAGTAGTTACTGCATCAGTTACCAGTTTTAAATGTCTTCCACATATTTAAACTTTAGGACTGTTTTTCAGTTTTGTTTTGTCTTTTTAAGGATACTGATTTTGACCGTCTTAAGTTGTATTTTTCTCAGCATAGCACTTTATATTTAATATGTGTACATTTCTATATAAATGTGTTTGTAAAATTTATAATCCATGCTCCACCCTCTACCCTTAATTTCTTTTCTTTCTATATTTTTTTAAGGTTTCTTATAACCCAGCCTGCAAAAACTTGCCATATGGCTCAGGCTGGCCTTGAACCCATGATCTTCCTGCCTCAGCCTCCAGAATGCTTGATTACAAGCCTGTGTCAGCATACCCAGACAAATTTCTGTGCCTTCAAAAGAAATAGCCAATGTTTAGGACAAAAATTATACTTACCCATATATTTGCCAAATACTATGGTTTTCCAGGCAATTCTTATTTCACTTGGGTTGAACTGATTTATGTAGGAATCAAGCAATCTGACTTGGTTCTCCATTTTTTTGCATCAAACCTCTTATTATCATTATTAACATGTGTACTCCTTAACATTCCATCTCAAGGTATGGTTGAGGAAGCCCAGAGATGGAATGTTAAAAGACTCCATAAAGCAAATGAAATCAGGGCTGGAGAGATGGCCCAGTGATTAAGAGCACTGGCTGCTCTTGCAGAGGACCTGGGCTTGTTCCCAGCACCCACATGGTGGCTAGCTCACAACCATCTGCAACTGCAGTTGCTGGGATCTGACGCCTTCTCTGGCCTCTGTGGACACTGCTTGCACTTGGTAGAGATGTACACGCAGGGGAGGGGAGACCTGTACACATAAAATGAAATTAATACATTGTTTTAAATTACAGTAAATGAAATCAGCCCATAAGACAGACACAAGGAAAAAGGATCTCATCAAGAACAGTTAGAGAGGTAGAAAACACAGCAGGGACAGAGTGGAGGCAAAGAAGCCCCGAGGATTAGATTTCAGAAGGGGCGGGGCTAGATGGGTCATCAGAGCTGGCTCCTGGGGCTGCTGGAGAGTGATGCAGAGAACGAACAGGATTTAGTACTGACAGGTTTTTGGCGACATGGGGCAGTGAACTAGTAAACAGAACTAGAATTCAATTTTCCTTTCAATTACGAAAGGGGCAAACAGAATTATGCAAATCTTGACTCCAAGTTGTAGAAAAATAAGCTAAATACATCTCCCCTATGAACAAGTATTTTAATTACCTTCATAATACTGAGATTTGTGGACCCTAAATTAATTTAAGAGGAATGCTCCAGTCGGCTTTTTAGTCTTCTTTTGGGAGGCCATTTGGTTCTTATTTTGCAATCTGATTTTTTTGTTGTTGTTTCAAATTTGATTTTTCTTTTTATAAAATCAGCACAATTTTGAAAGACTAAGAGAGTTGTTTTTGTTTTTGTTTTTTTTTTACAGGTGCTCTTTAACAATCAGAGCAAAGAAAGTGAAGGTAAGAGTCATAAATGAACTGTTTTCCTGTTTATAAACGCTGTTCGCAGAGAGTCTGTCCAGTTGCTATAATTTAAGCACGCCATGAGTGTTGGGAATGGACGGTAGAAAGCGGGTGGTCATGGGATGATGTTAGATTGGATGCACCCACGTCTTGAGCACTGAGTCCGTTTGCTTTGCCTTCCTCTAATGCATGTGCGGCTGTGATGCGTGTTAATCCCCACTTGGGAATGTTAGTTTCAGACAGAAAGGAAGCGCTTTGTATAACCAGTCCTTATCCTGAAATGCACGCTATAGATTAAGAATTACGTTAAAACATTTGTACAAACAGAAAGAAAAAAAAAGCCCTCTCAAGAATGAGGCGTGTATGAGGGGTGAGAACAGCGGTCGGCACAGCTTTCGCACTGGAAATACTCTGTAAGTCCAAACGTTCCATCTTTACTCAGTGACTCTCTCCTATTAGTGACTTGGTACAGGGACAGTCATCACCTCTCCGAGTCACTGCCTGTCATCACCTTCCAGCAGCTCTTGTTTTTCTCTCGGTTTGGGCACTTATTACAGATGCAAAGTTCTGAAAGCCTGTCCCATCCATCTTTATCTTACATGCTCATTTATGTTCTCATATGAAAAAAAATAACACTCTTGAAACCAATTTGCATATTCCTCATTCTTCAAGATTATAGTTTCTAGATTGAGTGTGAAAGTAAACTCCTCTGAGATTTTATTATGAAAGTGTGATTTGAAATAACTGTGTCAAATAATCCTATAAAATAACTGTCTAGTTAGTAAACAAAATTATTTTTACTTTTGTATACTCTTTTTTCTATCATCTGCTGACAACCAATTTTAGCTTTATATTAAAAAAAAAACTCACTGGGCTGTGGTGGCGCATGCCTTTAATCCCAGCACTCGGGAAGCAGAGCCAGGTAGATCTTTGTGAGTTCAAGGCCAGCCTGGGCTACAGTGTAAGTTCCAGGAAAGGTGCAAAGCTACACAGAGAAACCCTGTCTCAAAAAACAAAAAACAAAACAAAAAGAAACAAACAAACAAAAACTCAAGATCTCAGCTTCAGTTCTTGTTAGTAACGTCAGAACCCTGGATCATCCTCCCCACCCTGTGATTTTACATTTCATTTACCCACAGCCAATCTCAATTTGACATTATTACATGGGAAATTCCAGGACCAGATGTTTGTTGTGTTTTGAACCATACACAGTACTGAGTTGTAAGATATCTCTTGTGTGTCACTACACTCTGGCTAAGCTGTGAGTCATTTTTTTGTCCTTTGTATCCACACTATATACACTACCCTCCTGTTAGTCACTCAGTAGCTTTCTCAGCCACTAGCTCGATTGTCAAGGTAGCGTAGCACTTATATTTGCATAATCATAATTTTCCTTAATAATGACTAAACATCAAGACTAGTAACTGTAGCTAGAGTTTTCTCTAGTCCTGCCCAGTACCATGGACCCCGCAACCACTTGTAAAATAATCACTCAGAAACATATTAATTAAACTGCTGGGCGATTAGCTCAGGCCTACCACTGACTCGCTCTTACACTTAACTCAGCCCATTTCTGTTAATCTATATGTCACCACGTGTTCCGTGACTTTACTTGTTGCCATTACATGTTGCTCCCCGGACAGCAGGCTGCCGTCTCTCCTCTTTTGTCTTTCTGTTCCCCCAATTCTCCTCTCTGCTAGTCCTGCCTATACTTCTGCCTGGCTACTGACCAATCAGTGTTTTATTTATCAATCAATCATAGCAACATATTTTTCAGCATACAGGACATCCCACAGCAAGTAACATTAGCTATTTTACTATAAAATATTGTCATAATTGTTGTATTTTATTATTACTCATTGCTATTAATCTTTCACTGTGTCTTCTTGTCAAATTAAGCTTTATCATTGTTGTGAACATATAGGGAGACACAACTTACAGAACGTTGGATACCATCTATGATTTCAAGTAGTTATTGGTCATATATCATCTTCCCCCAAATAAATGGGGCATTATAGTGGTCATCTTCTGCTCTTCCAGCTTTCAGGAAATCTCTGTGCTAAACTGTCAGGCTAAGTAATTGGCTGGAACTTTACCAGGAAGGGTCTTCACAGGGTATGCTGAGCACAGCAGCTGCCCTGTCAAAACCACCCCATGGAATCTATTCCTTCCATTCCATGAAATGCCTTTCCACCAAGTATACATTCTCATGTTGGTACTGCTTTTCAACCATGTTTAACCCTCAGCCACTTGTCAGATAAGAAGGAAACAGCCAAAGCTCTCTTTTAAATTTTTAAAATTATGTGAGTACAAGTTCTATAATACCTTGACAATCAAGCTGGTGGCTGAGAAAGCTACTGAGTGACTAACAGGAGGGTAGTGTATATAGTGTGGATACAAAGGACAAGAAAGGTCCCAAAAGCAAGTTTTATCAACAGAGATCTCTGTGCTTTATCTCATTTAGTGACATACTAACCTGGATTCAAGGATGCTTCACTCTTAAAATGCCCAAATGGGCAGCCTGCAGGCTTTTAAACACTATTCTGGAAATTCCATAACAAAAATAAGACCGATATTTTTCTTTATATCTTAAGCACATTCATCTTGTTACTGCTGAAGACTATTTTTCACCGTGTGAAGACAGTGCTTGGGAATGTGCAAAGCAGCTCTCAAGGAACTAGGAACCATGAGCAATTCCCTAACCAGTAAAGCATCACATGGTGGGCCTGCCCTGGGGGCACTGCCCTGGAGGGACAGTCCCTGGTGAGATGTAGGCTCCATCTGTATTTTTAGGTAGTGTGTATGGGGCTCAGTCTGATAAAATCTAAATCTTTTAGCTACTTAACCATGAACCCATTTAGTGTTTCATTTGGAAGGAGAAAAGATGAACAAGCAAGCCAGCGACCAATTACTGGGGTCAGAAATGTCGGCAAACGATGTCTGGGAACAATTTTTATGCATATTAACTGAAACAAGAATTTCTGAATCCCACCTCAAATTTCCAAATATACAAAGTTCCAAACTTTTTTAAAATTTTCCTCATTCTCTACACTTACCTTTTATAGTAAATTACTAACTTAATCTGGGTAGGTATTCCTTCTTGCCCTTTCTAAAATGTGAAGTCAGCTCTTCCTTCATTGTTTCTTGGTGGACATGTTCAGAATCTTCTCTCCTCTCATTTTGACCTGAGATGGGATGTTGTCAGATGAAAGAGATTCAAGACATCATGTGTGAGGAGGGCCGTGACACAGGAGGATATGACTGTGACTCTCTCCTACTGTTTGTCTGTAGAGAGTGACACCTGGTGAGTCTTATATCTCAAAGCTGCCTCATCTGTGTTTCCTCTGGTCTCATTCTCTGACTAGGGGAGAGAGTGGAGCCAAATGCAAGAATGATCTCAAGCAGAAAGCACAGGTAATGCAGTGGTCTGTAAGCCAGTCATGTACTGCTTCCCCTGATAGGGCACGAGGCGACACCACTAAATGTCTTCTCAGCAGTTGAAACTATCCTCAGGAATGCAAAGACCTCACCCTTGTGATGGAACCAAGCTGCACTGTAGTGACTGTGTGTAAATTGCTTCAACTTACACCTGCCATACAGTGGTCTCTTTGTCAGAGAAAAACTGGAAATGAATGGTCCAATTGGTATGAACAAAAACATGTACTATGGAGTACTTTGTTTCTGCTTTACTAGAATTCATGACAAGTACCTGAGCCCAAGTATTCTCCTATCTCTTTTCATTCCTACTTGTAATTGTGACTTCACCATACATCCTTAAGTGTTTGGTGAGTGTCGTTGGTTGTTTTTACTCTTTACTCTTTGGGGTCTCTGGGGGGCCTTCCACTCAGCTCCCAAATAAAACACACGAAGGCTTATTATTTATAAATGCCTGGCCTTAGCTTGGCTTGTTTCTCGCCAGCTTTTCTTAACTTAAATGATCCCATCTACCATTTGCCTCTGGGCTTTTTCCTTTTTTACTTCTGTAATCTTAGTTTCACTCTTACTCCATGGCTGGCTGTGTGGCTGTGTGGCTGTGTGGCTGTGTGGCTGGATGGCTGGATGGCTGGGTGGTTGGCCCCTTCTTTTCTCACTTCTTGATCTCTCTTGCTTCCTCTTCTGATTCATTTAATGTTCTGCTCTGTTTATTCTCTCTGCCTACCAGCTAGACCTATTTCTCTCTCCTGCCTTGCTATTGGCTGTTCAGCTCTTTATTAGACCAATCAGGTGTCTTAGGCAGGCAAAGTAACACAGCTGCACAGAGTTAAACAAATGCAACATAAAAGAATGCAACACATCTTTGCATCATTAAACAAATGTTCCACAGCATAAACAAATGTAACACATCTTAAAATAATATTCCGCAACAGTAGGGCATCTACTGCGTCCCTGGTCCTATGCAGAGCATCAGGAATCTAAAGGTAAATAAGGTAAAATCATCCTTCCCTCAAGCTTGCCTAACGGCAATCCCCTAGAGACTTCTGCAGTGAAACTGGAAGTTTTCAGTAGAGCTGTGACTTTTTACTGAAATTTATAGTAAGGTTGTAAACTTGTGATTTTCTGGTGACTATGCAAAGAGAGACTATCACGGTTCTGTGGCAGTGTATCCAAATGGACTGCTGCACCGAGCTGTGCCTGGAGGAGTCTTGTCGTATCCGGTTAGAAAGAGCGTGAACCTGTCTGGAAATCTGAGCACCCCAGGAGGCTTCAGAGCTTGCTAGGTCCAGTTAAAATATGGCTTTCTCCATGTCTGAGCTGCACCAGTTTGCTCTGAGTGCTTAGTCGTTGCTCTGGGAAGGTTCCAACTTAAATGTGGGCAGGAGAAAGGAGGGTTCTTGTGCCCACCATTCCTAAGCTCTGGGGTCAGCATCCACTCCTTCTGACCAGAATTCCTCAAGGCTCCTGGGAGTCGCCAGAGCAGGGAGAGGAAACAGAGGGAGACATTTGGCAAAGATGAAATGTGTACTGTAACTTCTGCATTGCTATTCCTTCTGCCTCACACACTTGTCCCTTACTCTTAACACAGAATGGCTGCCTCCTTCCCATGAAGCCCAAATGTTACGGGTTTAAAAAAAAAAAAAAAAAAAAAAAGCCTCGTCTGCCAGCTCTAGTTGGGAGGGGCTGGGTCCCCTGCAGCCTGAATTCTGGTGCTGCAATCTCTGGTCTCCTTCAGAGCACTTGTCGGAAGTTGAAATTGTCTCTCCCTCCTGCTCCGCTCTGCCTTTCTTCTCTGTTCCTCTTCCCATCCTCCCCTCCCTATTTCCTCCCTTCTTCCTTCCTCTCTCCCCCTCTCCTTCCCTCCCTCCATCCCTCCCTTTCTTTGCAGGGACTAGAAGGTCCGTGCTGTTGCTATTTTATCCTTTAAGCCCAGCAGACAGCTGCTACCCAGCAGGGTCTCAGAAACATTTGCTGCTTTTGTTATTGATACATTTGGATACATTTCTGCCCTCAAGAAAAGTGTGTTCAGCACTGCCATCTGTATTCATGAACTTACAGAGTCGGTGCTATAATAATTCACTTGAATAGCATAAACCAAAGAGAAGCATATTTTGTCTTAAGAGGTTCACAGTTAATGAAGAAAGAGATTAAAAGGCGGATACACCGAGGGATTAAGCACACACATGCTGTCTGTGGTATTTCTGCTGCTGTAGAACGTGAACAGGACAAGAGCACAGGGCGGGATGCTCAGTCAAGTCACACTGTTGCTGTGAGGAGGGTTAAGGAGCTGTAGGTACTCATCCCTTTTAAATAGAAACTCTTGATAAAGGGATGAGTTCTGAGACTGGGGGATGGCCCACTGGCAAAGTGCTTCGATCCCAGCACTCACTCAGAAAAAAACTCCAGGCCTAGTGATGCAGTTATAATCCCAGCACTGGGAGACAAAGACAGGAGAATCATGGGAACTTGCTGGCTAGCCATTCCAGCAGCCTGCGTGAGCTCCAGGTCCCAGTGAGAGGCCCTTCCTCAGAAAACAAGGTGGGCGGTACTGAGCTTAAGTGATGGTCGAGTACTCCGCCCTAAGCCAGGGGTTTATACCCACACCTCCTAGGCTCGTGAGACGCTGCAAAAGAAGGGGCAGAAAGAAAGAGCTGGAAGAGAGGAGAAGAGCTGCAAGATGCCATCTCTGGGTGCGACACAGCAAGTCACTGCAGCCAAGAGCTCTCAACAGCTGGGCATGACTTCACCGGGTCGGCCCAGGAGCGGTCGGTCCTACCAACAACCAGGCATGAAGCTGGGGCCCAGAAGGCTCTACTTCACACTGTTAAACTGTTTCCTACTGAGAGACTCGGAGAATGGAGGAGTCTTACCTTCAGTTGTGTTCCTACCGGTGACCCCCCGCCGGGCAACAGTGGAGAGTCTGAATCCAGCGGTCACACGGATGGCCCTGGCTGAACTAAGTGGGTCACAAAACAAAGCCAGAAGTCTCGAATCTGGGAAGGGGTGGCTGGGGAAGAGGAGGGGCTTGATCGGGGTAGGCAGGAGATAAGAAAGGGTGGAGGGCAGGGTAACCAGAATGCATTGTATACACGTATGAAACTGTCAGAACAGCACAACTTAGACATAACATGAAAAGTGCTTGAGGAAAACACCCGCCATCAACCCCTGGCCTCCACACGGACACACATATGCACACATGCACACATGAACACACATGCACACTTGTTACTCTGGACACTCAAACCGGATCCGTGGAAGAGGCTGTAATTTAATCCAGTGCATCTCAGAAGGCCACAGGAGCAGAGCAAACAGCGTAGATATTTTGGAACTGACTCCTCCCCTCGGATGCTCCCTCTCCAGTGCTCCCCCTCCGGTGCTCCCCCTCCGGTGCTCCCCCTCCGGTGCCGTCCTGAGAATGGAGACCAGTTCTCCAGAAAGTGAGGGACCTTGAAAGGCCAACGTCATTGCCAGGCAGCAGAAAAGCAGAGAGCAATCACTGGGGTTGGAAGGGCGTTTGTCAGCAGCAAGGGAAGAATACTCTTTTGTGATAAGGTTCTTTAGACGATCCTTCATTCCTTCAGTGAAACACAGAAGCATCCCTGTGTTCTGTGCTCAGAGCCGCTTACTGCAAGGAGCAACCTGAGCAGAGAAAGATCTTTCCTGGTTCCTTGTCCAAAAGAGAAATCAACAATTTTCTACCCAAAGCCATTATTTTATCTTGCTGATATATTAAAAAAAAAAACTTTACTTTTATCCTGATATATTTACTTATTAAATTATAAACAATGTTTACAAACAGAGCATTTCACTCTTAGGTTCTGTAGTATTTTCACAGCTTGTAACCAGATTTGAAATTAGCCAATATTTGTGGTGTTGGTCTTCAAACGACATCTCTGTATTAGAGAAAATAAAAGTTAAAAAGCTGCAATAATTTTGGCTTTTGAAATTGCCTTTCAAACATAGACTTGAAAGTGCCATTTGTACATCACTACTGTCCCTGTGCTTTGAACGTAAATATGCAGTCCCACAGGACAATTTGAATCACCAACCCTAGTGGTGCAGTTCCGGAGGGAACGGCATGTACAGGCACTTATCTCCAGCAGGGAACACAATCTTTAAAAATCCCGGGAGACCCAACTTATTTCTTCTAGGTTCAGTCTGTTTTGTGAAGTTCAGCCTGCCCCGGGTGGCTTTGCAAGCATCCTGCTGAAGATGTGGATCCTTTTAGGAGCTAAGCATCCGGAAATCCGGAAAGAAGGGAAAGTGGAGAGGGAAGGAAGGGAAGGGGAGACAAACACTGCCCCACACATCCTTTTCAGAAACCAATCACTGAATGTTACCAAGTTACACTGTATCTTTTGCCAATACCTTCCAAACACCAGAGTGAAGTTACGTCTCCTCACCTGCATCGGTCAGGACTTTACCTGTCACTGCTCTCTGAGCACACCATCCTTTGTACCCTTCAAAGACTTGAAGAAAGACAGGGTATCCCCTGAGCCAGCCAGTATACTCCCAAGGATCCAGAAGCCAGAGAAGAGGCCAGGCCCCCTGCTGAATTTCTATTCCCCGTGGGTAAACTAGTCAGTTCTGTAATGGCCTCTGTCATCGGCCCTATAACATTCTGTCACTGATAAGGCAGCTCCCCCAGGACAAACAGCAAAACATAAGTTCTTGGAGTCACTGGTGCTGGCCACATCGTTTGACCCTTGGTACACTTTTAAAAATTAATCAATTAATTAGTTAATTAATTATTATTATTATTGTGTGTGTATGATATGGGAGGTCAGGAAACAAGTCTAGAAGTCAGAGGATAACCTGCTGATTTGGTTTTCTCCTTCTACCTTTGTGTGGGTTTTGGGGCTCAGCCTCAGAGCACAAGGTTTGTACAATGACAAGCAGGCCTGCTGAACCATCTTGCTAGCCTTTCATATCCTTTTTTATGAATGACTAAAAGCTAGTCACTTAATATTTATAACAAGCCTGTCATATGAGAACTATAACTATTATCTTGATGTTACAAAAACTGAGATTTAAAAAAAAGACAAAAATAACAAAAGCTGAGATTAATAGACTTCAATGGTTTGCCAGATTTCACACATTTGTTAACTGGCAGACAAAATCTGATACCAATTAATTTTAATTGCATTTTAATTTTTGTCAGACATATTAAATATCACCCTGTTATATAATCACAATAAAAATGTCTAAGATATTTCTCAGCCTTTCCTTCCTACTAAGCATTTAAAATACGGGTGTATTTTCACACGTACGGGCCGGCCTCATTTCAGATGCTCTCATTTCAGCCGGGGAAGCTGTTGCTTGGTGGGACTCTGTAATAGCATCACAGCATGGCTAGAACTCAACAGGTCATGAATGTGGCTTCCAGGGTCTCCCCGACCCCCGACCCTCTGATTTAAAACACTTGTATGTCTTATTGACTTCCTTAAAGCATTGATTTTTATTGATATTTTATCTATTACTTGAAATTTTTCAAACATTTATATAATCTATCTTGATTACATCCACTGACCACTTCCCCCTTCCAGCTCTCCACATGCCCATCAAAACACAACTCCTTCCTAATTTCATTATATGTATGTGTGTGTGTATGTATATTATTTTATATATATATACAACCATATGTACCCACACACATATACATATACATATATATATGGGTGTATCACTGAGTACAATCAGAGCCCCCCACGTGTGCATGATGTCGAGCCCTCCATTGGGGAGTGGGTGACTTCCAGCGACTCTCCCGTTCTTTTACTCTCTCTTCTCCAACAACTATCAACGGCCAACAGAGCCTCGAAGAGGCGGGGCCTCGGGAGCTCCTCATCACGGGCTTCCCTTCTCTTAATACACCCTGCTGTTTGTTCCCTCCCACATGCGCTCCAAGTTAAACACACAGAACGAAAGGTACGGAGCACCGGGCGGTGGTGGCGCAAGCCGGGAATCCCAGCACTCGGGAGGCAGAGCCAGGCGGATCTCTGTGAGTTCGAGGCCAGCCTGGGCTACCAAGTGAGTTCCAGGAAAGGCACAAAGCTACACAGAGAAACCCTGTCTCGAAAAAAACCAACCAACCAAACAAACAAACAAAACAAAAAAAATGAAAGGTACGGAGCTGGGACCATGTCTGGGAGAGAACATACAGAACATCCCTGGGGCTGGGTGACCCTGCTGAGATAGTAATCTGCGGCTCCATCCATTTCCCTGCAGATTTCATTATCATTTATAGCTGAGTAATACCCCACTGTGCCACATCTTCACCACGCAGCTTTCAGTTGGGAGACATCAGGATTTACCGGCAGCCTCTCTCTGCAATCCAAAATGTTACCTTTGTACTTCACATTTGCAAATACAAAACTAAAGTCCCAAATGTGCTTCTCAGAGGCAGAACACGTGGGCACCAGAGACGGCGCTTGCATTTGGGCCTTGGCTCAGGTCCCTTCTGGTGAAATCCTGTGACCAAGGGCAAAGCCACTGAGAGTTTAACCCTCATTCCTCGATGTGAAGGCTGTGAAACAACTGCCCTACTTGGAGTCTTTACTCCCTGGGTTAAATGAGATGAGAGATGGGAAATTCTAAGCGGTACCTGCATTTGGTTGGGACATGGAGCTGCCACTCACATTATTGTCACGATGGAGCTCTACCACTGTCTCCCGTACGACTTTTTTGCCTGAGTATGGGAGGCACGCATGGCAGCGCATTTTAAGGGTGAATATACAAACAGAGCAAAGGGAAGACATCACACTCATTCTCTCTGGGCAGTTTGGGTCAGTCCCGTCTGTAGTCTCAGATACAGAACGTAAAAATGCTTCATTACGGCAGCAAAAGCGCAGTGACTCCTTCACATAACACTGGTCACAAGGAGCTTTGTAATAAGCGCACGTTCATTGACTTTTGAAAGAAAATTACAATCAGTGAAGACACATCACAAGAGATCGCCCCAATATAATAAATGAAATAAAACTATGCATTTAATACATAGTGTCTCCACCTCAGGAGATACAATGAAGGGATCTGGTGCACAGGATGATTAGTGTGCATTCAGAAGAAGTAAGAATATAAGAATTCTCCTATGGAAGAGATAGAAACAAGATGAGCAAATGCTAATGAAACAAGGATTGGGATGAAGTCGGGTAGAGACAGACAGTAGAGGGAAAAGACCTTCATTGAAGATTGGATGGTAAGACAAGAGCACACAAACAGTTCTTCTTAGTCAGAGTTAATCTCCTGCATTATAACATGGGCGGGGAAGGAGAAAATATATCTTCTTAAAATCCTACCAAGTATTTAAGGACACCAGTGGTCATTTCCTTCCATGGGTGACAAAAAATTGAAGCTGGGCCAAAAGAGAAACTCTACCACAAGAATGTACAGAGCAATTGGATAATTGATTAATGGGAACAGTTCAGGACCACCCAGATAACCCAAAAGTCAATAACTGGTTTATCATGTCCAACAGTTAATAAAAATAATGGTGTAACAAAAATACGGACGTTTAAACACAATGAAAAATGGCATTTACAAAATAGTGAATGCAGGTTGATACTGACATGCTAAACAAGCAGTCCAGTACCAAAGCACCATCATCCTTGGTGACGTGATCTTCAGTGAGGGGGAGCCACCGCACGACGTAACAAACTGGACTGCACAGTCTTCCTACGAGCGAGAGGTTGGGACCATTGCTGAAAGTTGTATTAAAACCACGTGAAAATGCCTCTCTGTCTGCGGAGAGGACCGAGGATCTAGTGCTGAGGGAGCTCTAAAGACAGCCTACAGAGCAGGAAGCTTGGAAACCACAGAGAACGTAAGGATCACTGTCAAGTCCCGAGGTCTCCAGTCAGGGTAGACTCCAGCCACCAGTTCTAGCAGATCCTAATCTTCAGTGAGAGTCCCCTCGTTGCCCAACATGCGCTCATCCAGGAGGCTCTCTGTGGGAATCGTTGATTGAGAGTGGACCGCACCCCAGCCATTCACGGCTCTCCACACCTGTTCCCCAGTGAGACAAACTGAGATGAAGTCGCTCCTGGAATAGGTCTGGGCATAAATTTTCTTCATGTTCCTTCCATTGCGTGCTGCCTACCTTGGTGTGCCAATTCTGATGATGTACATATACAGCATCATCCCCGTCTGCAGAGGACGGCTTCCAAGGCCATCCATGGGTACCTGAGACAGTAGGTAACCCTGAGTCCCATTAAATCATGTTTTCGCCCACATATGCATACTTGCAATAAACGGTGATGGCTAAATTAAGTACAGAGATTTCAAACAACGACCAGCCATAAAACGTGGCGATTATGGTAACACAGCACAATCAAAGTGAAGTGACTATGGCATCTCTTACAAAGGGGCCCCCAACAAGTGTTTGTATCATTTCGGATGTTCACACTGGAGCTGACTGTGGGTGTTTGAAACTGTGAGATCTCAGATGAGGAGACGCCACTGTATGGTTTGTTGTGTTTTGGTTACCAAGCTCTTCATAGGACATCACAAATTGTGTCCTTTTCTTTGTGAGTTTTGATGAAGTCAACAGCCTCCTGGTATCTGTTAATAGCTCCAGGAGTCACATGAAAATCAATGCATCACTTAGTCACCACATCTAGAACCAGTAGACTCTGGGTGGGGTTTTAATTCACCTTTGAGGGTCATCTTGCAACTGGTGGAGCAAGCCACATCAGTCTCTGGCAGAAAATTCACCCAAGGAGCTTGTCAGGCTGTGTCTATTGTAAGTAACACTGCAAGATTTCTCAAAGGTGCGTCTGAGCTTTCTAACTAGACAAGATGAATATGCACTGCTGTATGTAAAAAATACATCCGTATCGTATGGCCTTTTTTCATTTTTTGAGAACAAACTCCGCAGCTCCCCATCACTGAGAGATGAAATCCAGGACCTTTGGCCAGCAGGGCTAGGGATGTAGCTCAAAGTTAGAGCCCCCGATGAGAAGGCACGAGGCCTTGAATTCAGTCCCCACTACAGCAAAACAAACACCCAGAAAGCATCTGTTAGAGGTGCTGAGGAGCGCCCACTACTGCCCTCCTCACACTTGCACTCAAACAAGACTTGAGAGTGCTAGGCTTCCTGTTGTTAAACGACTTTACTTCCAAAGCCTGGCAGAGGTAGCACCACTGTAGTAGCCGGGGCTGTTGCACGACAAACCATGTCTCAAAAATGCCACCCAACCACCCAACCAATCAACCAACCAAATGAACAAACAAAAACACTTCCCTTTCAGGATGAGTGTTCCACAAGTCCAAAGCAGAAGAGATCAGATGCAACGCCACTCACAGAATGCCTTGCACGGACCCTCCTCATGTGCACACATGTTTAACGGACGGATTCTTTTTTATTCTTTTCTGGTTTTCATCTCATGGTCTGGAAAGAGCACATTGTCAGTGAGGGCAGCCTGAACGCTATCCAGAAGACCCTTAGCCACTCAGCTGGAGCAACTGTCTAGACAGACAGGAGCAGTCATAGCTGGTGAACTGGAGAGCACGGACATCAGCCTCGGGAGGGGGGTGCTGGAGTCTGGTTTGTGTGAAACATTTTTACAAAACAGCTTCATGGAGTATAATTCACATGCCGGATGATCCACCCATTTACATGATGCAAGCCCACAGAATCATACAAACATTGCCATAATCAGCTTTAGGAGGTCTTCACACTATAGAAAAAAACCTCTCACACTAGCCCTCATTCCCCGGCCAATGGTATGTGTCTTTCCCCGTTCTGACCATTAGGTATAAACGGGATCACTCTGTGCATGCTGTGTCTGGATTTTTCTTTCTAAATAATAGTTTGTTTACTATAGTGAGTTTGTTCTTCAGCCCAGGGATATTTATATTGTTCCCCCTTTTGGCTATTGTAAATGATGCCCACTTATTTTGGGGGGATAGACCTTTTCTTTTTTAATCTCTTGTGTGCCTACACTTGGTTTTCTGGGTCGGTGTTCAACTTTTCAATGAAGAACCAGTCCACTTTCTGAAGTGACTGTGCCATTTGCAAACCTCACAGTTGGTGTGTGCGGGTTATCTATTTCTCTACATCCCCACCAGTAAAAACACTTACTTTGTTCTTATTACTACCATTTCAGTGCAGACGAAGTAGTACGTTTTTGTGTGCATTTTTCTGATGACTAATGACTTAAAACTTTTTTCTCACACATCTTTGGGCCACTATATGTCTTCCTAAATTGTCGACCCAGATTCTTTTCCAGGACATCCAGGGTTTATGTAGAGAAACCCTAACTCAAAAATAAATAAATAAGTAAATAAATATGAATTAATAAATAGAAATAAAGGACATTTAAAGTTTGGTTATCTTTTTTAAATATTGAGTAATATAGCAGTGTTAAACATTCTTGTTCATAATCCCTTGGGGGTTTGTGATTTATAAATGTCCTCCCATCCTTCGGGTTGTATTTTTCACTTTCTAGGTGATATCTTTTGAGGTACAAATTTATTAGTTTTTAACAAATTTCAATTTATCTTTTTTTCCCTGTTGCCTATAGTTATGTCTTGTTGTTGTTTATTTTTGAGAGAAAGTATGATGTAGCTTGGCCTTAAACTCACTCCATAGCTAAGGATGGCCGGCCTTAAACCCCTGGTCCTCCTGCCCCTCCCCAAGTTCCGGGATTGTAGGCATGTGTCACTACATCCCGTTTTCTGTGGCTTCAAACTCAGGGCTTCATGCATGCTGCCTAAGCACTCTGCTGGTGTGTCCACGGCTCAAGCTCCTGGTCTTACAGTCTGAGGAGGCTTCATGCGCCTAGGTCCCAAAGACTGTGCAGTAGGTTTTCCTCTCAGAGTTCCGGGGCTTTAACGCTCCCAATCCGATCTAGGGTTCTCTTACATTTGGATGCCTGCTTGTTGGAAACAGTGTTCTTTCCCCCATTAATAACTGTGTTCCTGTCACATATATATTTAAATATAGAGTTAAATCTAGATGATCCCACTCATTAGAAGATATGAAATATTTGTCATTCTTTTTCTCTCATTACCATTTCTTGCTCCCCTTCCTTTAGACCTCTTTCTCCCTGATGGCTTCCATGGTGTGTGTGTGTGTGTGTGTTCTGCATTTGACAGAAATGTGCAATACTTGTTTTTATGAGCTTGTCCCATTTCATGATCTTCAGACTCATCCGTTTCTCTAAAAAAAATGACATAATTTCATTCTTCTTCTGACTGAAGAAAACTTGGTTGGGGTTTTCTCTATCCCTTCATCTGCTCATGGGCATCTCAGTGGACAATCTTGGCTGCTGTGAATAGTGACTCAGTAGACATGGGTGTGCAAGTGTCTATGGCATGCGTACTCAGAATCCTTTTAGCATTTACCTCGGATGATGCAGCTGGGATGTGGCAGATGCACACCAGAGGGAGGGAAGGTTAGAACTGGGAGGAGGAGGCGAGAGATGGGAGTTGGGGGTGGGAGAACACGCAAAGTACAATGATATGCACGTATGAACATGTCAAAAGGGACCCATTCTCTCATGCACTATGTATGAAGCCGACATTTTAATGCCCAGTTTCCCCTCTTGAAAAAAACCAATGACCTGGTTAAAACAGAGCCATGCTGCTTCCCTCAAAGGCCTTCGCGCTCACAGGTTGCATTCTCTTTCTCAACCACACGGGCCGCGTGCACTCGGTTGTGAGCTCTCTGTCTGTCTGGAGAGTTTCCACCTCCTCTGCCTTACCCAGTGGAATCTGTTATGTCTGATCCTTGAGGCTTCCTCATCGACTCGTCATACAATCTTTTGAATGGTTTGTTTCTCTCACAAGGTCCACTCTCTTTCTCCTGTCACGTGGTTAATACTGTGGATATGACTGGGTAGTGGTGGCGCACGCCTTTAATCCCTTCACTCGGGGGGCAGAGGCAGGCGGATCTCTGAGTTCGAGGCCAGCCTGGTCTTAGGGATATGAATGTGTGGCACTGAATTATTGACAATGGTCTTGGCTCAGAATTGTAAGGGCTCTAAGCAGTCTATGAAGACCCCAAAGAAATCAAGCGTTCACTAAATAAGAAATTTAATCTGAATGAAAACTTCAGCCTACGGCAAAACACTATTATATTTCAGTTTTTCTGATAAATGTCCTGTGGCTTTACATTGCTGTAGCACTCTTTAGAACAGAGCAGGGGAACGGTACAGGCTGGGACAACGCTGTAGGGTAAATGCACTCGCCTAGTGTAACCTGTAGACTGCATTATTAGAACACCTTTAAAATGGATCTTGTTAAAGGCCATCCCTCACTTGGCGTCCTAGCTGTGATTTTGTTGGGATGCTCAGGTCAGACTTGGTGCCCCTTTGGCCTTTTGAAGGAAAAGTGTGTGGTACCCGCCCTTCTCTGCCCCTGCTCCTGCCTCCATTTACCTCGCTGTTAACATCTTCCATGGCAGCAGTCAAAAGGAGGCACTAGACTGTCCTCGAAGACTCTCAATAAGTCACCATGCAATGAACGACCTGACAACCATGTGTTAAAAGCATAATCCCACCATGCAAACACTAGTATTGATTTTTCACTAAGCTTGCATTAAGCACTTAGACAAAGACAGCGATAAATTAGCCATCCCCTCGGTGTGTGAGTTCAATGCTAGTGTCCCTTTAGCGGATTCCGAGACCCAGAGCTAGACATGCCCTGCATGCTGGAGACCCACTCAGGGAAAGGAGGGAAACCGATGTTCCCTAAGGCAGGGGGAGCTGAACTATGAAAACTCATGCTGTGGCTCTGGAGATGTTTGTGTGGAACGTGACAGGATGAAATCCCAGCAAAGCGTCCTCACTTGGGAAGGTGTGTGCCACTCTAGTGCAGACCGATTAAGTCTCATTACTAGGAGGCCAGGGGAAGCATGTCAGAAAGGAGAAAGTTACAGCCTCTCTCACTGTGCGGTATACAGGTCGTTAATGTCTTCACTGAATGTGTAGTCCCAAGTACAGACTCTGGGGCCAAACTCCATCATGCACCAGCTGGGTAACCTGGGCAAGAGGCTTGATAATCTGAGTGTGCTGTTTCCTGTCTGCTGAATGTAGACAGTCACAGCACCTCTCAGAATTGTCACAAGGATGAACTAAGTCCCACGTGTCAAGTTCTTAAAAACAGTATCTGGTATATAGTAGAAGACACTAAATATCCCCAAAATATCTATTCCCACACACAGTTGGGGGTGGTGGACACATGACGGTGAATATACCATGACACTTCATCAAGCCTACTTGCTAGCCAGGAGAAAGGTGACAAAATAAGGAAGCAACATCTGAATTAATGAGACAGTGGGTCCTGGTTGGCTTTCTGTCGCTGTGATAAACACCATGACCAAAGCCACTTCAAGAAGGAAAGTCTTAGTTGACTTATACTTCCCAGGTCACAACCCATCAGAGAGTGGAGTCAGGGCAGGAACTCCTGCGGGAGCAGACACAGGAACTGGAGAAGAATGCTGCTGACTGGCTCGCTAGCCTGGCTTGCTCAGCTTACCTTTCTTATCCAGCTCAAGCCTACCGGCCCAGGGGTGGTACCCATGGTGGGCTGGGCCCTCCTCCATCAACTAGCAACTAGGAAAACGTTCACAGACATGCTCACAGGCCAGTCTGATGGAGGCAGAGTTTCAGCTGAGGTTCCCCCTTTTCAGGCATGTCAGGTAGACAACCAGGACAGCCATGGCATGGCTATCATGGAAATACTAAGCATAAGGGAGAGAGAGAACATGAGTGAGGGCCTGGTGCTGTCCTGTGGGGATGGCCAGAGAAGATGGCCTCTTCACTAAGAAAACATTTGAGCAGAGACTTAAGGAAAGGACAACATTATGTTTTTAAAAGTCTCTCTGAAAAAAAGATCTGTGCCACTTAATTAGGAAAATAAATTTTATATCTAGAACAATAGTTTTTTTTTCAGTAGAACATTGTTCTAGGTTGGGCTGGAGAGAGAGATTAACAGTGACGCATGTGTACTGCTCTTGCGGAGGACTCAAGTCACGTTCCCAGCACCCACATCGGGTGACTCACAACTGCCTGCACCTGCTCCAGGGGAAGCCTGGACCTGCTCCTGAAGTCACCTGCACTCATGTGCACACACACACACACACACACACACACACACACACACACACACACACACACACGTTCAAATCGATACATAAACTACAGAATAGAAGACTAGAAGACCCCAGGCCTTAAGCAGTGTTTTGAATCTGCTAACAGACCGGCAAGCAAAACAGCATGGAAGCGTAGTTGGGAAGACAGGCTTTTCACTGGCCAGATTCGGGTTCTCACTCCTAATGACCACAGACGAAATTAAGATTTTTCTCACGAGCTTTGTGATCTTCACAGACTTGTTTACCTGACAAGCCGAGCAGCGTCCCTGGAACTCAGATGTTCTCCTGGGCGTGGGTGGGATGTGTGCAGCCCTCGTAAGTCTTGTGAGTCTGATGCAGGAGTCCTTCTTTACACGGCAGTGTTCAGCATCTATCAACAGTAATGCTGTCTGAGTCACAGACAATGCAAGATTTGAAGAGGGAAAGAGAAAAACTTGTTTCTGATCTGTCGCATATCGTATTTGGGATTGGAATATTTGAGTAATGGAGAAACCACAGTTATGATGACATGAGAATCAGAAGAGAGACAGGACAGAGCCCTTGATTTTTAGGGCAGAGATCCTGGCACCCTGTCCTATGGCCTTTGACTTCTCCAGCATGCTGTGCAGGCTACATGCAATGAAAGGTCTTTGACTCATCCAGGCAGGCTGTGTGTGTGTGTGTGTGTGTGTGTGTGTGTGTGTGTGTGTGTGTCTGTCTGTCTGTCTGTCTGTGTGTCTGTGTGTCTCTGTGTATGTATACGTGTGTTTCTGTGCTGTGTGTCTCTTTGTATGTGTATGCATGTGTTGTGTGTGTGTCTCTGTGTGTGTTCGTACATGCACAAACATTGGAGTCAGGCAGAGGGGTGGGGAATGGGAAGCAAGTGGAACTTACTCCAGCAAACACTCCCAGCCCTACCCTCCTCCTGCAGGCCACGTGTCCTCCCTGTACAGAGGGGTTACAGGAAGCACGGAGGGAAATAAACACCCAAAGCATTGCCTCCCCACCCACCCCAGGGACTCATATGGACAGTCATTCTTCAAGATGTGTGCAGTGGTCTGGGGGGGGGGGATGCTGTCACCACTTCCTGGAGGCAAGGCCTGGTGACAGCCCCTTGTCATGGCCCTCAGCTATTGTGACTTACCCTTTAGTCATGCCTGCAGGTTAAGGGGCATGTCTGAGATTCTCTTTCTGGAACACTACTGATTCCAAGCCGCCACCCATGCGTTCCAAACACACTCCTGTTCCAAAGCACTGTGCCATCCCCAACTCTGCCCCCTTGAGTAGCAGAGGAGAACTTTACCTTGATCATTGCTGTTTGTTGGAGAACATCCTTTTGGGTTGCTTTTAGAGAAAAAGACTTCAAAGGAAGGCCACCTGGACAGAGATTTCCAGGAGCAAACACTCTGCTGCTTTTCTTTCTTTTCCTGGTGCCTTGTTTACATGCCCCTTTCCCCTCTTTGAGACTGCTACTTACCACAGCATGCTCTGTGGTTCCCGGCCATCTTCATCCATATTCTGGGAGCCACAGAGGTGAGATACCCTCTCCAATACCCAGGATGAGCTTGTATGATCATCATCTATTTCAGCCTCTTCTGTGAATCGCTGAGCATCATTCACACCAGTTATTAAACTAATTCAAGGTGGAGGTTTGTGCATGCCTCAAAAGGACTGGAGTGGAACCTGTAACCGAACAGTCCTGCTAATAGCATTGAGAGAAAGAAAATACAAAGTAGAAATGATAAAACCTTGACAAGAATGTACAGTGAATCTGGAATTGGTTCTTTTATCCGTACAGCAACTGTGCCCATAAGCTTGGTGTGTCTTAGTTTTATAGTGGTGTAAAATTAAAAATAATCGTGTGATTTCTACGGTTTGGTACCCAGATGGACTGTATATTGCTGAAGGAGTGTAACCTCTGGCTTCTTACACAGTAGTGGTGCTATGTTAGGCCATGTTAGGACACATTCTGGGATTCATGACTGTTCCATTTGATTAGTGACATGATGAAGCATAAAATATTCATTTATAGCTATATTATTACCTTTCTTTTCAAAAAATAGTGTCATGGCATCTACAAATTAATCAAATATGAAGTATGTTGTGTCGATACTATTTTTAATATTAGCATGCACATCCATGATCTAAAAGTTTTCAGAATCATTTACAAACCTCTTATTCACTGGGTATTCCCTTGGCCCTTGGCTTCTGCCAGAATTATCCTAAAAAATGATTCATATTAAAATATCGTAATTCCTACGCAATCATTCTGAAGTCTACCCATGTACACACATACATGGACACAGATACACACATGTGCATATGCTTATGTTCACACACACACACACACACACACACACACACACACACACACGCTCATTCTTATCATACCAGTATGCTATCTTGGCTATGACAGTCCAACAATGATGCAAACCATTAGATCCTTACTTAGAAGAATCTGCTTATATTTTTATTTTAGATTTCTTAGAATTTATTTTAACTATATGTATATGTGTAAGGTGTGGATGTATGGACATAAATGTGCAGGTGCCCATAGGGGACAGATATATATAGAATCTGGAGCTGGAGTCACAGGCAGTTGTGAGCCCTCCTTCACGGCTGCTGGGAACCCAGATCCTCTGCAAGAACAGTTGGTGCTCTTCCCTACTGAACCAGATCTTCAGCCCATGCTTACATTTTCTTTTTAACTTATTGCATTTACTGGGTAGTTCTTGCAGCTCCCAAGACTGAACTATTACACTCTGATGGCCAGCCTGACTTTAGCCAGAAGGGAAGAGCTACACACTGGTTTCCAAACCCAGCTTTAAAAGGCCCTTCCTTTCAAATATTCTTTTCTTTCTCTTTCTGGCATCATGGCTGTAGTAGTGGTGATTATAGGCACATCCTGTCTTCAAATGTGGGAGACATACAGTTCAAGTCTAAGGATACTATCCATCACCTTTCACATGTGAATATTCTCATACACACGTATTCAAAGTATGAAAACATATTTTTGTACTGTCTGGCTTTTATATTGGCCTAAGTTTTTATTGCATTACTTGCTGTTTTGTGCCTATGGTTCAATATTTTGTTTATTTTTAATTTGTGTAAAATTGTTGAATATTTATGAGGGTACCATACAATGCTTTGATAGATATATAGATAACATTTTGCAATGTTCAATTCAGGGTAAACACAGCTGTCTCCTTAAATGATGATCACTTCTTGGTGATGAAAATATGCATAAGTTCTTTCCCACATCATCATCATCATCATCATCATCATCATCATCATTCTCATTGTCATCAAACACCAGAAACTCTATTGCTTGTCTCTCATTTGTCTGCCTCCCTCATTCTCCTCGAGCAATAATAACCACCCTTCTTTTCTCAGTTTCTTTGAGCTCAATAATAAAATCTAGATGACATGTAAGTGATGTTGTGTTGTATTTGTCTTTCTGTAACTCAATTATTTTACTTAACACAGTGACCTGTTCCATCTCATTTCAGTTTTAATATTATTGTCCTCAACTTGAAGATAATGTATAATAACTACATCACATATTTAAATATTACAAGAATGGGAAAACAATGGACATAAACAATGACAGAACAAGATTAGGAATATTCTGCTGTACTGGAACAATAAGCCCTACACCCACATGACAAAATAAATTAGAAAAAAAATGAAGCACCCCAGAGCCATCAGTAGGCTGCTTCAAACATTCAAGTCTTCTGATAATTTGAAGCCAGGAGGAGCTTAACCTTGCAAGGGTTTATTCATGGGAACTGATAAGGAATTGAGAAGGGTATGAGAACCATCTAATCACGACACAAATCTGAACCTTAGATAAAGAGAAGAAAGGAAAAGTTGGAAAGAGCATTATTGACTTCCATGCACAGCCTCAGGGGTGCCAGTGGGGACCAGGGGCAAGAGTTCCCAGGCTCTCAGGGACTGACTCCTTTACAAGGCTGCAGTGTTCCGTGACTGGCTAGCAGTGACCCACAGACCTCACCCCACCTGCGCGTGTGGCCGGGCCCAGGGCCAGTTGGTCCGTGCATTGGTTCCTCTTCTCCTTGCTGTAGCCAAGTGCCTGACAGAAGCAGCTGCAGGTCGAAGAGGCTGATTTGGGCTCATGGTTGGGGGCTGAGTCCATCGTGGCAGTGAAGGCAAGTCAGCTGAGGCACCTAGACGCGTGGTGACAGAGACTTGCAGCATGGCTTGCTTTCATATTAGCAGAGCAAGGAGCAGGGAGATCAGAGCCGGAAGCTGAGTAAGGACTCAGCCTCCGGAGACTGAAGTCCAGGGACCCATGCCTGCCAGCCAGGCCTCACAGCCTCCCCAAACAGGGCCAGAATCTGGGGATCAAGTATGCATGAGCCCAGGGAGACACCTCGGAATCAACCCGCTGCCTACAGGGAACATTCGTGAGAAAGGACTATGTACTTTGGCTGTTCAAAACTCCACTCTAGTTTTACTAGGAAAAGGTTTTATAAATGAGTAATTCAAAACAAGTAAATCTGAGAGTTTAGAAATGCAATTTTGTCTTAGTATGTTCTGCACAAGTTAATGTATAGATATCACCATACCCACGGGGGATGGTATTTGGCACTGGGAAACTTGAGATTAGCTGGTGATTAGGTCATAGTGCCAGGGTCCTCACGAATGAGATTAGTGGCCTTATAAACAGTGTACACGGACAGACTTGGCTTCTTCCACCACTGAGGTTAGAGCAGAGATCCTCAACCTATAGGTCGCGACCCCCAGTGGTCACATACCAGATAGCCTGTATATCAGATATTTACATCACAATTCACAGCAGTAGCAAAATTACAGTTATGAAGTAGCATTGAAAATAATTTTATGGTTTGGGGTCACCACAGCATGAGGAACTGTATTAAAGGGTCGCAGCATCAGGAAGGTTGAGAACCACTGGGTTAGAGGAACAGGAAGGCAGTCTCTGGGTTGTGGGCTCTTCCCTGGCACCACATCCACCATCCCAGCCTCCAGACTAGGAGACATTTTTTCAAAGCGTATCAGCTACTGTGGCTTATATATTTTGTTGTGAAACCCCAAACGATTGTTAGGGGGTGCATCTCAAATCCCATATTTGACCTTGATCCCCTTATCTTTTATTTCTCGGAAAGTTACGTCTCTGTCCGTCTCTACTACCCCTCACTTCACAGTTGAAATCTATGAGGATTCTGAAAGCATATTCTTCTTGCAAGTTAACGAAGTTGCTACAGCCGTAAGGATATGGATAAAAGGCACACTTGGCCGACGAGGTCAGAGATAATGAACTTCGTTCACGTGGTGATAGCGAGGCAGCTGAGTGTCCATCTCCACTCTCTCCAGAGCTCCTGTCGGCACGGCCAAGGCCTGCTGCGGTACAAGGAGAGCCTAAAGTTTTATAACGGGCGGTAAGCACGCCTGCCCCGTGCTTCTGATCGAGAGACGGGTTTTCTCTGAACACTGCTTGTTACAAACATCTTTTGGCGGGGAAGAAACGGTCCAGTGACGAATGTTGTCAGTGTGCGCTTTCAAACCAGGCAGAAATGTGAACATTAGTGAGTCATCCCTCGACACTGACCGCTCCCCCACTGCTCTTGCTGGGTGTCATGGAGTTTCCGCTCTGCCTGCTCATCCTCAACAGAAGACGCAAGGAGACCCTGGGTAGACCTCTGCAGCCTCTTGTTTATGGGGCTCTGTAGCCTCTGACTTCCTGGTCCATACACAGCAGTCATTTCTGCTTCCTGAGTTTTTAATCTCTGTCTTCTCTGTTCAGCGTCATGTGTACTTCTGCAGGAACCACCTGTTCCGCATGTCTCAATTCAGACCAGGCTCCAGGACGGAAAGCCGCGGCTGCGGCGATTACAGGCCTCACCTGATCCATTTCTCCCCCCCCCCTCTCCTCTTCTCTTCTCTTCTCTTCTCTTCTCTCTCTCTCTCTCTCTCTCTCTCTCTCTCTCTCTCTCTCTCTCTCTCTCTCTCTCTCTCCTTTTGAATTTCTAAAACCTCTATTTTATAATTTGGGTCCAACTATTTACAATTATTACAATGCAAGTACCAATTACCCAGTTACCAGCTCTACTCCAATAGGGCAGAAGCAGGTATCTTTTGTTTGTTTGTCTTCCAGTAACTCCTGGAACAGTTATCCTAATTATTCGTCTTTAAACTGTAGAGACTCAGAAACTAACTTTAGTTTCATACCTAAGGCGGGACAGAATGACCTGACAGCGGCCCCGAGACCAAAGGCACTCTTCTCCTTTCGTTTTGTGCTTCCAAGGAGCAGAAACCACGGCCCTAGGCTCCGAGGGAGGCTGATGGAGCCAGTCTGCAGCAGGGAGGCCGGAAGGTGAAGGGAGCATCGTTAGAAGAAGACTTAAAGAAAGCATGGCCCACCAGCAAAACCCTTGGGAAGTGCCTGGTTGTTACCAAAATGCTTCCTCTGCTTCAAAGTAGGTGTTGTAGGCTTAAAACAAGGTCATCATTAACCCCCATTATCCCCTGGGAATTGGTCCCCAGACCCCTATGGATACCAGTCTACAGATGGCCAAGTCCCTTAAATAATACACGGGGTACTTGCATATACCCACGCAAAATCCTCCTGAGTATTTCATATCATCTCTATATTATGTATAATATACAGTCTAAAGCAAATCATGTCAGTAGCTATGTGCCAATTCGTGTAGGAATTTTTTTTTTCAAGCATTTTCAATCCTGGCTTGTTTGAATCTATGAATGAAAGGAATGTAATTTCCCTCAGATCAGAGCTTCCGTCTTCTACTGGGGAATGGGAACAATTCATCCGGGCCTGACTTCTGTATTTCTACCTCTTCCGTAATCAATCTTTCTTATAGAAAATGGCTTTCAGACCATTTTCCTGGGCTCAGTGCAACTCCACCGTCCAGAAAACACAGGCTACAGGACAGGCTTCGAGCAGGGGAGGAGGGGTTCCCACTGCGAGCCCTCGTGTGTTTTAACAATGACTTGGGGGCTGACTGAGCGCCGGGGACAGTCGAGAGACTCTCACTCATTTTGGCAAATCTTTCCTAAGACGAAGCAAACACTAGGACAGTAGGGGTGCCCTGGCTCATCCCTGTCCTCCTCACAGGTGGTATCTGTCTCATTATCTTTCCATTTCCACTGTGATAATTATATATTAAGTACTTTGGTATTATGAAACCAATAAGTAGTGTTATAAATGAGTATATTCATTCAAAACAGATTCAAATTGCCTTAAAAATCTTTGTTACTTATTCGGTAAGTGACTGAAATTTTCAGATTATCCTAACTGTCCATTTCACCAGGATGTACGTTTTCCTGAAATAAGGTCTTACTATGTGCTTCCGGCTGGCCTTGACCTCCTGGTCCCACTCTCTCATCCACACAGAACTCACCCCTGGGTGAATTGTCTCCCGTGTTTATGACAGGGAAGCACAGAGCAATGTCAGGTAGACCTGGGTCAGGATATTCAATCCAAGTTGCACAATATCCTGTTTTGTAAAATGAAGTTAATAACGCTATGACACACAGTGACTGAATTTGTCTTAAGCCTCCTTGAGAGTCTGGCACAGAGTGGGTGTTTAATGTCACTTGACATTGTAACTGTGATGACTATTGTATTGCGAGTTTGTTAGTATTCTCAGTTATATAGAATTTTAGTTGGCAAGACCTTCTCAAAAACATAATCTCAGCTGAGTTCCTTCACAGGCTTCCAAGCAGGCAGACGTTTTCTTCCCACTTGGTGAGGGTAATTAGAGGTTGAGAGCTTTACCGAGTCATCCAAGAACCATCAGGAAGAAGAAAGAAGCTGTCTCCAGATTGGATAACCTGTGCTCTGCCCACTGTACCATACTGCCACTGGAATGGCCTTCCCCCATTTTCAGAAATGCCAAGAATCCCTCTCTCCATCTTCGGACTGGGTAAGCTAACCTGGGCTTTACAACGCCCCTGCTTCCTGGAGATGCACTGCACCAGGGCTGCCCCTTTTCCCAGCACATGCAGCTTGTCTGAGCATTGGCAAATCAGTTCTTCGGGCAACTCTTCTCCGAGCTCAAGTGCCAACATTTGCGGTTTACCCCTGCAAAGCCAGGCCAGCCTTTGCATTTAGAACTCAACAAACGTGTCTTTGTTCCAGTGGATCTCCACAGGAGCCAGAAGCCTTTCCCATATTGTACCTTACAAGTAAGAGACAAAGGGCTTTGGAATAATTAAACAGAGCACAGTTTCTACATTCCATCTCCTCGGGACTCTAGCCCACAGTCTTAATGCCAGTAAATGGAAGACAGTTGAGAGCCCACATGAGGCTTAGAAGATTAGATACTTAATCTGTACTCAAGAAAGCATTCCTGCCAATGCATATGTGGTGGTGGTATGAATCAGTTCTCTTCTTAATTAGCTGCAGTATGGATATGTGGTTAAATAAATGTAAAACTCTCTGATGGCATTCATTCACCTCATCAGACTACACAGAACACAGCCAAATGACTATGGCATCCTGCAATGCAAATGAGGTGCAAGCCCATTCGGTGGGCTGTTTGGCTTGCAAGCAAATATCTGGCATATGAGTTTCTTAGTAAAAATAAGAATCAAACTACTGACCTGTAGACGTGTCTATATGATACGGAGCCATTTGACGTCTCCGTCCACTTCTCCACCTACACAGCAAAGGAATTTAGGAAAGAATTTACACAGAAGAACCAAGTCTCTGCTGTCTGTCCACATTTGCAAGAACTGGCCTACTCTTAAGACCACGGCCCTGCGCAAGCTGCTAAGCAATAATACCCCGATGGTTCAACTCTGAGCGTTTTTTAGGAGGTGCTCGTTTTTACCATCAGCTGGGTTCCTTCCAGAGAATTCTGAGCATTCAGGACTCTTCTTCAGCCCCTCGCCAGGAAGAGTCTACCATCTGGTATGCAGAGTGTGGTCTCTGTGAAGACAGAGGCCACTGGCAGTCTCTGAAGGGTTCCATGGAGCTTTCGGGCCAGCACAGGCTAGAGGCGTCAGAAGGGTGCGAAGCACAGCCACTTCCCTGCCGCTTCCCGTCCTGAGGATCTTTCCCAGAGATTCCCAGTCCATCTTTGTGGTCCGCAAAGAGCTGTTAGTAGCTGCCCCCACCACACCTGTAGTGGGCTTCCCAAGTGTATAAAGGTTTAAAACATTTCCAAATTGTGTGTCAAGCCAACACGCACTTTGCTTGCCCTTGGCTTCGGTGCTGTGTCCTCTGGCCACTTCTCTCGCCACTCTGACTCTCGCCGTCATTTACAAGAATGTTTTTGCTTATAAAACAGAATACCCTGAATTGACTTGAAAAGTAAATTGCACAAATGCCAATCGGCAATGATTTCGGTAAATACAGTAACCGCTAAGCGAACAACCTCACGATGCCTGACATGCTTATCGTTGAGGATTTGAAGTTGCAGCTTTTACTTAGCTAATAGTCAGTGTTGTTTGCTCTGCCTTTTCCTTACCCAGAGCACACAATAAAAATATCATACTTTATCTAGATAGTGTTCTGTTTCTTAAGACAATCGTTTATTTTAATATAAGACGTACCAATTTTCTGAATAATTTCATGAAGACTTCTTATATTTTAATTATAATACAGACTGATGCTTTCTAGTCACCGAGAAGGGGAAAGTCTTTCTGCCTCACAAACTTACACACACACACACACACACACACACACACACACACACACACACACTCGGAGTAAGCTACATGGTGGTTAAGAGCATCCAAGTTCTGCCTGCCTGATTAGTGTCCTGGAAATGACATACGGAAGCAGCAGCTGATGTACGGACATCCTCGTGAGAACGCTACATTCAACCCCACCTAGAAATAGGAGCACAGCGGTTTCTCTAATGTTGTTTTCCTTCTGGCTTAATGTTCAATATGAAGAGGACTTTGCTTCTTAGCTGGAGATGGGCCTGCAATTCTTTCAGCTGCCAGAGCTAAAACCTGGAGGCTTAAGACTCTATCATTCTCCAGAGGAGGTGGAGTGGAAGCTTCCATTTCCCTGGGTCAGGGTTAGCAATTCTTATCCATGTGCGTAGAATCCCTAACACATGCAAATGCGTACTTTGAGTTACACTTCCAATGATCTTGACAGATGTGCACTGATTCATTTTTATGCCCTTGTTTCTGATCTGCAATGAGTTATGAATTAATAAAGAGGTAAGAAATACAGTTTCCCAAGAACTGAGCTTATGCTTCAAAAAGCCATAGTGCAGCACTCCGGGGTCCCTGACAGCTTGTTCTGACTGAGTCAGGTGGCCAAGGGCCTTGGGAAGCAAAACTCAAGTTCTCCAGAAAACTTGGGGTCAATGAGTACATCTTACAGATTGACGCTGTCATTCTTTGATGATAACGATGGTGTCATGTGACTTTTCCTTGGGGGAATTATGAACAAATATCTGTTTCCCCCAAGGCAAACCAAAGAAATGATCCCACACACATTTAGATTGGTGAACCAGAGAGCGAGCTCTCCCCAGCAACTGTTATTGTTTCTATGACCTTAGGGTGGGACCAAAAGTCTCCGAACTTCCTCTGCTTCCTAGTCCTCCGGCAAGTTTTCCAGCTTCCTTGATCTGACAAGGCTGCCTATTCCCTTGAGGAGAGGCGTTTCAATTCAGAGGAAACAGCCACACAACATCTGGGAAGCAGTCACATTCTGAGGACACCTTTCAGTTCTGACCTTAGGAGTAAATTTAAGTATAGGAGTTACGATGTTCACAAAAGTATCAAGCTACTGTTAACAGTAGCTCCCATAACACTCTTCCTAATGACATGAAGACAGACTTGCATGTTATTCAGTTCTCTGGGCATCTTGTCTTTTCCAGTCCTATGGTTCTAGTCCTTCTGTGTAAAATCTCACGAAATGTCTGCTGTTGAATTTGACTTCCACATCTCTGTTTTATCTTTATGAGGAATAAGGGAGGCTCTCTCTTTTGCTCCAATTTCTTCAATTTCTATTTTAAAATCGTGTTAGGAAGTAAGTCAGACCAATTAAGGTAGCACTCAAGAGTTTTGTGAGTCTTACAGACTGAAGAACGTACTGAGATAAAAACAACAACAAAAACAAACAAACAAACTTAGAGGACTATTTTGCTTCCAAAGTACTAAAGCCAGACTCTTGTGCTTAAAGACAATGAATGAAGACAATTAACTGTGACTAATACAGTCGATTCATCTTAATTGCAACTGAGATAGTTATTAAAGTAAATAATCACATGCTACAAATTCAGTGGCAGTAAATTCTATATTGTATTAATGATGTGTAATTAAATATGCACATACAATTTGACTATTAGAGAACAACTCATTTCTCAAGTGACCTCACTGAATATATTCTTTTTAGGTTCTCTATGGTGGGGGAAATAGTTGAAACCCCCTTTTATTATAGTCTTATAGCCAAAGTCAGCAAATAAAACAGAACCGGGGAGATACAGTGGTTAGAAGTCCTGGTTTGGCCTTCTCCCTGTCACCGTCACACGAACACTTGCCAACCCTCTCTGCAACATCCCACCATCACACTCTCACGAGACTGGGAAAAACTCTCTCCCCTCTCTCTAGTGTTTAATCACGTGGTTTACTCTTCGTTAGCAACCAGCTGCAAATGCTGCGTGGCTCAGGCGCCTTTGAAGGGTTAGCGTGATGTGCAAAACCAGAAGCTGTGTGGTCCCACCGGCCACTGCAGAAACATGACACATGTTCCTATCTGCCATAGGCTACTGATGTGAGGATTGATCTCTGACTCAAGGGCAGATCTCAGCCTGCCAGGCTGCAGGGCAGAGTACCAAGTAGGTTATTTCAGGTCCATGTGCTTGGGCAAGTCAGGGTAGGGTGTGTCCACAAAGGGTATTAACAATTCAGGGCAGTGCATTGTTAGTGACTTCCAAGGCCCTGTTCAAGTGGAGAGGATGCAGATGCTATGAGGTTCTTAAAAAAGATATAACTTAGCTGAGCTCCACCAACAGGCAGAGTTTAAATTTAACTAACCCAGGAGGAAAGCAGAAATCTCACCAACTCTCTCTGGATCTTCAAACAGCTTTCGTCATTGGGGCAGTTCATCCTGGGCCCATCTCTGTAGGACTTAAGTAATGATCCAGCAGCTCAGAGGTCTTGTATATCTGCAGACCTTCTGCAGGGCACAGCCCTGTGGTCACACCCACCCTACAGCCGCACAGCACTGACCCTACCCCTGCAGACCTGCGCCAACACCAGGCCTCTGTTGCCAGGAGAAAGCAAGCTGCCCAGGATGGCTTCTTCCAGGCTGCTGGGAGGTCCCTCACCACCCAGCTTCAGGCTTAGTTTCTAGCGCTGGTTCTTTGACGGACATCATACAGTCTCTGAGGCTTCCTGAACCCTGGTTTCCAGTTCTAGAAGACTCTGATCATCTCTTCCCAATTAAAGGGATTAAAGATTCGCTGCCGCATTCTTCAGTTTATGAAAAGGCACCTGTAGCCTCTCACACACGTCCTTTTTCCTTTCCTAGCCCCACAGTCCGGCACACACTTGCGTGTGCCAAGTCCACTTGAACACAGAGCAGAGAGGAGCAGGGGGCTCATCCTCTACGATGGTCCTTGAAACCAACCACCATGGTTTTTCCCCTCATTGTTTTGCTTTGTTTGCTATTCTTCTCTTTGATTTTTAATCCCAGCACCCAGGACAGGGCCTAGCGAGGGAGCACAGTGGCTGCTTCTGTTGTCCACAAACCCCAAATGAAACACAACCACTCCAGTCAGTTCCCGCTGAGATTCCCAACTGCTGAGATCAAGACATCTGCTGCCAAGTGCCTCCACCCATGCCCCAACTCCAGACCAAGATACCAGCAGGCCCGTGTGTTGGCACAGGAGGTGGGTTTACCGTTGTCTCTGACTGAGCTACCCATTCAGGTCTTCGAGACCTGAAATTCTCTCCCCCATGTTTCGTAACCTGCTGGTGAGGCTGGTCACCGATGCCTTTATTTCACATCCTAAGGTTTTCCTTTCCAGTTGTATTTCAGTTTGGATTTTCCTTAGAGAACCTATTTCTACTTTTATGCCTTGAATGTTTTCCCAGTCTTCATGAAGGTATTTGTTCATCTCCTCTTTAAGGTCTTTAAACATATTCACAGTTGTTATTTGGAAGCCTTTGTCTTGTGGGGTTAAACTGCATCTCTCAGGGCTATTGCAAGAAGACTACACTGACTTCTGGAGGAGGCATACTGTCTTGGCTGGTCGTATTTGTGCGTTTGTGCTGGGATCTAGGTATCTGGCGTTATGGTGTTTGAGGTGTTTCTTGGTGTGGACATCTGGTCTTGTCTTTGTTGGGTGGGAGTTCTATTCTTTGGTTCCTGCTGCCCACGCTGGATGCTAGGCAAGTGTAGTGGCTGTGGGGTCCCTGGTAGGCAGGTAATGCAATGGATATGGGCTAGAGAGAGAGACTGAGAGGGGGAGTGGGGGAGAGAGCTAGGGAGGCCAGGTCACACCAAGAGGTGGAGTCCCCAAGAAGCAGAGGGAGGGAGGGAGAGAGGGGAGGAGGGAGGGGAGGAGGGAGGGAAGGAGGGCTTCTATAGGCAGGCTGCTTCTGGACTAAGAGTAAGTCTGGAGAGACCAGAATGAGAGCTAGGGGGACCCGGGGTCATACCTGCATGGAGAGTCTCCAGGGAATAGAATTTTAGGAGAAGGTCCAAGCCGAGAGATGCAAGTCACTGACAGCTATCTTATCCTTAGAGGGACTGTGTCTAGGCTCCTTCCTCCCCACCCCATCTGTAACTCCTCCCCACCATGATGTCAACTGCTTTGCTCCACCATACCCCCCTCAATGTGATAGACCAGCCGATCCGAAACCATGAGTTCGAACATGTCATTCCTCCTTTTAAGTGGTTTCTGTCATGTTTCGCCTTGGTGTTGAAGAAAGTAACTAATACAGTTGGCCTCTGCTATAGCTCACCTTCTCCAGTCTTCCCACTGAGCTCTGGGCACACATACCCATCTCTCTCGGGCGGCATGCAGACTCCTAGGGAGGCACGAGGAGGTGAATGGAAAAGACTAAAGAGATAGCGGAGAGAGATGAACTTTTCACATTGAGTCCTTCTGTTTGTTTGGCCTTGCATTCACTGTGTCCCTGAGGAGCTGAGGATGCCTTTGAACGCCTGATCCTCCTGTCTCTGCTTTCCAGGCCTGTGTCACTGGTTCAAGTAGAATATCCTCACATCTATTTTTATTCCCAATGACTATTGGAATTACAGGTTCTCTTTCTCTCTCTCTCTCTCTCTCTCTCTATATATATATATATATATATATATATAGAGAGAGAGAGAGAGATATAGAGAGAGAAAGAGAGATAGATAGATAGATAGATAGATATAGATATATGATTTACTGTTAGATTTAAGTCCTTTGCAGTTATTGATATTAAATGACTTGATTGAAAAGCATTTGCTTTCTTGGACCTATGGACTTAACACACTCCTAAGCAGCATTGAGATCATTGATGGGTCAGGGCTTAACACGCCATTCTGAGTGGCCTCCTCTGATAGGACTTAGCATCACCCTCCCAAGTCTGTAGCTTGGCCAACAGCAGAGCTTCTTATCACTGGTCTAAAAAAAAAAAAACAAACCTGATTTCCTATTGTTTACTTCTTTGAGTTCTTTGTATATTCCAGATGATAATCCTTTATCATAAGTTTACCTAACTAAGATTGCCTCTTCCTTCACTTAACTGTCTTCTTGGCTATAAAGAAGCCGTTTGATTTTGTGAGATCCCATTTGTCAATTGTTGGCCTTGTTTTCTGAATGACTGGAGTCCTATTGAGAAAGTCCTCACTTATCCCTATATCTTGAAGTATTTTCCTTACTTTTTAAAGAGTCTTGGGTCTCACATTAAGACATTTGATTCATTTGGAGTTGATTTTTCTGCAGGCTGAGAGAGAGAGAGAGTGATCTTGGTTTTTCCATTTATGCTAAGAACAGCACTGGGATTTTTATGTATTTTGCAATGAATGTGTAGATTCACTTTTGTAGAATGGCCATTTCACAACATTAATTTATCCAATCCATGAGCACGAAATTTTTTCCCCTATTCTAGTGTCTTCTTCAATTTTTATATAGTATTTTTATGAATCAAATTTGTTCTTAGATAATTTCATACACGTGCAGAAAGCATACTGTCCACTCTCTCCTTCCACCCTCTCTAGTATCTCTCCCACCTCCATCCTCTCTCATCCCCACAAACCTCTCTCACATTCATGTCTGTCTTGTTTGGTGACCCACTGGATTTAACCAGGGCTGCCCTGTGACCATGGGTTTAAAGCTATCCTCTGGAGGCTGGTGAGCACTAATACATATGTACAGTTGTGTGTATACAGCTAAAGACATGATATACAATCTATGATCAGACCTAACTGTGCAAGACACAGAGCTTAAGGTTGTCATTGTCTTTGCTTGGGCAAGTCAACTAGCTTTCTCTCCTATGGATATTTTTTTTCCCCTAGATGACACATTTATCTCCAAGAATCTATCAGTAGCTGGTAGTTTGCCAGTAAAGAATAGAGACCACAAGGCCCTCTTCTTTCCATACTGATGCTTATAGAGCCAGTCTTGTATGGACCTGGTACAGGCGACCACAGATATTGGGAATTAATGATCATGGTGTATAGACTCTAGAGAGTGGCATTTTGAAATCCCCACTCTGTCTTCTGGCTCCAAGAAATGTCCCATTCTCTCTTTTGCAATATGTCTATTGTAGAGGTCAATGACCCAATCAATAGATAGGTTTATGGATAGCCAATAAATACATGAGGCATATTCAACCTCACTAGCCATCAAAGAAATGGAAATCAAACTATATTGAGGTTCCACACCACCTCACTCAGAACGGCATCATTGAGAAACAAGTCACTACAGATGCTGGGGTGGGGGGGTAATGGGGGAGACTCTGTGGTGGGAACGCAAACTAGTCCAGCCACTACATGGAGGTCAGTGTGGAGATTTCTTAAAAATCTAAAAAACAGATGCTCCATATGACCCAGTCCTACCTGGATATTTACCCAAAGGACTCATACAACAGAGATACTTACACATCAATGTTCACTGCAATAAATGCATCATGGGTAAATTATGAAGCAACCTGGTGTCCAACAACAGAGGAAGAGGTAAATAAAATGAAATTTTCCATCATAAAAAAGAACAAATTTGTACCACTTGTAGGAAAATGGATGCAGCAGGGGACTCGTATATAGAGAATCAAGTTTCAGAAAGACAGTATACTTTTTCTCTTGTTGGTATGTTCAAGATTTTATAACAAAATCATATACACACATTTATGAAGGCAGAAGTAAAAATATCCAGGGGACAAGGGGGATTAATGGAGGAGTAGGGGAGAAAAGGAGGCAAAAATCAGTATATAACATATGCTTGTGCAAAAACTAAAAAAAAAAAATTAGAAAAAGAAAACTGTAGACTATTTTCTTGCTCTAATTACAAAGTGATAGACAAGAGTAAGTGGGAAGGAGGCCCTGTAGCTGATCCCATTACTCGGCAGATTCAAAGTCTGTGATCTAGGTCACAACTCACAGTGCAAGACACAGAGCTGGAGGTTTTCACTGTCTTTGCTTTAGAGCTGGGCAAGCCAACTAGCTTTCTCCCAGAGGGTAATGTATTTCCCAAGTGACATGTTAAGTAGAGCCATACATCAGAGTTTGAACTTGCAGCCTGTGTTGTCTTAGTGGGTCAGTAAACCTGGCCATCAGTATTGTTCTTCCCGTGTTCCTTCCATGGATAGTGTCCCAGGGTGAACACAGCTTCCGGGGGATCCTGTGGCATGTCTATGAGACAAACGGAGGCCATGCAGGACAGAACAGTGGGTGTCAGAGCATGGGCCTGTATTTTAAAGTTTTCTTCAACATATGAGTCTAAGCCAATCTGGACCCCCTTGGGCTCTGAAAAGACAGAATGCTCTTTTGGGTTTAATTCTTCAGTGCTACAAAATGTTAACTCAATTGGAAGGAGTCTGAAAGACCTACAGGAATAATAAAGGAACAAAGGGGAGTGGTTTATCGAACAGATAAAAGAAACAAACCATGTAGAGAGTAGTCACATAAGAATGGATGGGAGACACAAGGCTAAACACCTTTAAGGTGTATGAATGATATGGAGAATTGTGATCCCTCTGTAAAGGAAGTGATACCCGGAACTAACATCAAGAAACATGATTAACAGAAGTAAAAATAGGTGATTTAATTACACTAGTAATAATAATAGCTAACCTTTAGCTACCCATAAGATAACAAAACCAATGGAATGGCATTTGCATTACCAACGTGTAGTGATTTGGATAAGAAATGCCCCATAGTCTGAGGCATTTTAACAATTGGTCTCCAGCTGGTATTCCTCTGCAGAGGTTTAGGAGGTGGGACCCTGCAGAAGGAAGTGTGTCACTAGAGGTGGGTTCTGAGAATTTAAAGTCTCATCCTATGTGTAGTTTACTCTCTGCTTCCTGCTTGCGGTTGCAATGTGATCTCTCAGCTTCCTGTCACCATGCCTGCCACTAGCTGCCAGGCTTGCCTACCATGGTGAACTCTTTCTTCTCTCTGGAACCATAAGCCAGAATAAACTCTCTCTTCTATAAGTTGCTTTTGGTCAAGGTGTTTTATAACAGCCACAGAAAAGTAACTAACACAAAATGGATGGCATTTCTCTCATATTTCCAATCTAAACTTTCCTAAAATCAAGAAATGAGATTTAGGCTATTACCAGTTTCTGAAGTCTTACACTCTTCACTCTCCTACATTATGAAGTTTTACTGTTCTTTAATCTATGATTTTTTTTAACATTAGTGTGCTAGTATCCTTGTTGATGCACTTTATGCTCAGGCCATAGTGCATGTCTCTTCATCCTGAACATGCTACTCTTCCACCAACCTGAACCCTGCATACGCACCTTCTACCTGGAAAACTCTTAGTCCCTGTTCCCTGGCTTTAACTTGTGTTTCCAATAGTCTGTTCATTCTTTAGAATTTAGTTCACATCTCTCTGAACATTTATTTTTCACAACAGCATTATGCTTTCTCTGTCTAAGTACCTGACCCTTTCTTGACTTTGCCTCAGATTGAATTTTTTTTTTTTTTTTTGCTTTAGGATAGGAAGGGACTCTTCCCATATTTATGTATACTTTTATCTAGAGCATAATGCACAAAGAAAATGCATGCAATAGATGGCATGGGGGTACACGCCTTACCAAAGGCAGGAAGGAGGCTCACTGAAAGTTCAAGGCCAGCTTGATCTATATAGTAAGTTCCAGGGTAGCTAGGGGTATGTAGCAAGGCCTTGATTAAGTAAGAAAGTCCATGCTGACCTTGGAACTTGAAATTGTGTGCCTCCGTTGATAGAAGTACATTCTACATTTTACATAAATAAGTTAAACTATAAAACACACACAAACACAAATACACACACTCAGAGAGAGAGAGAGAGAGAGAGAGAGAGAGAGAGAGAGAGAGAGAGAGAACAGCCAAACATCCATACACATACAACATACAATAAAGTTTTAACAACAACAAAGCTTGACTTCTCTGTCTTGCAGACTATTCATTGCATTTGTCGTAGACTTTTAAAATGATGCGCCTTTAGGAATCACGACCTCTGGAGTGAGGATCTCATCGTATTCTTTTTCCACTCTTTACCCTTAGCACATAGCATGGCGCTAAATTCCAATAAATGGTGTTCAGATGAAATGGAATCGAGCTTTTCCCAGATCATTGGGTTGTCTTCAACTCATGAAAAGATCGCCATCACAGAGTTAGTTTAGGTACATATATGGGGGTGGAATTGCTAGATCGTATGTGTTGTGAATCTATTTTTTATTTTAGGGGAAATCTTCACTGCTTCCCATAGTGACTAGACCATTTTTTATTCTCACTACATGCATAGAATTCCAATTTTCTCACTTTCTCACCAACACTTACTGTTTTCTGCTTTTAATAATAGCAGTCTTGAGCTTGTGCTCATGAGGCGGTATGTCATTCTGATTTTGATATGCATGTTTGTATTGATTAATGATGTTAAAGATCTTTTCGTGTGTTCACTGGCCATTTACATTTCTCTAGATCAGAGTTTCCCAACCAATAGGTCACCACCTCTTGGGCTTGAATGACTCTTCCACAGAGGTCGCCTGAGACCACCAGAAAACTCAGATATTTACATTACGATTCATAACAGTAGCAAAATTACAGTTATGAAGTAGCAACAAAGGTAATTTTGTGGTTGGGGGGTCACCACAACATGAGGAACTGTATTGAAGGGTCGCAGCATTAGGAAGGTTGAGAACCACTGCTGTAGGTGAGTGATTATCAAATCCTTTGTTCTTTGTTGTTGGGTGGATTTTGTTGTTGAGTCGAAGAGGTTCTTTACATGTTAAATGCCCTTTCACACATTTCCTGGCACCGTATAGGCTTCTGTGTAGCTCTAACAGCATTCTTTGATACAATAAATAATTTATTTTATGTCTAATATAGGACCTTGCATGCTATCGGATCTCTCGCTCCACATCTATATGATTTTATTTTAAATATGTATATGTGTGTATGAGGGATATATGGGTATATGCATGTGAGTGCAGTGTCCACCAAGACCAGAAGAGGGTGTGAGACCCACCTGGAGCTGGAGTTACAGGTGGTTTTGAACCACCCAATGTGGCTGCTGGGCACTGAACTTGGGCTCTCCGAAAGAACAGTACACACCCCTAACTAATGAGCCAAGTCTCCAGCTCAATACTTATCTTTTTACTTTAATTCAGAAACAATTCTAATGCATCACTGTGCTTAAATTGATGGTATGTAAATTAAGTTTGCTTTAAAGTTGTCAGCTAAGCCCGGCGGTGGTGGCACACGCCTTTAATCCCAGCACTCGGGAGGCAGAGCCAGGCGGATCTCTGAGTTCAAGGCCAGCCTGGTCTACAGAGTGAGTTCCAGGACAGGCACCAAAACTACACAGAGAAACCCTGTCTCAAAAATAAAAAATAAAATAATAAAAAAAATAAAGTTGTCAGCTACAAAGTCCAGAATTGAAGAACTCCAAATGTAACTGTGAACATTCCCATGCTCAAGTCTGTCAGAAGAGAAAAAGAGAGCTGCTAACACGTGCAGCTGCCCACCCTTGTCCTGGATTTAGAATCCTGACACGTCTACAAAGTGCCTTTGAATATCGCTATTTTTCAGCGAGACAGAGATGAAAGACATTACTTGTGGGGGCAATAATATGAACATCCCTATTCCTGAATTTGGCTGGGAGCTGTTCCACGACCCAGGTGAAAGGGATGGGGGACAGGGAGTCTGAAAGAAGACTCGGGGAGGGTGTGCATAGGAGCGCAGGATGCACCCTGGCCAGCACTGGGTCCTGCTGGTCTCGCTGCAGCCAGATGCATCACGGAGGAAGCACCAGCGAGTGAGAAAGGCACAGCATCCCTGGTGAGGCTGCACCAGGAAGAGCCCTCGGGTTTACATGATCTCTGAAGTGTGGCCATTGAACACTTGGCCATGGAACAGTCCGGGAAAGCGCTGGAAGATTGCCGTTGCAATTTTGTCTACCTTTGCCTCCTCATACTCTAGCCCTTTTAGCCCTGTGATTTATTTTTAGTTCTAGAACTTTCTCCCACGAGTTATCATTAGGTCACGGAGTCACATGGGCTGTGTTCTGCTGTCACCATGTGTCCTTTACACAAGAGTCTGATGGAAACCCTGATTGTCATAGCTGGTTTCATTTGAAAGGATTACATTAAAACTCTGTCGAGTCATTGCCGCAGCATCGGAGCAAAGGGTTAGTTTTTTTTTTGTTTTTTTTTTTAACAATAAAAGTTCAGACAAGAAGAAAGTCACTTAGAAGGCTTATGAGATTGCCTTCCTGCTGTCATTTTTATTCTGAATTATGAAACAATTTCAAAGGCATGAGTCAATCAGAAATTTTAGTGCAAAACATTACTACTTAGTGATAGCATGCCCACTGGGTTAACACAAATGGGAATTAATAATTGTTCATTCATGCACATATGTAGGTGTACTTAAAGGGTATGCGTGGGTACATTAACCACAGTCATACCTAGCCTTTTGCTATGACTCCCTGCTTACTCAATCTCTGACTTTTGATGAATGATCCATTTGGAATGAACGCTTTGTGGCCTTTCAGACACACCAAACTTATAGGTTAACCCCCTGCCCAAGCTGTTGTAGAATCACTCACTGGCCTTGGTTCTGAGTGATTTCTCTGATGGTTTATATTGACAGAAAGGGGCATCTGAAAGGAGACAACCTGCAATGCCACACCAGATGCTGAGGGAGAATGGTCCTTGGCCCCGAGTGCTCATCCTTGGCTGACACTGGGAGCTATATGATGTCAGGTCAGTCCTTAAACTCCTTATCCCTCAATTGTTTCCTCCTGTGCAGAGAAATTGTATGGTTCCAATATGTGTATGCTGCAAAGGTCCCATTTTCAACTTAAATTTGTATGTTACTGATCTTTTCTGTTTGCAAGCTGCAAATTGAGAAGTTGTGGTCATAAAAGGTTTATTTCTGTTCAAATTCCAGTTAAAGCTCAAAGAAACATAAAACAAAAATCCTTGTTTCTGAAAAACCTGTCATTTTATATTCAATACTCAACCAATCAAAAGTTCAAAATGAACACATGGACTCACCTTAGATTTCTATTGATGTTTAGTTTCTTTTAACATTAACAGTCACATAAATCATCAAGTGTAATTATAGAAGTAACATTTTGCCTCTCTACCAAATATTGACATTCTCTTCACTTCAAACTTTGTGATTGAAAAAAAAAAAACATTTGAAGTTTCAAATATTTCAAAAAGATGATAAAGCATTTGCACGAAATCCTTAACAATGCCAGTCTAAAATTAGCAATGTTGGGAACACAGACACAAGGAGAATACTTGTTAGTTTTCCAGGAAGATGGAAGAATCAACAGATGTGGAATCAAAGCAGATATGGGAAGGGAGGAAGCCTGCGTTTTCCATAGTGCACACTCAGATGCCAGCACGTTCAGGTGCCCGAGGGACCTTATTAGACAGGCTTTGACAGCATTGAAGAATGCCCTTGCTCGGATGGCAGGGCACTACCATTGCGGGAGAGGAGCTGCCAGAACCACTTGTGTTGAGAAGCCGTCTAAAGGTGGTTATCATGTTTCATGACCAGTCCATCTAGAAGTGGAGGGAAGCTGTGCTGTACTTTGGGGCAGATATTTATATGGAACTGTTTCTTTGGGATTATTCTCATTATAGTTTAAGATATCAAGAACTGAGAGACATTCAAGAAAGAGAGATTTGTTCTGCCTATGACACCAAAATGAAAAGACCACTGGACCGATTACATGATTATAAGCAAGCACTAGTGTCTTAGTCAGTGTTCTGTTGCCTTGACCACGGCAACTCTTATAAAGGAAAGCATTTAATTGGGGCTGGCTTACAGTTCAGAGGTTCAGCCACTGTCATCGTGGCGGGAAGCATGGTGGCATGCAGGCAGAGGGGAGCTGAGGGGTCTACATCTGGATCTTCAGACAGCAGGAGAGAAGAGTGAGCCACTGGGCCGCAGTTGAACTTCTGAAATCTCAAAGCCCACCTCCAGTGACACACTTCCTCCAATAAGGCCACACCTACTCCAGCTAGGCCACACCTCTTTATAGTACCACCCCCTACGAACCTATGAGGGCCATTTTCATTCAAACCACCACATTCCACTCCCTGGCCACCATAGGCTTGTAGCCATATCATAATACAAAATGTATTTAGTCCGGCTTCAAAAGTCCCTGTAGTCTATAACCATCTCAATGATTTTCCAAGTCCAAGTCCAAGTCCAAAGTCTCTTCAGGGATACGTGGCAATCTTATAACAATAACCCCTATAAAATCAATATGAAAAAACAGATCACATACTCCCAGCACACAATGGCACAAGACATACATTACCATTCAAAAAAGGAGGAAAAGAGCATAGTGAGGAAATACTGGACCAAAGCAAGACCTCCAAACTCTGCATCTCCAAGTCTGATGTCAAAAATTCTCTTCATGTCTCCAACTCCTTCCAGTTTTATTGATTGCAACATATTCTTTCTCTTGGGCTGGTTCCACTCCCTGTTAGTAGCTCTCCTCGGCAGGTATCCCACGGCTCTGGCATCTCTAACATCTTGGCGTCTCCAAGGCAATCCAGGCTCCAGCTTCACAGCTTCACACTACGGCCTCTCTAGGCCTCCATTCAGGGACACCCCCGACACATGCCTGGTTTCAGTGGTTTTCTTTAGTCTCAGAGAAATTCCATGGCCCCTTTCTCCTATCTTTGACTCTAAAGCCAGAACCATGTGGCCGAAGCTGCCAGGTTCTGCTGCTTGCTGGGACTGGAACATGGCCCCCTCCTTCAATTACATCTTCACAGTTTTCTGGTTTTGATGGTTTCCTTCAGTGCCTAAGCTTGGTTGTCCTGGAACTCACTCTGTAGACCAGGCTGGTCCTGAACTCAGAGATCTGCCTGCACTGCCTTTTCTAGTGCTGGGATTAAAGGTGTGTGCCACCATGCCTGGCCCTAGCTTTTCTTTAATTCCTTTTCATAAATTGGAAGCTTAGCTGGGTGGGGCCCTGCTCTGAGGTCACCACTCCTTTTATTCCACTTAGAATCAAGCTTTTCTTTAATCTTTTTACACTTCCTGGTCTCCTTTCCTCCTCCAACTGTACATTGCGTATTTTTCCTTGCTCATCTTGCTCCTTTTCATTATAGATCTGCAAAAGCCTGGCCACTAACAGCCACACAACACAGCAGTGCTAGGTGGCTTAGAATTGTCTGCCAAAGCTGTTAATCCATAAGTCTTCAATTTAGCCTCAAGCATATTTTTTTAGATAAGGGTAGAAAGCAGCACATTCTTTGCCAAAATATCAAAAGAATCTTCTCTAGGCCACGTACTAATATTCTTCTCTGAAACCTCTTGAGCCAGGCTCTGAGAGTTCAAATCCCCCTCAGCACCACTGTCTCCCATGATCTTACCCTACTATTATGACCCATTAAGTTCTGCTTAAAGCATTCAGCTGCTTTTCTAGCTCAAAGTCCACATTCCTCCAAAGAAAAGCAAGGTCGGCCTACCACAACAATACCTGACTCCTGTCTTGGTATCATACCAGCTTCTGTCTTAGGGTTTCTATTGCTGTGAAGAGACACCGTGACCATGGCAGCTCTTATAAAGGAAAACATTTGATGGGGGACTGGCTTTCAGTTCAGAGATTTAGTCCATTATCATCATGACAGGGAGCATGGCGGCATGCAGGAAGACGTGGTGCTGGAGAGACAGCTGAGAGTCCTACCTCTGCCTCCACAGGCAGCAGGAAGAAAGGTTGAGGTTGAGCCCACCTCTTGTGACACGCTTCCTCCAACAAGGCCACACCTAACAGTGCCACTCCCTATGAGCCTACGAAGACCATTTTCGTTCAAACCACCACAACTAGATTTTAAAATATTATATATAATATATAATATTAAAATATATAATAATATTTAAATGATTAGTAGTTAAAATATTTAAATTTTTTTACTATGTGTTGATTTCTTACTGCCTTTCTAGTATCAATTACATGGTACACACGGAGGTTCTGGCCTCCTTCCCAAATGCAGCTAAGAATGAGTAAACAGGTGAAATTCAAATTCAGCTAACTTGATATTAGCAAATTTTTATGATGTATTAATTCTTGCTGCTTTTCTGAAACTTTTCTGTACTATAAATAAACACACAAAAATATATTATTCCCAGTTATTCCAACCGGTGACATGACATATTGCCACTGTAAGTCCAGAAAAAGCATCCCATAATACTCCAACCCATCCCCACTTCCAGGGCAGTCTGAAGTGCTGAGTATAGTTACTAGTATTAGATTAACACAGAAGAGCTGACTTGATTGGCAGCTCCACGTGCCAGGCACTCTCCCAGGCACCTTGTGGATATAATCCTATCTAGTCTAACAGTCCTGTGAGGTGGGGGAAGACGATACCTGTGTACAGAACTGAAACTCTAAGGGCACAGCAATGGGAAAGCAACTTAGGAGGCAGCTCTAGCCTGGCAGAGCTCAGACCAACAAGAACAGAGGCTTTGCGCATGGCATCATGTGTCACAATGGTTTACCTTTTCAATACTGAACTGGAAATATTTGGAGAAATTTTAAATTATGAGTCTATCAATAGCTCCTGGATTATTTAACAAATATTTACTGAGTGACGGCTATATGCTGAGCACAGGGATTCTCTGCTCCATTAACAACAAGGAGGCATCAAACGATAAGTCTCTGCTGTCTGCCTTCATAAGACAAGTTAAATAAAACACATGCATTGCGCACATATGTATTTATGCACACATGCACACATTTACAAAGTGATGTGAGCCTTCAGTTTCCTCTCCATACAGAAGGGCTGAAACTAGTGAATGAGTGACAGCTGACTGGAGGTCATGTCCACAAGTTGTTTCCATTTGGTGTGAACAGTTAGACTTGTTTCCAGACCGTTAACTGCTCAGGACAGGTGAATACCCACCCACTTAGAAAACTTCCTTGGACATACAGACAGTTTTGGAGTAGGCCTTTGTGTGTGTGTGTGTGTGTGTGTGTGTGTGTGTGTGTGTGTGTGTGTCTGTGTCTGTGTGTGTGTGTGTGTGTATCTTTCTTTCAGTGTGTCTGTATATCTGTGTGGGTGTGTGTGACTGTGTGCGTGTTTATGTGTGTGTGTGTGTGTGTGTATCTGTCTGTCAGTGTGTCTGTCTGTCTGTCTCTGCGTATCTGTCAGCATGTCTGTCTGTCTCCTGTGTGTGTGTGTGACTGTGTGTGTGTGTTTGTGTGTGTAGTGTGTGTATCTGTCTGTTGGTGTGTCTGTTTCTCTCTCTCTCTCTCTCTCTCTCTCTCTCTCTCTCTCTCTCTCTCTCTGCATATCTGCCTGTCTCTCTGTGTGTCTGTGTGTCTGTGTGTCTGTGTCTATATGTGTGTATGTATCTGTTGGTGTGTCTGTCGGTGTGTGAGTGTATGTGTCGGGATGGAGTCAATAACATCTCTAATAGAGAACATTCAATGAGCTTCTGTGGTTTAAAGATTCCCACAAAATTTATGTGGAAAGTTCATCCCTATTGTAAGGTAGGGACCACACTGGCCCTTTAAGAGGTCACCAAGTCATGAGAACTTTGTCATTTAAGGATTAATGGGTTTCCCCCAAAGTAACCCTATAACCAAGGCAAGTTTGACTTTCTCTCACCATCTGACCTTTTTCTCCATGTGATGCCTTCAACCAGCTTAAGACTCTGCAAAAAGCCTATCAACAAGAAGGTCCACCAGACACAGCCCCCTCACCTTGACTTTCTAACCACTAGACTTTAAGAAAAACATCATTTTCTTTATAAATCCTCCCAGCCTGTGGTACCATTATAGCAACAGAAAATGGACCAGAAGGCCCTCCTGTTGGAGACTGGAGTCCCTTGTCTGGTAACTCATTGGAAGACACTAAGTCTTGGGTAGAACACTCCTCCTGTGAGGCTGGTGGACCAGCTGCCATGTGCACAGCCTGACCTAATTCCTGTCCAGAATGGCTCTTGTTATCCAAGCTTTCTTGCTCTGCTCTCAAGACCTTTCATGACACAGGTTCCTTAATACTCCTGTTGCTGTCCCCAGAACCAGAGAACCCAGGATATCTTGGATATCTAGTAATATTTACTGTGTATGAGGCTCCCTCGGGCTTTGCTGTCTGTTGTTTTAGCTGTTGCTTCCTTCTGATAACAGTAAAGAGGAAACAGGATGAATGTTCCCTCCTAGACGGCGTTATTTCTACCGAAGCCTGGGGAGAAAGGCAGAGGGACAGACAGTGCCTCTGGATTACATGCCCACCACAGTGTCAGGTACATACAAGGCACGCAGAGGTGAACGGGGTCGTACACAAGATTCATCTGCAGTTTTCAAATGCCTTTTCATTGAGTCTCTCTTACTTTATAGGAGTCATCTTGGGATGAGGGAGGAAGGCTCATTCCATGCCACCCAGCTGGAGAGACTCGGAAAGAGCTGTCAGGGAGTCCTAGGAGGAAGTAAGAGTACATATTAGCCCTGTGACTTACTCGCCTAAGATAGCAGTGTTTCAAGTAGAGAGACTCCTGCAGGACCAAACAGGAGGAGGAGGAGGAGGAAGAGGAAGGAAACCCCAGACCTTGTTATCAGGAAGGGGAGGTGGTTTCTCACAGCTGCTTTGGGCTCCTTTCCTAATGGCCATCTATCTGGAAGTGACAGGATCACTAATACTCTTCAGGAGATTATGTTCGTCTTAAATTCACTGAGAACAGCAAACCTTAAGTGGAGTTCGAGGTGGAATACTTACCCCACTGCGCTAAAGTACTGACTACAGACTGGGGGAAAGTCACCAGCCATCAGAACAGAGGGCCCCAACCCCGCTCCGACCGATTTACATTATACAGCCAGGTAAAGCTTCTCAGTCAGGGGGCCAGCTGTCACCTGACCTTGGCCAAGAGCAGAAGCGAGCACGTGAAAGGAAAAGGGACGGTGAAACTCTTCAGACAGCGAGTGGCAAAGGGAGGCTCTGCAGGCCTTCTGAGTTCCTCTGTCCTCTTCAAACACTGCTCATCTTTGGGAGGAGCCTGTTTGAATCTTCCTATCAGTTTACGGGAACATGGCTCTCTTAGACTGAATTTAATGGAAATCAGCTTTTATGTGGCACTGATGAGTTGTTTAAGGCAGAGAACTGTCTTCAGGCTTAAAACACAGCTTGATATCTTTACCAATATATATGCTTTATTAGAAATAAATTTTAAGAAGAACCGGAGAGAGCTGGAATCATTTCTTTTTATGTATAGCACACGCTTTATGAAAGAAAAATGGAGTCCTTTGAACTGTGGTGTAGATCATCTCTGACCTGATGAAAAGTGTACTTTTCTCTCAGTCTTGATGTATTATCGCCATGGTTACAGGAGGGTGGCAAATGGGTCTGCTTTTACTGCTGTCATCAATCAGACAGCTGTATGCCAGTTCCAATGCACTTTTAAAGCAGACTTGGACAACCAGAAACTTAAATAATATCCTTGTATCAGATACCAGCAAACCTTTCATTGGAGCCACTAAAAGTCCCTCATAGAAAATGGACTTTCAGGAACTGGAGAGCTGGCTCAGTGGTTAAAGCACGGGCTGCTCTTGCAGAGGACCTAGGTTCAATTCCCAGCACCCACATGGTGGCTCACAACCATCTGTAATTCCAGTCCCAGGGGATCCGTCTCCCTCTTCTGACCTCCATGGGCACTGCATGCATGTGATGCACATATATAAACACCCATACACATAAAATAAATAAATAAATCGTTAAGTTTAAAAGATTAAATAAACGTTCAGCTTGCATCCCAAAGGTTAGCTTTCATAACAATGCATTCACCTTTGGACCTTCAGCGTTAAGCTCCTTCCATGAGATGTTGATATAATACCAAAAGGAATCTGTGTTGACGGCTTACGAAACACACACAGCAGTGGGAGAGTCCTTTCTTATACGGTATTAATCCAGGATCCAGTAATATGAACAGTGGGGTTTATCTTGACAGGTAAGTCAATTTATTGCTGAGCAAAACAGCCAGACAATGCTGTCCTTGTTACTGAGCCACAGGTGTTGAAAAGGCCAAGCACACTGAACGGAGAAATTCAGCATCATCCGGCACGAGTGGATGATGGTGACGAGGAAGCAGAGCAGGGTTCGTTGGCAAGGCAGGTGCTTAGGAAATTGAAAAGAGAAGCTAGACCTCCACAGTGAAAAGCAGCTGCTCGGTTAAGGTTTTATGGCCCCACCAGACTACGCCTTGAAACTTCCTGTTAGTCACAGAAGAAGTTATTCTAAGACAGTTTTTAGCAGACTATAGTAAAGGTGTTGGATGCAGACTTGCTCTGAAAGCCCATTATGGCCAGATTAAGAACAGGAAAATCATGTCATCTAAAGCAAACACTTGCTATCAGCCTCAGAACCATTTATAAACCCCTCCAAGATCCACGGCAGAGTTCCAGCCCATATTTCTTAAGGTGCCTGCCCGATTCCCTTAGGGATTATTGTATGGAAGTGCTTCTAACTGGTGGAGCTGAGTGGTATAAACATGTGGGTCATAGCCGTTTACTCAGTGAGAACTGTTGTGCTATTCACATCACTCCTGACAGGGCCAAGCACACTCGCCCCGCCTCCCCTTGTCCATGGGGGTATTTTCTAATGTAGCCAACGGATTCCTGAAACTTCAGCCATGTGCTCAGAGCCCATATATGTGTGTTGACCTATATCCACCTGCCTCTGATAAAACTGAATTTGTAAATTAGACAATGTTTTTGGAACTTAGCTGACCCCACAAGTAACTGGAAAAAGAGATACAACTCTAGCCCTGTGAGGGAATCTTCCAGCAATGAGTGGCAAAAAAAAATTTTTTTTGCTTGAAATCAAACCAGTGATAAATGAAAGTTGTATCACATGTTGATAATATCTTAATACAGATGTTTAAAAAAAATAAACACGGAGATGACGCTAAAAATGAACAAAACCATAGACGAGAAAATAGGACAAGAGTAAAGACTCTCTTGGGCAGGAATGCTTGGTACCGCGGCTGGAGCTAGCATCTTACATAGTTGCACCAAGAAACACATTCCGGGTGCAGAGCAGTTGGGCATAACAAAGTTCCGTTTGCCAGACTACTCCGTGTGGGCTCTGTTGCTCCCACGTGGTGGTCACAGAGGGTGTGGTCTCAGGTGCTTCAACTCTGCCTTGGCTTCCTTGGGCCCCAGCTGTGGTCATCCTGCACACCCAGCCCTTTAACGCAACACTCACTGCCCGACCCCCTAACGGTACAGAGACGTGCAGGCTCGATCTCCCGTCAGTGTGCACCAGGAGTGGAGCGTCACACTGCTTTGTTCCCTTTGCGTAACCCAACCCCTTCCCCGCCCCTTCTCCCAGCCCCAGCGCTCCCGAGGTTTTTCTAGTAGAATCCATGAAGGTGGTGAGTATCACTGAGTCCATCTTCTCCTGCCCTCTCACGCAAACCCACTCTCCCTTTCTGCCCACCTTCCTGTCCTACTCCAAGGAACTAAGGTCCTTTTCTGTATGAGGTCAGAGGAACCTCATCAACTCACGTTGAGGTCACCTCACGGAAGTGGGAGATGCTCAGCTGACTTTACTCCAGAGTTTTTACACCATGTAGCCCCCTCTTTCCTGACCAAACCCCCGAAGGTCCGCTCCTGTGCCGGCACCGGATGCCGCGCGTGGAGAGCCCATTGTCCAGTCTCTTTCCGGGTAACTGCTCACTGTTCACACTTCTCTGGCTTTTCTTCTCTTATTTTAAAAGTCATTTTTCTGTTATCGTATTCTCTTCCAGAACCACACAAGTCTTGCCCAAAAGGATGTTACAGTTTTCCCTTAGACATGGCATTATATTTTAAACATTATATTTTAAATATTGCATTCTCATTTGGATACATTAAAGCCAGAGTACTCTCTTACATGTCAAACATAACCCTATTAATCTTCATTTTTAAGTTACTGTTGACTCTAATTTTACATCTTCACACAGGAAACTCCAGATTCCAGATCTCCCTTTCAGGGAGAGAGGGACTTGATCTTTTACAAGATTATCTTCTGAAATATGAAATATAGCTTCTAGCGAGGGGGAATTTTTAACACTTTAAAGGAATCAACCTGATTAAATTCTCCAAAAAGTTATTCATCACACTTAGCAACAATTTAGTGCTGTTCTGAAATTTCCTGCCATTTTTGGTTATTTCATCAGTTGTAATATAGAACTTACATGTCTGTAGGCACATTGATTGATTTCTGTCCTTTCAATGGCCTGTTCGGTATTTCAACATTTGAACAGGGAACAACAGCTTCCCACGCTCACTCTATTGCCCCAATTTTCAATTCATCAGTTCATTGTCTATTGAGCACTTGTGATCTAGAGTCCCCTGCTCTCCATGGGAAATATGTGACCAAGCTCCCACCCTAGTAGTTGACTGAAAGCATGAATAAATAGTACCTAAACACACACGTGTGTGTAATATTACCAATATTTTATAATAAAGGTTATTAGGATGAGTTGATGCTAACATGCTTAGGTAATAAGATGAAGTGAGGTGGATCACAAGACCTAGGTATCATGATGTGATGCCAGGCTCACATATAAGAGCTACTTGACCACAAGCCCTGGGAGCTCATGGTCAGTGAGCCCTGAACAGGGATCACAAGTGCAGAACCACTGGCAGAAAGAGGTTGCTGTTCCTTTAAGGAACTGCCAGCTCTTTAATTTCTTTTATGAAGACAAGCAGGGTTGATGAAGGTGACTGAAAACAGCATACATGAGCCTTGGGGAGAGTGATGGAGTTCTGAGAGTGCCAGAGAAGGTGGTCCTGGAGAAGAGGGTCCAGACGAGCTGCAAACAGCTATGCCTGAGCTTGAGGCAATAGGGTGTCTCACTCCATGAGCACTGTCGAGTCTATGTAGTTCCAGGACTGACGGTGTGTGCTGGCCTGGGTGTGAGGCTGGAGATGAGGCCTTGCCAGACAGGAGTAGGAAACACAAGAGCTAAAATAGATTTGTGCATGTGCAATCGGACAGGGGTAGAGAGCCTGGTTCAGGGCAGGGAGGGTGTGACACCCAGCAGAGGTGCTGACCCAGGAGAGTAAGAATAAAGACCACAGGACAAGATAAGGGAGGGGAGGACATAAGGTCCGCACAGAGGCTGAAACAAAGGTTCAAGATCTCAGCAACGCAGCAGGCTGGATGCTGAGCTAGCCTAGGGTATGGTGAAGTGGAAAAGGAGTTCCCAGAGCTGACTGGAAGGACCTAGACTCAGAAGCCACAGAACAGAATTGGGCAGCATTGAGAATGTCCAGCTACGGTGTGTGCCCTCCGGGAAAATGGTGCATCGTTCACTCAAGATGTATTTACTGGGCACCTGTTTTGCACCAAACTCGGCTCTAGATTCAAAATCCCTGCTCTTCAGAATTTTGATAGCATGAAGGAGTAATTCAGGGAAGAGGGAGGAACCAAGCATGCCAGAGTGCCCCATGGGCGTGGGTCAGTTCGGAGTTAGTGAGGTTGGTCATGAAGTGTCAAGTAATGGCTCTTAGCTTGGTGATGGGAAGGACCTCCTAAAGATGGAGATGGGAAGTTAAGAAACTTGAATTCAACAATATCTTGTTGCTGTTGTTGTTGTTGTTGTATAGGCATTAGAAATGTGAAGGCAGATGTAAGTGGAGCCCTGTTGCACAAATAAACAGAGGTATCAATAAAAACCAACCCAGAATGATTTCTCAGGATGCCAAAAAAGAATTTGGTTTTTACAGTTTTTCCCTAATCAATATCAGATGTTTTTATCTTAAATAATAGCTGCAAAATAATTTTTAAAAAGGCAAATGCCAAAAATACAAAAATACCAGCAACAGATGGCCAGTGGAGTACAGCTAATGTGATAATACAGCAATAGTCTATTTTCTCACATGGAAGGAAAAATATTTATGAGGACAGAGGAGAAAAATGTACATTAAATGACAGGAGCAACTTCCGCTGCTCTAGAGACAAACACCATAATTCCCTTGGTGTTCGCCTTGCTATTGTAAGAAAAAGAAAGAACTTAACATTATATATATATAAAAAAAAAGACAACAGCAACAATAACAACAACAAAACTACTTTTGAACTAATTTTTCTAAAGAAAAATTGATACCTCCATGTTGAGAATCACATTTTTAAGACATCATAAATTGAGCACATTTTGTTATATTGTATATACTCTTTGAGTTCTGTTAGTAACAAATGTTACAGTGTGTTGATAGAACCCAGTCTTGGTCCTCCCGAGTCTCTTTTGTGTCTGAAAACCATTAAGGTCTAGGAGACCTAGAGTCATACTGAAGTAACCCTTCCATTGAGGTATCCCTGCTTAAGACAGAGCTTTAGGTAACCAGTGGTTTCTAAGGGCTTACTGACAGATGTCAGTACTAGTCCAATCTATATTAAAGAATGGAATGGGTTTACTCTCATTAATGACAAGGATAATGTTTCTTTAATAGCTCTAAGGCATCGTCTACCAACCTGTGAACTTGCACAAGTCTGCTCAGTTAGAGCGACCAGACCACATGCCGACATCTGAAGCAGCACAAGGATGCTGAGGAATCCTCTGGTGGACTGGAGGGGGCCAGATAGCTTCTCTGGGCAATTTTCCTGGCCAGTTTCATGTCTTTAAGAGTTAGAATGGGGCGGCAGTGGTGGAGCATGCCTTTAATCCCAGCACTTGGGAGGCAGAGCCAGGTGGATCTCTTTGAGTTCGAGGCCAGCCTGGGCTACAGAGTGAGTTCCAGGAAAGGCACAAAGCTACACAGAGAAACCCTGTCTCGAAAAACAAAAACAAAACAAAACAAAAATTGGGGACTGGAGAGATGGCTCAGCAGTTAAGAGCACTAGCTTCTCTTCCAGAGGTCCTGAGTTCAATTCCCAGCAACCACATGGTGGCTCATAGCTATCTGTAATGAGATCTGGTGCCCTCTTCTGACCCACAGTCATACATAGAGCCAGAACACTGTATACATAATAAAATAAATCTTTAAAAAACTTAGTATCTTTAAAAAAAAAGAAAAAGAAAAAGAGGCAATACCTAAAGTGTGTTCATTACATTAAATAACGTCTATGAATGGCTTTATCCTGGATAGTGGTGACTTATGCAAGGGCTTGCTAATGACAGAACCCCCTAAAGGAGAAGCCACACACACACTGCTATAGCTGATATGAGCTGAAGGTTAAGTACTGAGGTGGGCCTTTCTACTGAGTTTTTTCTGGCTCTGAAAAGTTTTCCTCCAGAAAAAGAAATATGCTGCCTGACTTTAAAGATGGCCATAAATGTGGTGGAATAAAGAGACAAATAAAAGGGTTACCTTGTGGACAGAGGTGGTAATCTCAGCCCTTCCTGCCGGTACTCATAAACACACTTGACTGACCTTAAATCCTGTCAGCAGTGGGAACACAGAGCCATGGAAGGAACCCTATGCCATCTGAGGATAGAGACCGCCACTGAATATTTTTAAACATTCAAATGCTTCAGATGCAGAATCTCCAGATTGTCTATAGCACCTTTCCCCTGGGTGGCACTTGGAATTTATAAAACACTCTCCCATGTAGTTTACCTTTTTTTCCGATGTGAGGAGAACAGAATGCTCTTCTCTGCATTGACCCATAAGGGACCTAGGGATGTTGTGTGACCCCTAACTTCTCTACCTGTCCCTTGCAGCAGAGGTCTGAACCTTAGGTCTCCCAGTCCTGTGTTGTTTTCTGCTACTGTTCAGTCACTTCTTGCTAGTTAGCACAATGTTATTCAGACTTAGCCGAACCAAGATCTCCTAAGAAATGCAGAACTGGCTTAGGTGAAATGATGATAATGATGATGATGATGATGATGGTAATGGTGATGATGATAGTAATGGTGATGGTGATGATGGTAATGGTGATGGTGATGATGGTAATGGTGATGGTGATGATGATTTGATGATGATGGTGATGATGGTGATGATGATGATGGGATGGTGATGATGATGACGATGGGATGCCGATGATGGGATGATGCTGATGGTGATGATGATGTTGATGATGATAATGATGATGATGACAGAAGCTAGCAGTCAATAAATAAATGTTAATTATTTGAGGGGCACCATCGGAATTTGCATGTGCATTGCATTTGATCCTTGTCGAAAACTCCATGAACAGGACAACATTACCATCTTCATTTTATAGGTGCTAAGATTGGGCAACAGGGAAGAGAGGTAATTTGTCCAGATCGTACAGTCCATAGGTTGTGCTGCCAGTGCATGAGCCCAGTCGGCTGCCTCCTCTGCAAGTACCCTCAGGTCCTGCACCCCCAGGGTAGGGCTGCTTCCACAGCTTGGCTCCACTGGTGTACCCTCAGATCCTGCACCCCCAGGGTAGGGCTGCTTACACAGCTTAGCTCCACTGGTGTACCCTCAGGTCCTGCACCCCCAGGGTAGGGCTGCTTCCACAGCTTAGCTCCACTGGTGTACCCTCAGATCCTGCACCCCCAGGGTAGGGCTGCTTACACAGCTTAGCTCCACTGGTGTATGCTCAGGCCCTGCACTCCCAGGGTAGGGCTGCTTCCACAGCTTAGCTCCACTGGTGTACCCTCAGGTCCTGCACTCCCAGGGTAGGACTGACTTCCACAGCTTAGCACCACTGGTACACATTTCCCTATTTGAGTCTCTCCAAAAGTACTGAAACCTGAAACTGCTCTACACTAGGGCTGTCATAGCAGAATAGATGGATATCAAGGGGTCAGTTTCCTTACATCGATATAATAAAGCAAGCAGTTTGCTAAGCTAAATTTACTCAACCTTTATGAAATGGACAGACTGAAAAATGTCACAGGGTTGTCTGTAAGCTGATATCAAAATGATTGCAGCCACTGGCATCTTATTCAATAACACTGACTCAGTATCTGCCATTTGGTAATGTTCATCCCCAAAAGCACACAAGAAAAATATAGAAAAGAGGCTAAAGATATTGCTTAATAGAGTGTTTGCCTCGTATGCACAAGGTCCTGGGTTCAACTCCCAGCCAGTGCTGCATCAGCGAGGTGTGGTGCTGCCTATGTGTAACCTAGCACTCAGGGCCACAGGCAGGGGGATCAGGAGTTCAAAGTGATCTTCTGGTACATCATAAGTTCGAGGTCACTATGGGATACATAAACATATCTCAAAAACCGAAAAAAAAAAACAATGCAGAAATGGAATAAAAGCATCCAGATAGGGCTAACCCTAAGAACTTGCAGTGGAGCGAGAGCAATTCCCCCCAAAGGTGACTCTCATTATCTTGGACTTTTGAAGAGAAAAAGAAAAACTTAAACTAGACCAGTTTACCAGAGGGATGGAGAGTCGGGGGAGAGACTAACTTAAAGACGTGTGGCGGGGATCAGAATCCTTGCTAGATTTCTCTTGGACACCGGCAGCTTTAGTTGGTTAGCACAGGAGACGGGGATAGAAGATCAGATCAGGAGGGCACAATTTGGTTTATCCTTTAGGAAAGTACACAGCCTAAGACCCCAAAGCATAGCCAGACATTTGCTTTACAAGTGTTAACTGAGCGTGACTGTTGGGGGCTGTTCCCAGTAGGAGGATGCTCCAGTGAATAAGACAAACAAGGCCTCACTGTCACACCTTCTCAGGAGCCTGACAACAAACAAAATGTCCAGAAGTGGCACATGCCTTAAAGAAAATTAACCTGGTGCCCTGAGAGAGGCTGACAGGGCTGTTTCTACCGGGTGTCAGGACAGCTGAGGTAGAGGGACTCAGGAAAGACTTGGGCCAGGACAGTGATGCATTATGGTTGGCAGCGTTGAGTGAATGGTTTCTATGTGACAAGTGGCTTCTGTCATTTCACCCACAACCCATCCTGGAGAGAGTTAATGTCGAGGGGCAGAAGCCTGAGTCAACGGGACTCTGCCTCCAGCTGCATCTTGAATTCATCTATTTTCTTTCTGTACCAACTTGGACCTAGAGATGAGCCATGGGGCGGGGGGTGGGGGGGGGTGGGGGGGTGGAGGGTGGGATGGGGTGGCTTATGTAAGAAAGTAGAGCCTACAGGAGCATGACAAGATCACGTCAGGAGGAATGGGATGTTCAGCATCCAATAGCTCACATGGTCCGGAAAGGCCAATAACTGACAGAATGACCAAGCCAACAGTTATAGGTGACATGAGCAGGATGCGTTAGTGCGTCAGTGAGGAGGCAAGGGTGCACTGCTAAGAAGGGCGATCTGTGCTCCAAGGAAGGACGTCGAGGTACTGTGCTTTCTCTATGGTGCTTTTGTTGAGGTCTGGCTGAGAGAGAGATGTACAAGAAGTAGTAGAACCCACAGATTTCCCAGGGCATAAGGATGGGCAGAGAGCAAAGCACAGAGTGGGGCCTGGGTCTTGGAGAGGAAGAGTAACCTCTCTTCTCGTGTGATGGGAGAGAAGAGAGTAAGCAAGATGGTGGGCAGGGTGGGAGTTGCTGCTCTCTAAAGTGGGTGGCATTTTATTTTCACTGGCTTGCTACAGATGGAGGCCCCAAGAGAGACAGGGCTTGGAAACAGATCTGGTGGAGGATGAATGTGGACCTAGGTAAAACTGAAGCGCTCTGAGCTGTGGACTTCCTCCAGCAGCACCAGCAGCTGGCTCCTGCAGAGGGCTGTGTATGCTGTGTGTGTGGCACAAGCGGCTTGGACAGCACCTGTTCTGAGCAGAGTATCTGGCTTCTCTGCGACAGCCCCCAGTTCACGACCATCCAACGAACCAGAACTGGCCAAAACTGCAATGCCAGAACCTATCTTCAAATCTGTTGTTTAAGAAAAACTGCTAAGGCAGGACGTCTCCACATAAAACACTTATGAGGATGAAAAACGAAACGATTGGGGTCCAGGCTTTTCAAAGCTTGTTGATCCCTGAAATCACTCGGCTTCCCTAGCACTGTTCTACTCTGTCCAGTTCAACTGGGATCTCTTAAAAGCCAAACACACAGCTTCTCTGGTGCTATAACTCTGTTGCCACACCGCATAGCAGGGACTTGTAAGATGAGCAATTTGCTGATTCTATAAGCATACAAAAGAGAAGATGTAATCAGAAGGGTATTTGGAACCGGTCCAGAAGACCATCTGGATTAGTCTGTAACTGGCTGCCATAACTTCAAGTCCACTTCTAGGCCATGTCCTATTGCTTCATAACTGACAGCTTCAAAGGTTTTACCAAGGCCATGCAAAAATGCTCATCAGTGCTTTAAGGAAGCATTCTGAAATGTGCTTCTGCTGCAGACATTTTTATATCTATGACAACAAAATGTGGTGATCAAAACTGCCTTTTCAATGGTCCCTCTCCCTGTTTCTCCAGGACAGCATAAACTGACGGAAGGCATTCTGCTGAGCATGAAGACCTCATCACAGGGTCCGTGGGTGACTTTGATTTCCACCCTAAGTTTTTAACAATTTGTAAAACAGGGATTGGACAGTGTCCTTGAGTTTTTAGCTTCACACAGGACACCTAAAGTAAAAACACTGTCAGTCAGGTGGAAAGACATTTCAGAAGAAAGGGGAGAAACTAACAGTTGTAAGAATCCAGGCATTCTCTGGAAGATGTGGTGGTGCACACAGTAATCCCACCACTAGGGAGGTTGAGCCAGGGCTGCTCAATTTGAGAGGCCGGCATGGTGGCTACATTGTGAGTTCCAGGCCAGCCTGGGCTATGGTGTGAGACCCTTTGTCAAAAACAAGCAGAATTAGAAATTCTCTTTGGAAATACTTTGGGTTACACCAAATTTTATGTGTAAGGCAGTGATCACATCATTGAATTATATCAAATAATGTCTTGTAAATTACAAGATGCCTCCTGGGCAAAGGGGCCTGAGATAGTCTGGGTTTTGCCTTTGATGGGTTTATTGTTTACTTGCTTGTGGTTGTCTTGTTTTAAGACAGAATCTCACTCTATAGCCCAGGCTAGCCTCATACTCCAGGGAATTCTCCTGCCTCAGCCCCCTGAATGTTGGGATTATAGGTGTGAGCCACGGATGGCCTGGCTTGTCTTTGCCTTCTTGAATGAAAGGTTTGAAGCCCACGCAAGTTGGCCATTCATCACCTCATGAAGTGTAGAAGTGATAGTTTTCTTAAAGACCACAGTGTATTTGTTTAAAACCAGTACGATTCATCTGCTTTCGCTTCCCTGCGGGGATCAGTGTTAATTTCTAATAACTGTACCGCATACTTTTGCTTAAGATGCTGAAGGTTCTTCTATTTCCCATTTTCCCTCCTTGGAATTCCTGTTTCTTTGGCAGCATACAGATATGTTGGCTCTCCCAGTCCACTTCCCTGTCACTGTAGATTGTACTCTGAAAATTATTTCATGTTGATGGGACCAGGAAGGCACAGCATAACTCAAAAACACCATGTAGAAACCTGGATCAGCCTGGCTGAGTACAAGTGGCTTAAATCCAGAACTCTTGAGTCTTGGGCACTAACTGCTGAAGTATCAAAGCTCTGGCGTCAGAATAGGGATGGGGCGCGATGGGGAGAACCAGGAAACAGGAGGGCTGTGGCACAGCCCCTAACTTTGGGGTGAGATGGAAAGACCTTGGGGCGGGCTGTCAGGCTAGGCGAGGGTGCAGGGAGGAGCCGGGGAGGGAGGGTAGGAGAGAGGGAGGACGCAGCCGGGGAGGAGAGAGGGGCTGGTGGAGCGCAGAGGCCGTCTCTCAGGGCGCCTGGCGGGCGCACCCGGTCCCGCGTGGCCGAGCGTCCCAGCGCCCGAGGCGGCGGCCAGGCTGCCCCGCGCTATGAGGACGCGGCTGAGATGGGCAGCCCACGCGGAGCAGTGCACACGCCGCTCCGGAGGTCGCTGAGCGAGCAGCTGCGGGACTCCACCGCTAGAGCCTGGGATCTGCTGTGGAGGAACGTTCGCGAACGGCGGCTAGCAGGTCGGTGTCCGGGGGCCCTGGGTGCGGGTTCGTTCGGACCACCTCGGTCCCGCAGGGTGCCTGACGGCTGGGCTGCGCGCGGACCACGGAGTCCTCCTCCACTGGGGCGCAAAGGTGAGCCGGTGACTGCGTCCCAGGTTGGCGTTTCCACGTGGCTCGTCCCCTGAGCGCTGGCAAAGGTGGCGCGCCCTGGTAAGAGCGATAGTGGCGGACACCAGAAGTTTGGAGGGAGACAGGTGAACAGTTGGTGAAAGCAAACAGCTGCCCGCCACCCGGTGCCTCCGGGATCCGATGTGCGCATTGAGAACTGCCAGAGAAAGACTTAGGAACCTACTGCCCCCGGATCGAAGGAGATGCTTTGGTTATTCCTAGCCAAGAGGTCCTTAAGAACCCTTGCTTAGGTCAGAAGGGCGCCCCTTCTTCACCCCACACCCAGCTTGTGTGTTGTGGCCTGAGATGTGTGTCAGCGCTGCAGAAACCATCATCTCCTGGTGGGACCACAAACACAGTGAGTGGTCCTGAGTGGTCCGGGCCCCCCATACCTGTAGTCACTGCTGTACTCATGCCCAGGAGGACAAGGTCACCCACTCCACCAGGTTCAAGGTCAGTGCACTGTTAAGGCCTCCTTTGCCCAGTGAGAGCTGCTGGAAGATCCTTCAGGAGTTATGAGAAAGTGTGACTGGAAGGGTTCTGAGATGGTCTTGACTTGTCTTCTGACCTTGTCTTCTCCAGTAGTAAGTATCCGTGGGTGTGAAAGAGGATTCTAGAAAGGAGGGTATAAAGCATGGCTTCTGACCTTGTCTTCTCCAGTAGTAAGCATCCGTGGGTGTGGAAGAGGATTCTAGAAAGGAGGGTATAAAGCCTGGCTTCTGACCTTGTCTTCTCCAGTAGTAAGCATCTGTGGGTGTGGAAGAGGATTCTAGAAAGGAGGGTATAAAGCCCGGCAGAAGGAAAGGATGCCACAGGTGAAACAGGCTTGACCTTTGGGCTGCTCCTTCTCCTGTTCAGCCTACAGAACAAGCTGGCTGCTAGTGCTCTGCCCTCAGAGCGGGGGCCACCCTCCCCCCCAGAAGCCTAGAAGCATTCTGGGTCAGATGCCCCAGCCCAGGTCACTTTGAATAGCATGTCCTTATCAAACTAACTCAGAAGAAGGCATCTTGAATGACTCCAACACTCCGTGTAGTAAGCATTAAATGTTTACCGGAATTTTCTCTCCAGCACAGTGGCTCCATTTAGTAGGCACCCAACAAATAAACAGACTTTTCCATCGGGACCCAGAAATAAATTGTGGTCACCTAGTCGTTTTGACTGTTGATTTTTAAAGACCTGTAAGCACATGTTAGATTCTTGTGAGTAACAGTTAATAACCCACCCCACTCGACCCCGGGAACCTGTGCCGTGTTTTCCTGTTATGTTAGTTGGTACCGTCTGTGGGATGGATGGTGTCAGGAACCTTCTGTGGAAGCTTGCTGCTTCATAACTCCAGAATTCTTACTGCAGAGGACTCTTTGATAGCATCTGTCAATTCTGTGGAGTTTGTTAAGTCAGTAGATCCTCGGGAAGCAAGAAGCCTCTCCAGGAGCGTTGCCAAGACTGAGGCCAACAATGACCGCAGCTTCTCTCCAAAAAGAGAAGTAGGAAGGAATAGAGTGTTGTAAAGACTTCAGAGTATGTTCACACACATAAACACATTAAACATTGCAGTTAAGGCAGTGGGGGCAGGTAGAGATTTGTAAGACCATGAATATGAAGTTAGATATTAAGGCTGAACGTAGCTTCAGAAAGTTATAAGTGTAAGAGTCCCCTCAGAGGAGCGCAATTAATTTTTGAAATAGTGGTATGAGGTTTTAAAATGCTTAATCAGAATATTAATATTTGCTTCCCGATAATCTTCTCACTGCCCTGCTAACAGCAAATGCCAGAAGGTTATTCAGCTAGGACCAGACAATCCTCTGTAAAGTGGCCTTCAGCTCCTGCCTCTCTCAGCTGCTGGGCTGCTTGCCACAAAACCAAGCCAACCCCATGAAGGAGCTTTTAGATGCAAATTGATTTTCTTGGGTTTTCTTGCTAAAGTAGCTAAAATATGGAACTTTGGCCACAAGACACTGAAATGCTTAAGTTATTAATGTTGGCATCAGTTCCAGGGGAAAGCGCTCTCGGCTGGTGAAAGTCATCTTTATAAGACTCGGTTCACAGTATCCGAGTACCCGACCAGAGGGCCATGTCCCCAGGGAGCATGAGCTCTGAGAGCAACACTGTGGGGACCTCGGTCTTGTTTTCTTAGGGATCGTTATTTTGTTTCCTTTATTTTTTTTCTAGCAAATACAAGTGTTGTGCGGGCTTTCCTTCAGTTTGTTGGGCTGTTCCCCTTGGACCTAGAGGGCCAGTGCTGAAAGCACTTTATAGCACACTTGAGTTGGCTACCCAGAGTGCCCTCAAAGTATCGGAATTGAAGGAAACCCATGTTCTAACTTTGAATTCTTCATGAAAAGTTGTCCCTTCAACTCAGCAGAAAGGCAAAAAAAGAAATAACAACTGGATGAAAAAAGAAGTAAAAAAGGGATGCCGGGCGGTGGTGGCGCACGCCTTTAATGCCAGCACTCGGGAGGCAGAGGCAGGCGGATCTAAAGCTACACAGAGAAACCCTGTCTCAAAAAACCAAAAAACAAACAAACAAACAAACAAATAAAAGAAGTAAAAAGGGGCACATGACCGCTCCTAAGGGGCTGAGGTTTTTATTACAGATGTAAGAGGGCACACAGGCAGAGGCATCTGGAAGAGTCCGGAGTGAACATGACCAGCCAACTGAACAGGGCTATGTGGGGAGAGAGGAGAACCAGAAGCCAAGAGGCCAGGAGGCAAAGAGACCAAGGGAAAAGGGACCATGTACCCGAAATGGCTGGGTTTTTAAAGGAGTCAGAAAAGCTAGGGGAAGGGAAACCCAGCCAGTCCCTGGGCTGGGGTTTAGGGTAGAGGATGGGGTATGCCTGCCAGGCAGACCCTATAACAGGTAGGGACTGAAGGGTGCTGGGAGAGCCTGGTGGCCTGTGTCAGCTTTGACATGTTAGTAGGCACCTTAGCCAGCTTCCTGAGCTTGAGAGCTAACACAGCTAAGTGTAAGCATAGCGAGGCCTGTGGATGTCCATGCCATGCGAGCATACATAATGAGAAAAACACATTTCTGAACATAGGTCGAAATGACGTAAATGAAACAAGTAATAAAAGGCCCAGAGCGTACCAGGGAGTCCCTGTCAAAGAGACAGCAGGCCCCACTCTGGGGCTTTCCAGTTCTGTGGACAGAAACAGCTGAATGCGCTCCCACTAGACAGGCGAATTCACCAGTGCGCGCTTCCTCTCCCCCGGGATTCTAACTCCCCTGGGGCCAGCAGGAGATTTTCTCATCTGTCACCCCCATACTCATTACCACATTGGTGGCAGTGACTGTTTATTTCCCACATGACAAAGCTGGTCTATTCAAAGCTGGATTCAAATTCAGGTAATCAGATATTGGAGGCCATGCCGTCCGTGCCCGCGACCAAGGCTTTGAGAAAATATGGAGGCTGGCTGAAACATTCTGTTACTGCTGTTGTACTTAAAAACCATACCAAAAAGAACCTGAAAACCTGCTGCTTCTCCTCTCCCAGGCTGGCAAGGATAACCCTCTGCACCTCACCAAGCTCATCCCCAAACCATCCCCCTGCAGTGGTTAGTATATGAGCTTATAGAAGGTTGAAACAAACCAATAGTCATACATCTTGCTTGTTGGAACCTGTAGGTGTTCACCCCACCCATCATCTGAGCAAGGGCAGTTGTAAACTCTACATGAACTACCATTTCTTCCAGGTAGGTGAGCGCCGGGCCCTTCAGCTCCCCAGTCCTCCAATCAGCCACCACAGCGACAATTCTCTGCCGACAGCGTCATTAAATTCTTTAGGCCAAAGCACACCCATTGCCCTCTGGCATTCCTCAGCCCTTGAGCTATTTTTCAAATGTTAATGACTGAGGAAAATCCCAATGGCTTGTCTAAGGCTTCCTTCTCCTCATACGGAAGTCCATCAGCGTTTGATTCCCCTACACTCGCATAACAATATTTAGGTAACTTGTATGTTAATTGATACCAAGTCTTTTGCTCTTTTTTTTTTTTAATAGTCTCCTGTTAAATTGTTTCTCTGAGCCACAGGAGGTTAAACTGCTGCCAGGAATATACTAACTTAAAATGCTGGAAAGTTTCAGCTGTGTAAGAAACCGTAGAGTTCTGGTGGCTTCTTGTAAGACAGGTTCCTCGGTTCTCAGTGACAAGAGGGGACATTCTGTCACATGATGTAAACACAGCTTGGGACTTCAATGCAAAGCAGGATGCAGACTAAAGCATGGTCCCTTAAATGTTCCTCATTAAAATCTAACTGCGTGCCGTGACATCCCAGGGACCGGTGGCCCTGGCAGGTCCTTTTCGTGTTTCTGCTGTCTCCTCGCACTATCGGTTCAGCTTGAAGAACGGGCTAGGATGCTCTCACGGGGTCTTGTCCTTGCTACCACTGCCGGGACGGCCCTAAAATGTGCTTAATGTTTACAGTAACAAAAAACATCCAAGTCAAATGACCGAATCAAAAGAGGGCTTATTGGATCAGCATCCTCGGCCTTCACCAACCTCAGGATCACCTCAGCCCTTCAGAGAGCCTGTACCCAAGCACACCCCCCCCCCGACACTCTCATTCAGTCAGATGCCCAACAGTGTGCAACTGAGGGTAGCAACCACTCACTTATATTAAGTTCCCCCTATGACTCATGAAATGTGGAGCCCAATAATCCTAAGGCTCAAAATCTGAAATGCTCCAAATTCTGAATTTAAAAAAATGGTGACTGGAGGCGACAGGTGGAACATGCCACCGCCTCCTCACGAGGTGCACTGCAGTCAAATGTGTGTACTGCACAGCTTCCTCAGCATCCCTAAGGGATGGAAGATTCTGGAGCCCTTTCATCTTAGTTATACAAACTTTTATCCAGCATGAAATTATTAAACATAAGCTGGGCGGTGGTGGTGTACACCTTTAATCCCAGCACTCAGGAGGCAGAGGCAGGCGGATCTCTGTGAGTTCCAGGAAAGGCACAAAACTACACAGAGAAACCCTGTCTCGGAAAAAAAAAAAAAAAAAGAAAGAAAGAAAGAAAGAAAGAAAGAAAGAAAGAAAAAAAGAAAGAAATTATTAAACATAGTGTGTAAAATCCTATTTAAGTTACACGTATAGGATATAGATGAAGCATGAATGAAATGTAGATTCGAGTCCCATCCCTAAGACATCTCATCGTGTATATGTAAATATATTTCAAAATCTGAAAGAAAAAAAAAAAAGACCCAAAACACTGCTGATCCGGAGCATTTTTGGCTGAAAGATACTCAAACTCTATGGTAAGAACCTAAGCAAAATGAGGTGAGAGTGAGTTTATCCCGTTACAGAGAAGAGCACAACAAAACACACAGAAAGTCAGCTTGCCTGGAGAACAGTGGAAAAGATGGGAAAAGCGAGTCTATGAGAGGAAATGACAGCAGACACATGGCCAGGAGGAAGCTAGAGGCTTAGGATGGGCTTGCTACCAGGGAGAGAAGTTTGGCTTTGCGCCTAAAATGGACCTCATGGGAAAAAAAGGGGTAAGACCAAGTAAGTCACCAGTGGTGCAGCTGAGGCACAAACCAGGCACTCTTGAGGACGATCATGGCGGAGAAGCACGGGTGGATGGAAACAGGGGGTAGAAAGGGGCATCTGTGAGGTGCCTCAGAAGTGGAGACACCACCCTGACCAACTAGTTGGGGAGACAAAGGAGGGGGCCCGGTAAGGCTGGGTAAGAACAGGTAATGGAGGGAGATGCTGTTGGCTGAGACGGGACCACTGGCAGGTTTGCACGGAGAGGGGAAGAACGAAGCGTCACGTACCAGCCGCAGGGCTCGGAAATGCCTATGTAGACATGCAACAGCCGAAGAGGTGGGTTAGACGCAGCTTTGAGGTGAAAAGCTGAGCTAAAGAAATAGGGGTTAGAGTTATCAACGTCTAACTACTCCATGAAACTGTAGAACTGGGTGGGGCTGCTTAGGAAGAGAGTACAAACAAGGAGAGATGTTGTGGAACATGACTTTAACTAGGCAAAGGTGTGTTACATTTGTTTATGGTGCGGAATATTACTTTAACTGTATAAAGGTGTGTTACATTTGTTTGTGCTTCATGTGTTTGGTTATGTAAAGATTTGTTTCACCTTCCCTGCCTAAGGCATCTGATTGGTCTAATGAAGATCTGAATGGCCAATAGCTAGGCAGGAGAGGCATGGGTGGGGTTGACAAGCAGAGAGAATAAGTAGTAGGAGAAATCTAGGCCTGAGAGAGAAGGAGGAGAGAATAAGGGAGAAAGGGACACCCAGGAGCAGAAGCCAGGCGGCTTCCAGCCAGACATGAGAGGCCGTGAAAGTGGGACATACAGAAGTAAAGGAAGGTAAAAAGCCCCGAGACAAAATGTAGATGAGGAGAAACAGGTTAAGTTACAAGAGCTAGCAAGAAACGAACATAAGCTAAGACCAAGCATTCATAATTGCTATAGTCTCTGTGTCATGATTTGGGAGCTGGTTGATGCCCCAAAAGAAAAAGCCTGCTACAGGGAGGGGCTGGTCTAGGACTTTCCTTATTGAGACCAGAACAGTTAGACTTGAATATACATGAGCTTATGCATTCTGAGGGGCACCAGAACATTACAATATCGTCCCAAACTCTTCATTCCTCAGCAAGATATTCATACTATATTGAATAATCTTTTATGAGAGATACACTCATTTGACACTAAAATTGTTGATAAATGTAATAATAAATTCCTCATTACTAAAGTACCTTTTAATTTAAATTTTATATTACATATTAAAAATAAAAATTTTTAATCAATATTTTTAAAAAATATCAGGAGGAATGAATTTTCAAGGTTGCCCTCACCCCACGCTTATGAAAAGTAAAACATAGGAATTCCATAGTCGGCTGTGGTTACTGCAACTTGTGAGGTCCCCATATAAAACAGGGAAGCGTGTTCTGCTGGACAGGAACAGTCTACAAACGAAGTTCAGTAGGGAAGCTTTTGCACCTTGACTTTTTCAGTACTGCGTCCAATAACTGACATCACCAGTTACACTTTCTTTACCCACGGATAGGTTGGTTGAGATGACATTTCTCAAAGGAAAACAGGCAGCCACCAGCCTACGGTTCTGTGTTTGCAAGGAGATTCGCTTAAACTTGGCCTAGCCTGGTGCAAAGCTGAGGCTAGCCCTTAGGGAGCAGTGTCCTCCTGCAACTGGAGCAGAGAAAGACCATGTTAATTGCTGGTCATGCCTCTGAAGAAACAGGGTCCAGCTAACTGTCTGAGGCTCCTCCAGAAGGCCATCCCAAACGCCCTGTGGCGTGGACGTGTGTGAACTGTCGGTGATCATGCAGTCTCCTCCTTTGTGCTTTTTAAATTTTTATGTCCAACGCAGCACTTATCAAGAAAAATCTGCCTGGTGACCTTGTGGTTTTCTGGGGATTCATCCACGAGGATATTTCTCTTCTGACCTTGTGCCAAAGAATGATATTACAAAATGAAAATAAAAGTGGTTTGGAAAAATATCACAACATTCTCGAGGCTTCTTCAGTAAGCGGAGCTGAAGGACAAACATTTGTATCACTCTTGCAGACAATCAGTACAAAGCCATGAAATAACATCCTCGTCAAAGCACATGGGGACAGACTCACAGGATATGAACCCCATTTTATGGGTGTCTCCTTGCAGAGCACATAAATTTTATTGTGCTGCTCAAATCACTTACCTCATATTTTTGGCCGGAAGTGGAATGAGCTTCTAGAAACTGCAAAGGATGGTATGAACCGTGTAACTGCACAGTATCGCGTCTGCAAACACACTAAACTGGCTCAGGCTCTCGGGCCAGATCTTTCCTCAGCCACATTTTTAGCCATGATAAAAACTTCAGAACAGCATGGCTCTGTGCTGCAATTATTTTTCACAATAGACTGTATTATCTATATTACACTATTGCATATGGGGTTTTTTTTGAACACTCCTTTCTCTTTCTACATGAAATTAAATGAATAAGGACAACTAGAGCAGTGGTTCTCAACCTGTGAGTTGCGACCCCTTGGTGGTCAGGCAACCCTCTCACAGGGGTCGCCTAAGACCATTGGAAAACACAGATATTTACATTATGATTCACAACAGCAGCAAAATTACAGTTGTGAAGTAGCAAAAATAATTTTACGGTTGTGGGTCCCCACAACTTGGAAACTGTATTAAAGGGTCTCTGCATTAGGAGGGCTGAGAACCACTGCAGTAGAAGACCCCACAAGAAACAAGCACATTCACTAACAATGGTATTAAATTGGAGAGTCTTCATATGTCTCAGCCTCCCTCTAGAAAAAGTAGAAACATTTTCAGGTGCCTTGAAAATGTTTTCCATTAAAATTCAATTTTCATTATTAGAACAATAACCTCAAAATACAAGTATACGATCTCACCTGGAAAATATAGCAGGGCTAAGTTATACTATTATCCCTTTATGGAATGTGTGGGTTATCATAACACCATGAAGATGAAGAGATAATGCCGCCTCCCTTCCTGGATATGGAGGATATCCATCACAGAAATCTTTGAAAACACTGACAAACAGAACACATCTCCTAGCCACAGAGTTGTCTTCCTGGCCTCAGGACCTATGGCATCTTTTTGTTGGAGGCTCCAGCTCACAAATAACGAAGACTTATTACTAATTATGAAAGCTCAGCCTTAGCTTAGGCTTGTCCCGTAGCTCTTATGACTTAAATTAACTCATTTATACTAATCTAGATTCTGTGGTGTGTCTTGTTGCCTCATCTCTCCATACTGCCCATGCTGCTTCCTCTGAGTCTGGCTGGCAACGCCACCTTCTTCTTCCCAGAACCCTCTCTGTCCCCAGAAGTTCTGACTAACCTCTTCCTGCCTAGCTATTGACCATTCAGCTCTTTATTAAACCAATCACAGTGACGCATCTTCCACACAGTGTAAAGGAATAGTCCACAACATTTCCTAGTAAGTGATTTCTAGCTCTTAAATCAAAAACAATAGTGATGTGAGAAACTAACTCTTAACTCTCCAGAGCAGAATCAGAGACATGGAAGAGGGGTCGGAGCCGTGTGGGACATCATTGGGACATCAAATGTAAAATCACTGTATCATGGAGAGTCAGCGCCATGAAATCAGCGTGATTCACTTATGAGAGGATAGGCTTATTTGTCACAGCTATGGCTACAGCACTGGGAGCAGTAGTTGCTTGGTGTCCCCAGTGTGGTGTTCTTTAACTCTTGACTCATGGAAAACTCGGTGTGGAGTTGGTGGTGCTGGTACACAAAGGAAGACCCTGGGCACAGCACCATGTTCCAGCAGCCGGTAGAGCAACTCCCTGAGTTTGAATCCTAACTTTGCTACTTAAGCTACAGCTTTGGGGTCAACATTTACCTCGGTGTCTTAAGTTCCCTTGTGTTCAAAAGGGTGGCTAAGCATGGTACATACTTCTGTGCTGTTATAAGAACTGAGTGAGTTATCTACAAAAACAAAAACAAAAACAAAAAAACAAAAAAAAAACCCAACAACAACAACAAAAACCAAGTAGTTCATGTCTGCTCCCTAATAAGCACTACGTAAGTGTTAATTTAGGAAAGGAATATCTGAGGTATGAAGTGCCAGAGACATGAGATCTTGGCGATACAAAGATTCTTTTAGCACTAACCGTAAGCCATCTAGTCCTTCAATTCTGGATTCATCGGCTTGTCCCCACATGTTTGGAGACAAGGCTTAGGACCCTTAGTCTTGTCGTCCTTATTCTGACAGAGATGTTGCTGTCAATTGCTGACAGTCAGTTGCTGAATATGTTCTTAGCATGGATGGTAGCTTCCTAATCAAGTCCATTTGTATTTTAATGTGTTCATCGATTATGCTAATGTTTTATCTTTTTGAGACGTGATCAGCTGTGATTTGTTCGTTAAAAAAAAAAATACCGTTAACTTTGGAATTATGCAGCCAAGAGTCATTCACATGTCCTTAGCCTAACTGGAATTTGATGAAAATCTGATGAAAAGGAGAGAGATGTTGACTAGATAATCTCTAAGGTCCCATTTAGCTTTTCGATGAGGCTATATAACTAGACTGAAGAGCAAAGTAAACATCAGATAGCTTAGTCCCTCTTCTGGAAGAGTTCTGTGGGGTTGTCTGATAGACAAGAGAGGAAAGAGGCCCAGAGGATGACTCGGGCTGTCCCTGAATGGCTCTCCCATGCAGTTTTGGTCTCGTAGCACACAGCAGCAGCAGCTCACAGCAGATCCCTTCTAGAACTGGAAATACGTCTGCCAGAATCAAAGAAGGGACAGGAGAGAGTGCTCCAGAGTTGGGCCTGCAAGCACCCCTAAAGTCTGTACAACAAGCTGAGACAGGGCTCAGCAGGCCAAGGCACCTGCTGACAAGTCTGAGGACCTGTGTTCGATCCCCGGAACCCACACAGTGGAAGGAGAGAACCCACTTCTGACAATTATCCTCTGTCCCCCCACATGCATGTACCCGCAGACCCTGCACTGTAGTCATTCAGGGCAGCTTAGCTTCAGGGACATGCCTCCTATACAGAAATCTGTAATCCCACCCCATCCCCCAGCACACACACACACACACACACACACACACACACACACACACACACACACACACACACAGTCATCACCACTCGAGTCAGTATCCTGCTGTTAATATGTTAAAACTCTTAAAAATAACTGAATTTCCATTTCAATTTTGCACGAGGCCTTACATGATAAACAGCCATGCACTCGGTGGAAACTAGGCCCTTGCAGAATCAGGCATTGCTCTGTAAGTTCACCTGTAAAAGGTTGTTTGTTCCATTTTATTGTTTGCCGAGTCCAACAGCATCTTGATAGAATGGGGCACTGGTGTTACCCTTGATTGTCACAGCTATCATGACTATAATTTATTTATTAGCTACATTGAAGCAAATATTTCAATTTCTATTTTTAAAGTATGTGGCTTAAAGTGTGTCAGGAAATTGGGACAAGGCACAATCCTTGGCGTGCTAGGCATTCAGATACATGTTTTGAAACTTCTTAATTAAGTTGTTTCTTGATTAAATATTTACTTATTTTACAGTGCCCATAACAGATTAATTCATTAAATTGCTTCTCTTTAAACCATTAAAGCTATTTCCTGTGCAGCTTTCACCTGTGGTGCTCACCCAGAAAAGGAAATTAGCAGCAGTGACCAAGCCTCCCATTTGTCACCGGGGTTTTCAGGACCTCTCTGCCAATGTTTCATTATGTCATAATGCGCATCTGTCTCTGGAGGGGTGCCAGCACCAACGGGGTTAACCTCCCACGTTGCGTGGGTCATATCTTCCTTTGCCAGCAGCAGCTATACCCAGAGCTCCTGATTTGCCAGTCTAGAAAATGCAAGCATTTCTAGCCAATTAAGAAAATAGTGCATGGGGCTGGAGAGATGGCTCAGTGGTTAAGAGCATCACTGCTCTTGCAGAGGACCTGGGTTCAGCTCCCAGCACCCACATGGTGGGTCCTAGCTGTCTGTAACTCCATTTCCAGGATATCTGATGCCCTTTTCTGGTATTTATTGGCATCTGCGGGCACACGGTACATGTACATACATGCAGGCAAAACACTCACACACATAAAATAGAAATAAACACATCTTTTAAAAATAAGAACATTTCATTTTTTTCTTGCCCAGAATCATGTATGAACATATTTAAATACCTCTGAATAGTCACACAAATAAGCAGGCAGATCTAACCGACAGACTGTAGATGTTACCGGAAAGCAATAACATCCACGTCCTCAGGTGGGCACAGTGTGATCCACGAAGAGAAGCCAGCAGCTGTGGTTTCTGTATATCTAGTTCTGAACACAAAGGAAGTATGAGATGTGTGGCTGCTTCGCAGAAAATCCCTTAACGAGTTTTACATTCCAGATGAGGGACACTAAGCCTGTAGTAGATTAGACAGTTATAGCACCAATATTCCCATCAATATTGGGAATTTAAACCACTGGACTGCTCTTGGAAGGTCTCCCCAATTAATGCTTGATCTAACGATTGACTTTCATGGCTGTGTCTGTCTCTAGGCTTTCCCAGAGACAAGCCAGCTCCCCAGCTTAGTACCAGGGATATAGAAGCTATGTGCTGCGTTTTCAACCAGTGAATGCGTCGATAATACTGTTCCATTAACAGCTACCTTGCAGTGTGCCCTACTGAATGCCAAACACTATGCTAAATACTTTCCTTCTTTTCGTCTTTAATGCCCAGACATCCTTGTAGGAACCACCAGGGCAACTGTTAACACACACAGAATTTTACTGCCTTGTAGAAAAGGGCTTCTTCACAGACTGATGATTTGGACAGAGGTATACTTCCTCTGAGAAAATGCAAACCCTAGGCCGTTTCAGACTCATGGCATCCGTAAATACTCTGCCTGGGGTACAGCCTGAAGGTTGTGTGTTCTGCTGCCTTTCTCTCTTCATAGTGGGGAAGCCAAGGCCTGGAGAGGTCAAGCGACTTGCTCAACGCACACATCTGTAAGACTCAGAGGAGACAAAGACCCAAACCCTGTTCTCAGGCTCTGACACTGAGAGAGTTATGACATTCCATGGGTGTCCTAGACAAGGGTGGTACTGCTTCCAGGGCACAGCTGCTTCAAGACAACCCAGAGTGTAAATGAGGGAGTTGTCCATGAACTCTGAAAGGTCAGTTGATATGCTTGGAGATATAATATTTATTTATACGAGCCCTTTAATATTTCAAATGGATTCCAGAAAAAAAAAATCCTGCCCTCATCTTTCTTTGTACTCAAAGAACCACAACACATGAAGGTTGGCAGAAGCCTTATAAAATTATCTTGACTGAGTCATTCGTCCTAGAACCCAACTGAACCCAAGGAAGGTTAACCCCTTCCTGTCACCTAGCAACACATCCGACATTGCAGCCATACTCTACATCCAAGTCACCAAGTGACTCTTCGGATTACAGGTGACTTTGGACTTGACCACACTCATTTGTAACCAAATGCTTGTTTCCAAAGTTTGTCTACTAGAGTGCAGTGTCTTTGAGAGAAAGGTACCATCTTAGCATCAGGAGTAAAGCCTTTGCAGTGATGCTAATTTTACAAGGGTTTGTTGGCAAACTATTTGTGATTCCGTGATAGAGTAAAGGGAAGGCTGCTGCTGGCTGAAGGGTATTAAAAGCATCTGCTTCCTCCCTCCTAGATGCTGAGTAGCCCCTGGTGACTTGTTGTGATGTCACCCCCAAGTGTTTGACATACTTGTCAGCTTTATAGATATATGTGGATAACATTTCTTTATTTTCTAGCTTCCTAGAATGCTATTGGAGCTTCTCATAACTAAAGGAAACAAAGACTTCTATTATTGTGTGTGTTCTGCGACACTATTCCTGGGGAGACACAAACAAACATCTAGTCTACTCACCTTAGATAAGGATCCAATGGCAAATCAAAGTACTGATATCACCAAAGTCCAACTTGATGGAATGAGTTTTCCTGAAGTTACTTACAGGACTATTGGTGAGAAGGTACTTATAGGAGCATGAATGACTCAAAGGCATCACCACCAAAGCCCACCCCCGCATGAGGAATGGCCCTGAAACAGTTCAACAGACTGGAGAGTATATTTTCTAGGCAGCTTGGGGTATCTGAGCTGCTTCCAAGCAGCTGGTCTGGTCTCTGGCTTCCAGGTAGCTTGGCTCCTCTGAGATTATCTTTCAAAAGTCTTTATTATTTATATAAACTTGGGTGGGGAGGGGCTTAGTAAATCTGTTCAGTTTCAGGGACTTCCTGAAGCTTTTGAGTTGTTCTTCTCCAGACAGAATGTTTATCCTTGCTTTAGAACATCCTATGTCTTTAGGCACTTTCCCTTGAAGATGGAAGGTTTTAATCTTTGGGGGAAATTGTTATGCATCAGGTCAAGGTGAAGAAAATGGACAAGTCATAGTTGACATTCAATTAAACATCTCATTTATCTTCTGTCTAAGATGCAAAAGTTTCTTAGGGGCCATTTTCAGGTATAAAAAAGGAACTAGAGAAAACAACATAGATTTTTAAAAAAAGATCCCCAAGCCATAACTTTGTTTTCAGGATACACCAAGATTCTCATTAATTTATCCAACAAATATTTATTGACACCTAGTAGGGAAACACTGCCCCAGCCTTTGGTGATTTGGTGTTGAACACAGCAGACAAAATCAGTGTCTTTACATGGCTTCCATTTGACGGGTAGAGACAGAAAATAGTAAACACATTACTGTGAGTGTTAGAAATACCATGAAGGAAAAGATGTCAAGGAACTGGAGACTAGAGGGGTGCTGATTTGGACCTAATGGTTGGCATTCCTGGTTCTGATAGTTAGATTCCTGCCTGGTATCTTTGGCAGTTTGGATGAATAAACAGGACCATAGACTGGGTATTAATATGGGAAGAAAAGATAATAGAAGCCAAAGATACTTTGGGGGCTTCCGAGAAATACCTCTTTGTTTTATAGCTCAGTTATGCACAAAATGTTTAGTTGCTGGTTTTAAGGCCTAAGATTTGATGAAGGAGGAAGAAAGTGGTGACTGATGCTCTGTTACCCAAACAGGAGACATTTTTTTAAGCTCATTCACTTGGACGTCTTAAGTGGAGCTAATTAAACAATTTATCTCTCAGATACCCAATTGAAAAATTACCCCCAGCAGTTGTACTTAAATGTAACTGAAATTATGAGTGAATATTCTATGCCAGATTATCTGCTGTGCTTTACATTGAGAATAAAAACATGAAAAAACATACTCTAAGCCTCAAGGATGAGTATAGTGGTCACGGAATGAGAAAGCCATTGAGGAAAAAGTGGATTTGGCAAAGGAGAGCCTTAAGATCACACCCCACAAAGGAAGGACAGGGTTCATGCAAAGAAAGGCGAAAAGCTACGTCAGTAATTCCTCCACGTTGTCAAAACTCAGGTACAAGCAGGAGAGGACGTTAAGAGGGAGAGGCAGGCAAACCACAGATCTGGACCTGACATTTTGTCTTCTGCCCATGGCAGACAGCCTGCAACTTTTTTAAAGTAAATTTTGATCATGGGTGATTGCCAGTTTAACGACTTTCTGACGGTGCAGAGATGACATTCTGTCCATTGAAATCACTCTACAAGGTTTGAATTTTGCTCTTTTCCCTCAGCTATGTGGTCGAAGTCTCTCTTGAGATGCTGAGCAGCAGCCAGGAGCTCCCAGGCACACAGCATTGTGGGTGTGGAAACAACTCATCCTTGACAACAGATATCATCAGTGTTTTTGGGTTTTGTTTGTTTGTTTTGCATATTGGTACTTGGTGTTTTCCCATCCACCATTTCTTTGAAACGACCGTCTCTGTGTGCACATGAAATGGTCCTCACAATGCTTTATAAAACAGATTTTGTGTCAGATGATTGTGCCCAAACATAAGCTGATGTAACTGCTCTTAGCACATTAAGGTATCCTTGATACAAGCATGATGTTTGGCAGGGCAGGTGTATTATATGCATTTTTAACTTATATGTATTTTCAAATCCTGAAAGATCATTTGGACATAGCCCTGTGCCCTCAATAAGTCAAGGTGTATCTACATGTAAGCGTGTGAATTTTTTTTTTTTACTCTATCACAAGCATCACAAGTCCCTGTTAATTTTTATATCTATGCTTTTAAAAAAAAATGTGTATGGGTGTTTTGCCTGAATGTATATCTCTGTACCAAATACATCCTAGTGCCTGGGGAGGCCAGAAAAATGGGTATCAGTTCCTCTGGAACTGAAGTTACAGATGGTTTTGAGCAGTCATATAAGTGCTGGGAATTGAACTTGGGTCCTCTATAAGAGCAGCCAGTACTCTTAACCACTGGGCCATCTCTCATACTTTTCTATACATACATTTCTATACTTTTAAAATGACTTTGTTCTATAATTTTGTTCAAGAACAAATCTTGTTCAAAAACTATTTTTTTTTCGAGGCAGGGTTTCTCTGTGTAGCTTTGCGCCTTTCTTGGAACTTACTCTGTAGTCCAGGCCAAACTCACAGAGATCCTCCTGCCTCTGCCTCCCGAGTGCTGGGATTAAAGGCATGCGCCACCACTGCCCTGCAAGAATTATTCTTTTATAGATCTTTAAAGAACATGAGGTCATCCATGGCTTGTAGAAATGGCTCTTGCTGAATTAGCATCCACATAGGGATTCAAGCTTGGGTCCAGTTGCTTGGATCTGCAGGTTTGAAGTTAAAGTAGATGACATGTAGTCATACCTTGTGTTACTTCAACTTTGTAGACTACAGAGTTTACTATGGACTTACCATGACTTCTTGAGCTATTTTTCAAAAGACTTTTAGCCAATAGCTACTTCCAAAATTTCTCTTATTGAAAAAGAGATATAAACAGTGCCTCGGAAGCTACATGTATTTATTTGTAAACATTTCTTGATAGTCTGTGTGCCAGGTACTGGGCAAATAAAAACAAATAAGATAATATGCACTTTTTTCAAAGAGTTGGTAACTGTTAATGCCTTCTTAAATTTATTATAAGAAGCTTTATAATCTTATGATTTTACTATATTCCTGGCAGTGGTTTAATTTTCTTTTAGTTCTTTGGTTATGCATTGGTTCAGTTTCTCATAGAAAGCTGAATGAATGTTTGTAACATACTGGCAAGAGTAGAGGGAAGGGAAGGAAGCCAGAAGGAAAGTCCTAATTCATGGTGCCCAGCTCCCGCTCGAGAGTCCACCCTGAACTGAACAGCTGCTCTGTAACACTTCCCCTGTGTGTTCACATGGAATTGCTCTCTGGAGTCCTCAGATGTTCATGGCCGCCCGAGGGCAACCCAGATGTCACCAGGGCAACAACAAAGTGACACCCATGAAATAGATGCTCTGTGGCAGTCTTGGGGGAGAAGCACTGAACTGGATTATTGCATCATGAACTATCTGCATATGAAAGGCATTAGCGGGAAAACAACTGCAATAGTGTAGAGCTTGAGCCCACCTCCGCCGCTTAGTCACTGAGCCCCTCCCCTTAGAGAGCTTGTGACCCTCGACCTCACTGGGGAATGTGGGAACGGCCTTGCTGTACTTATAACCCCAAGGGAATCGTGGGCTAAACTTGGGAAGCTGACAGGAGACAAAGTCCTGTCTGTCTCAGAACTCCATTCCTCTCACCCTTCTCTCAGAAAGATTAATGAAGCTCTCCATTGGCTGAAACCCTTTCTTCTCTGATGGAGAGCCTAACAAAGTCCTCAGAAGTTACCGATGGGGTCCTCTCTTGGGCAGTAGGGTCTGCTGAGCATGTCATCTGCCTGATTTTATGTCACCCTAATGGCCTGGAGGGAGCAGTACTATCAACACCATCATGTTAGATAAACCATTTACCCTCTACAATGTTGTATGTATGATTGTTGGCCTGGGTTCTTAATAATGAAGAACACTATACACCAAGATTTAACCCGCTAATCTGCCCTGAGTCCTCAAAACTCTACAATGTTAAATGATTGTTGCCTGGGTTCTTAATGATGAAGACTACTATACACAAGATTTAAACCAGATGACCTTCCCTGAGTCCTCAGAACTCTGTGTCTTAGCATAGGGGAAATTTCGTAAACACTAACCTGCTCCTGGCTCATCTAAAAACTACAAACGGAAATCCTTTATTATAGGAAAGAAACCTGCCACAGAATCCTGGAGAGGCCACATGTAAAAAAATAAACAGCACATAGGTATTATGCAAAGTCCAGTCAAAATAAGACAGATTCCTAGATACCCAGAAATATTACATGCAAGTGACATCCTTATCCCAATAACAGGTAAATGGAGTTCCTCTCTGGGAACTGCCAGCTTTTGAACCCTACAGGAATATAATTCTTACTCCCTTTTGGTATAATTTCAATTTTGGATTCCCAAAGATGAATTGCATTCTTTCACCTGGCTTGACCCAGAAAGACTTAATTGTCTAAAAGCAAATCTGTTCTCACAGTGCAGAGATGTGGCACCATTACAGTGTGTTTGAAAGGATGAATTTCCTCTTCTTTCAAAACTGTATTCATTCGTTTACAATGATAAAAACATCATGATGAATACTGAAAAGCCATCCAAAGATACCAATGATGCTCGAAAAGTATACTCAGAAGAGCACTATGAAAATGGTTGGAGCAGGCCATCAGTATGGTCTCTCAAGAAAGTCCTACTGATGGAGATAACAGATGTACAGCTAGCTGCTAGGTATATTTAAAATATAACATTGCTGTAAAGTTGCATGTATAAAACAGTGCACTAAACTAGAAGCACTCATAAATATCCAGTTTTTTTAGACACACCATTTCCCTACCAAGGATTATTGCAATAACTGTTTTTTGGGTTTTTTTTTTGTTTTGTTTTTTGTTTTTTGCCAGCAATGTACCAAGCATATGTCAACAAATCTAATATTTATAATCCTAGTGGGTAATGGTTACATTCATTTTTCTTGTTTGATCCGACCAAAGTTCATTCAAGTAGGGGAATCTGAACAAGAGCTCATGGCTGCCTTCTCCCCAACCACGACACTCCAAGGAGTTATTTTTCTTTGAATGGAGGCGAAGTAAACAAAATAAACTGTGAGCGCTCGGTAAGTCAGGCATTGATGTCCTGCTAGAATTCCCATGTGTCCTCGGTGTTCTTGGGTCTCATATCCATGAATTCTACCTACCAAAGACTAAAAGTACCAGAAAAATTTTTTTTCAGAAAAATCTGAAAAGCAAAAGTTGAATTTGCTGCGTGAGGAAATGGAGCCTTTGTGAATGAAAGGTTGTGCAGGCCAACCCAGCAACACTTGGAGCATCCACACAGGTGCTAAGACAGGACTGTGTTCCTATGCTGATAGTAAGGAACACCTATGTGGAGACACTTAGGCAAAATCACTTTATTGATAATCAGATGTTAGTGTACAAGAGGCACTCCGAACTAACTGCCTTTTCAGCGCTCACAATTAGCGAGGAAAACCGGCCAGGGGGAGGTTCAGGTGTTAGGATCCTGCCCTCACTCCTGTACGTGGGCAGCTCGGGGTCTTGCGTCTTACATCATTAGCGGGCACTGGCAACTACTACGCACATGCCTTAAAAAGCCGGATGCAGACGCTCTGTCTCTCTGCCCTCTGCTCTCTGCTCCCCTCTTCCCCCACACCACCATCCTTCTCTCTCTCCAGGCATGGCTCTCCTCTCTCCTATCGCCTCCTTTCATCTAATAAAGCTCTCTGTAACTCCGGTAGTCGTGGCCATGGCTCGTGACTTTCCCGCTGGTAACCAGGGCTGCCACCAGCACCGATTATCACCCTTTCATCAGGAGCCTACATTTTAAAGACATGTTCCAGGAAACAAAGAGATAATCAATCCGTAGTCCCTCTTCAAAACCACCATTCTATCCCTGAACAGATGCCTTGAGCACTAGTCCCTCATGGTTTTCCTCCCTAATTGACCGAGCACAGGAAGAAACCAAAGACCATAGTTTATGCCAGGGAGCTTGGCCGAGAGAGTATCACATTTGGTTGATATTACTTGTATCAAAACAAGCCAAGATGCAATCTCATTTCTAGTGCAGCCTCTTACCTTGACCACCTCTTTGAAAGGCTTGGTGGACTGTGTGGTGCTGAGCTAGGAGAAGAAAGTGGTACGGACAAACTCGGCTAGCACAGGCAAGCAGCCAGAGCGATGCCAGGTGCGCTGACGGGGTTTCCTGTTTATCCGCGTTACTCATTGAAAATGGTTTTCTGCATCCTGTGATTCCCACAGTTGCTCTGTAAGGGGGATCTTGTATTTGACCCCACTGAATACAGTGCTTGTGCTCTCAGAGGAAAGGGGAGGGCATAAAGTTCCTCACGCTCTTCAGAAGCCCATGGTTCATAATTCTGTTAGCTTCATCTTTCCACTTCTCAGTTACAGTACTAGGCTCCACGGGCCCTTCTGAGGCTAATAAACTACTCTAAGTCAGACACTCATCCCGGGAGGAGGTGCACATTACCTGGCCTCACATCCCTCTCCCCAGCTCTCCACACTTCCTTACTTTTCCCTTTGATGTTTAATATCTGCATAATTTAATTCCACTGTTAAGGAGATTGAAAGAAAAGGGATGGGTGATTAAAATGTTTCTTTAAAAGAACTTGGATAAGCCAAACATGCCTGTGGGTTTAGCAGGAATATTGCTAGAGTTCAAGGCCAGCCTGGGCTACATAATGAGATCCTGGTTGGCCTGGGCTAGAGAATGAGTCTGCTCTGTCTCCCTCCCTCCCCACTGATGGTTTTTAGTGAGCTCTTACCCTACGAGGAAAAGTCGCGAAACACGACAGAATCCACTAGCAAGAGTTTTTATTAAGACAAAGAGAGAGGGACAGATGTGATCAGGCCTGCTGAAGGACATGTGTGGGAGAAGGGGGCGGGGGTACATGGGGCCTGCCTTTTAAAGGGCCAGCCCGCACCTGTGCACACAGGCCATGTGGCTACTCCACGCATGCATGCACATAGATCATGTGGTCACGCTGCGTGATTAGGTGACCATGCAGTGCATGGGTGCCGTAGGATGCAGACCCAGAACTGACTAGGCAGAAATGATTAAGTGTCCTGCCGGGGCATGTGTGACCATGGGGACGCGCAACTCAAGGGATGTAGAGGGGTGCAGATGGAGGGTAGCCTGGTCTGCAGAGCTCCAGGACAGCCAGAGCTACACAGCAAAAACCCCTGTCTCTAAAAATCAAAAGCCGACATCATACTACAAATTTCTGTTGGCTTTGAATTTTCTCTATTTTATTTCTTCTTATTATTATTTTTATTTTTATTTATTTATTTATTTTTTTGTATAGAATATTTGGGTTTCTGAGGGTAGAGCTGTTGGCTGCTGGCAGGAAGCAGAAGATCTGAAAAGTGCCTTTCCAGTTAGTTCCTGCAGGGGCCAAAGCCAAGATAAGTTCAGCCGAGGCTTCACTGAGGCCATCAGTTGGAAGCAGCTTATCTGCTGCCCTGATAGCTCCTTCCTGTCAGCGATTCGGAGAGGCAAGGCAAGCTGCCTGAGATGAGCAAGCGACCTAAAACTTAGGTGTAGCATCCTTTCCATTTAGAGAGAGTGAGAGGGAGGCAGGGAGGGAGGGAGACAGGGAGGGAGGGAGGGAGGGAGGGAGAGAGGGAAGGAGGGAGGAAGGGAGGGAGGGAGACAGGGAGGGAGAGAGGGAAGGAGGGAGGAAGGGAGGAAGGGAGGGAGGGAGGGAGGGCGAATAAAGTTGAATGGCAGTGGAAACAGTTTTGGGGTATATGAAGAGAGGGCAGTAGGAACGGCAGCTTTACCCCATGGCCTGGAGATGCAACCATATCCAGAACAACAGGCTTTAGTGGGAAACATGACACGGACATAAACTGATTATGACCTTCAAGGTGCTCGGAAGACACATATCCGTATTTTTGTTTTGTTTTTGTTTTTTGTTTTGTTTTGTTTGTTTGTTTGTTTGTTTTTGTTTTGTTTTTGTTTTTTTGGTTTTTTGAGATAGGGTTTCTCTATGTAGCTTTGGTGCCTGTCCTGGATCTCACTCTGTAGACCACTGAACTGGTGTTCTTTCAGATTTCAGTCTCTCAGGTATCTTAACCCTCCATAAGCACAGACATTGTAAGAATGATGTGTAATGTCTTTTCCTTAAAGCCAGCTAAGGGGAGGAGGATGTGTGAGCCACCAAAGACCTTCTCATTAAAGAATATTTTAAAGTTGTTTTTATGATGAATTTGCAGGCTTTTTTAAAATAAAAAAAGTAGTCACGATCACCTTGACTTTGAATCTCAAACTCTCTCTATTCGACATTGGGTTTGGGGTTTGTGTTTGATGGAGTTGGTTCAGAAGGATAACACAGTCAACAAAGCTATTTAGAGTTTGAATTGTGGGTAAAAGAATCCTGTTTCTAAGTTAGGTATGAGCCCTCACCCTGGACATAAGGAGCTTTTGTTATGGAGACTTGAAGAATGTCCCGGCTGGGGCATTGCCAGTTAATAGATTCAGACAGATGGGTTTTGATGACAGGCTGCGCCGTTCACACCCCTTTAGCAAATGTTTTTGAATATTCTCGAGTAACATGCTTAACTCGAAAACAAATATGGATTTGCTTACTTTAGAGTCAGTGGTAATTATTATCATTAGTAGAGTGTACAAATGCAGTTCTGTTTTTGGCACCGTAGAGTGCTAAGTTCATATGTCACGTGACGGCTCTAGACCCTTCACAGTGGTGTACACACACAGCAAACACGCTGTGAATCTGAAGCCCGGCTTCTGGCCATTGGGAAATGTTGTGTTTACTTACTCATCTGCCCAATGTCAGTTATCATCAGCAGTGGGAAACGCTTTATGAAGTCACCCAGAAGAATTCAAGGTCTGGTTTGGCGTTTGTCCTCGGTGGAGTCTGTGAAGGCTGTGGAACTAAACCAGAAAGGAATTGTACTGAACCAGCAATCAGACGGACCCAGGGAGCCAGGGAGTTTCCAACTGAGTCATTTTGTAGAGTCCCAGAAACTCTAATGAACACCAGCCATACCTCTGCTCATAGTTACCCCTAAACATCATTCTCTCTAGATGTTAAGCAAATTGACTGCCAGAGAATCTAGTTGAAAACATAGAAAACTGAAAAAGCAGGCAGCTGGAACTAGGGCTTTGGAGTTGGGATAATCAGAACCTAAGCACATGCTTTAATATTCAGTGTGCCTCTTTAGGGAAAGGCGTTTTGCTAGGCTCTGCGCATAGTTGGAAAGGAGTCTTCATCAATCTCATAAGCGCTCTATTGGTAGATTGCCCTCACGAGATAAACCGCATATTTAATTGTAAAGTGCTGAAGAAGAAAAAGGTGCCATGACAGAGTGCGGGCGGATGGCGGTATAGACAGACACAGGACTGCAGAAGGCATCCTTGAGGAACAGCATTTGAGTGTGAGTTCATCCCGAGGAAGGTCTAGAAAGAGCTCGTACAGGAGTAGCTAACACCTCTGCAGAAGCTCCACGGCAAGGAAACACGTGGGTTAGAGCAGGGCTGGGGATGTTGGAGTCCGTCACCGAGAACCCATGTAAGATGAGCCTGGTGAGCACTGTGAACACGCCGCAGATCACTTCATCCTTGCTGGACTCCACATTGTAGCTCTGGGTAGAGGTATTCATCTTCCGGTTGGACTTGGGCAAGTGAGATGATTCACCAGGTAAAGATGCCTGCAGCCAGCCTGAGGGACTGAGTTTGATTCCCAGTCCCCACATGATGGGAGGGGAAAACCAATTCCTCAAAGTTGTTCTTACCTGTGTCTGCATCTGTATTTCTAAGTTTCATTCGAGTGGGTATGGAGAGTTAAGAAGAGCACAGTGCAGCTCCGTCACCGTGGCCTGGCAACTGTAACTAGTATTATAACTAGTATTCTACTAGTAACTGTATCTAGAGATAGTGGGTATCTCCAGAGACCTTGTTCCGGTTGTGTATCCTTTCAAAGACTGGATGTTTAACATTGGGAGGTATGTGTTGTGCTTTGGTGGACGGCCATTTCTTCCGTCTTAAGTGCTGGAAAGCTTGGTTTGTAAAGAGAAAGTGCATTGGGTCTTTTTGAGCCAGTACGGAGGGAGGGCTTTCCTGAGCCGTCTGCATCCAAGACTGGCACTTCCACAGCTCCTGTATGGCATCTACGAAGCGGACAGCTGTCGTGGCCTGGCAGCTCTAGCATTTGTTGCGCTCTTCAGACATTTGACATTTTAATGAGCAGGTGTAAGCTTCTAAGTTTTGGGGGGGTTTTTTTGTTTTGTTTTTAAGAAAATATGGTTTTTATTTTTGAGCTACAAAGCATAATTTCTGGTTTACTTGTTGGGCAATGAAAATATCAGATGCATTTTTGATGTATTTGTCGCACTTTAAGGTTCTCAGCCTAACTGTAAGAACTCTGGCAAGAGGTTCCTCCAGCTGTGGGACAAAAATCTTCCTGAGCATATTGTTTTGAAGGCTTGTGTTACTAAGATGCCAGGCTGTTTACTTGTTCTCTGTGTTCATCGTGAGGAAAGCTGAGCCAGTCTTGCTTATCACCTGGCTGGAATTATTATATAAATGAGGGCATCCGACACAGCCGGGAGTAGTTATGTAAAATCGGTGAGCGAAGTGGATTCCGAAAAGGGCTGTTTTTCTAGGAGTCACACGCATGCTAATCTCGACACTTTGATTAACGAGTAGTGGATTGATGCATCTGTGGCCAAATGCCTGCTTTACTCAGAACATTCTTCTGTACACATGTCATAGCAGAATTAAAAAAAAAAAGGTGTTAGAAGATGTCTTTTCTTTGTAATGAAATGTTTACCTGATTTTAAAAAAATTCTCTATAATATTTAAAAGGTAACAAAACTCACCAAAAATGATGAATGAATGCTCTGCATATTTAGAATTATTGAAAGAACAGTGAAGGACAACTCCTGTCAGCAAGGTTTGTTTACAGAACACATTGCAGAGGAGATGAGTTTGGGCTTGGCTGAGAGGGAGGTGGGCCATGGGCACTGGTGCTCAGGGGTAGCGTGCAGAGGGCAGGGCAGCCTTGTCTTCAGTTTGATGACCGCTTGGCTGCCTGACTCAAGGCAAGGTGCTCTCCCACTTAACTCACGTTTTTTCATCTTTAAAATGGAGATGATGATCCTTTTTGTGAGATACTGTATGTAAGAGGACAGTAACAGCACGGCGTAAGTTGAGTGTTTAAAGTACGAGCCTTTACTATTTACCGTCACTGTTTATTTATGGAGAAGATAGAAACTAGGGGGTTTAGGTCCAGGACGTGTTGTACCCAAAGGCTGGAGAGACGGTTCGGTCAGTAGAGTGGTAACCGGGTGAGCATGAGGACCTCTTCCCTCTCCCCTTCCTTTCTCTGCCAGCCGTGGGTTCAAGTTTCCCAACAGGCTGGCCAACACCTGACCAGCCTTTTCAATGCAGCCATCCTAGAGAGGCTGTGGGTAGCATCCCCTGAGGACTGGCGTGAGTGCCTCGCTCTGGAAAGACACAGAGGAACTTGTCACGTGCCTTGTGTATGTTCTTTGAGGGACATGTGCTTCAAAATTCCCCAACTCCTTCTCATTTGGATTCCTTGTCTTTGCCAGGCTGCACTAGTTCTTCGTGTTTCTGAATTCTTGAGTCTCTTTGGATAAATTTCCGGCAACTATTTCATTTGGTGGATTGGGTTCTCATTTGCTTGACGGTGCACTGGCGGGCACACGGTTTCTTACTGTCATCAGGTGCCATTTGTCGATTGATCTATTTCTCCTGTTGCTTTACATGTCATTTCCAAGAAAGAAAAAAGGGCCTAATCCAAGGTCACCAGATTCTGTACTTCTATACTTTTTTTTCTAAGAATTTTATAATCTTTCTTCTTATTTTTGAGTCTCGAGCCCATTTTGGATGTATTCTTTTTGAACATAGATTTTTGAATACACACACATAATGAGAACGGTGTCAAGGAAGGGTCTAAATTCATTCCTTTGCACGTGAATATCTGATGGTCTTACACAACATGTAGCTGAACTGAACTGCTCTGGCATCCGGCCAACACATTCATTCTTACAATAAAATGAATGCCAGTTCCTTATGAATCAAAAATGAGGGAGTTGATTGCTAGTTGCATTGTCTTCCAAATGATTGGACTACAACAGTATCTCTGTTGTTTCATCTATGAACAAATGAGGGTAATAATGCTTCACTGTATCATTTAAAGTAGATATTATTAAGTAAAGACAGAGGCCTAGCTCAATTTTTAAAAAACTTACTGGCATGTTTACTCATAAATATTAATATTATATGTTAATTAAAAACAGAATCATGAGACTTATTCATTTATTCATCTGTCTGTTCAAGAAAAACATATCAAGTGCCTTTGTTAGAATAAGCATATTGAAGAAATAAAATCTTTGCTCTTATGGAGCTCACTTTGCACTAGAGGATATATGAAGTAATAAATCAGTAATCATATAACATAACGGCAGATAGGATTAAGTGTAGGTGAAGGAAAAGCCCACAGATTTTAGAGAACCAGGCATGAGTATGAAGTCTGAAAAAGACTCACCAAATGTGGTGCTACGTGGGAAGCGATCTACAGAAAGGGATGAGATGAGCCGCTAGAGGAGTAGTTCTCAACCTGTGGGTCATGACTTCCTTGGGGAATCTTGAAAGACCCTCTCACAGGGGTTGCCCAAGACCATCAGAAAACACATATTTACATTATGAGTCACAACAGTAACAAAATTACAGTTTCAAGTAGCAATAACAAAAAATGTTATGGTTGGGGGGGGGGTCATCACAAAGTGAGGCACTGCATTAAAGGGTCACAGCGTTAGGAAGGTTGAGAACCACTGGGCTAGAGGGGTCCAGACCAAGAGAGTGTGGTGAACAAGAATGGAAACAAGGCTACCACAGAAATCTGCAGGACAGAGGGCAGTGCCTTGAGTCAGGAAAAATGAATGACATCTGATTAGAGTGCTCTGGAAGGCACCGTTAGGTGATTACTGATAGGCTGTAGGATGATTCTTCAAGATTTGGTTCAAAAGACAGGCACATGATGGGGTCATTTAATGAGACAGACAAGTCTACGAAAGAACACTCGGGGAGGGAGGGGGACACGGAGTTCTATGGGGGACATTAGAAATCTAGTGGAGAAACCAGGTAATTCAGACAGTTTAGAGTGTTTAGAGAAGACCATATTATAGGTGACATGACTTGAAGAATCACCAGGATGTCTCCAGCGGTTAAAGTCAGGACTGGCTGAGGTCCCCTGAGTAACAAAGCAATAGAAAGAAGAGAAGGACTCAGATGTGAACCCTGAAGCAATTCTGCCGTAGTTCAGTGAGGGGAAGATTCTTGTGAGAACCTAAGCTGGTAAGAACAGTATCTTATTGTCAAGCCACAGGAAACGTGATGCCCCAGAAGCCAAGTGAAGAAAGAATTTGCATAAGGAGAGACTAAGCTTGGGTGTCAACATTTTCTGAAAGTTCTGCAAAGACAAGGGAAAAAATGACCACTGTACTGGAGTGATGGAGATTACTGAAGGCCTTGCCAATATCATTGCCTGACAAAATGGGTCTGTGAGAGACAAGAGGCTGAAGAAATAAGTGCAGCATCCTCTGTGGGTGCCGTAGTCCATGCACAGTCATATTACACATTCACCTTGTGGTCCAATTCAAAGGCAGCACAGTAGATTGAAAAGAGCTTAAAAACTGGAATCAGACAAACCTGTGCTTACCAGTCCTTGTTTTACTGACCTGGAGCAAATCACTGTTTAAATTCTGAACTTATTTTCTTTTGTGTATGAATTAGAGACGATAATATATACCACTCACATGATATTGGATGGAATGTCCCATTCTGAAACAACTTGCATCACATAATTTTCCCACTATAAATTAATCATATTCTGCTCATTTTATTTATGTTGTGCATAACATATGCGTGTGTACATGTTCATGTGTATTGATGCACATCCACATGTTTCTAAATTTGTGTGGCGGGCAGAGGTTGAAATCTAATGTCTTCCTCTATTGCTCTCCACTTTATTTTTTGAGACAGGGTCTCTCTAAGACACTGAAGCTCGACAGTCTAATCTGACAGGCTGGCCAGCGAGCTCCAGAGAGCCAACTGTCTCCACCCAGTTACAGGGGTTACAGCACTTGCTGCTGTGTCCAGCTTTCATTTGGCTACTGAGGACCCAAATGCAGGTGCCCTTGTTTACACAGTACACACTTTACCCACCAAGCCCCTTCCCAGTTGTGCTGGTTTTGTTTATAATCCCCAAGCAAGATTGCTGTTCTGCATTGCTTATTACAGACAAAGCCCTTGCTTTGTGGGCGTGAGAGGACCACACAAGAGAGGAGATCCACTTGTGTCCTCACTGGGGCTTTCTTGGGAAAGAAAAACAGAGGCATATTGCTGATAACTGAAACAAACCATGTGTGAGTGATAGCGAGTGTCTCCAGAGGCAGCCTGAAGGAATAAGGGCTTTCTTTCACTGGGGAGAAAGACAGAAAGTAGGGTGTAAAGATCCCTAGAGCTGGCATGACCTTTATATAATCTTCCTGTAATTTTAAATGAAAAATGTGTATGTGCTCGTTATGGCCACTTGATTGAGAAAGATCTCAGTGCCTCTGTAGATCTGAGTTTGAAAGCAGCCACAGTTACTAGCTAGAAGTGGCACAAACATGTACGGCAAGTCCATAGCCCCTCGCACTCATTGTAAACATAAATCTACACCACCTAGGAGCATCATGCACTGCGTCTCAATACTGTTTCCTGGGTTGCAATTGCATGGTGCTCAGGATTCCACGGGGAAAATGCTATGTTGGGTTTCCAACTGACATTTTCTTCTTTATTATGGGATTTTTGGCCTTTCCTTTTTGATGTTTAACATGTCTGTTGCTTTAATACAATGATGGAGGTGTTGAGTACTTTGACTTAGCAAAGTTAAAAGGTGTTAAATTTAAGTTTCACTGCGATTTTTTTTTTGAAAAAAAAAAATATTCCCAGGGTATGAAAATCCCAGAGTCTGAAATTCTTCATCTTAAGAAGCACAGCTTCTAAGTCCTACAAAGATTGGGTCACTTAACTGTGAAGATATTTCTGACAGTTAATAATTGCCATCGTTATGAAAGGATGATGGCTTTGCCAACCAGAGCCCTTTAGGAATGTTCTGGTCCTATCAGAAAGCCAAAACTTTTGTTTACGTATAAAATTCAAAGTCTGATTTATGTAAATAAATTCAGAGCTGTGCCATTTAATTTTAACTCCCAACCTCTACTGAAAGAGGTCGACCAGATGCTCAGATCACATCACACTGAATATTTCTGAAAATCCTTCATGGAAGGATTTGATGAATTGGATGAAATAGAAAAGTGAAGTCTTGCCAAGCGCTTTTATGTGCTAATTCATGCTTCTGTAGTTTTTCACTTCACGTTTGTGTCACAAAGACAGGCATCCAAGGGGAGCTAGAATAAGATCATTTTATTTGATATCAATGGAGATGAGCATGTCTGCTTTTGGTAGAATATTCTACAAAATGTCTTATGTTGTTTCTCTTTCCAAGGATGTTACAGAGCACACACATCATCCAGATCTTGTATAAATATTTCTAACGGCCACCGAACAGCCATGCTCTCCTAAACCTTTTGCAAAAGTTTTGTTCGTAGCTTATTTTATTGATATCTCATTTTTTGACCTCACAACTTATTCAATCACGAATACTTTACTCAGTCAGTCTTGTGCATTCTACTAGATACACTACCAGATAGGGTGATTATAAATGACATAACTTTTGGTCTCAAGAACTCCGTTATTACATATTACACAATAGGACATAAAGTACCAATGTTTTATTGGAAGTATCATTATTGGGGAAGTACACCAGTTTTTGGTGTTCTGACTGGCCTAGGAGTAAATTCCGCCTCTACCGTTCACTTTTATGACTCTCTCTTTGTAGCATGGGGATACTAATCCTGATATCACTTGGTATTTGGCTGTATCACTAGTTGTTATAATAACTAAACAAGGTACCATTTTCATTCACTTATCAAGTGTTCACTAAACATATGCATAAAAAAATCATACACAGCAAAGATCCTGGCGTGATGTGAGTGCTTAATCAGAGTTACAATCATTTCACCTTTCACTCTGTGTCTTGATTCAGAGAACTGGCCTTTTGCCACAATGTGTTACACTCCTTATCTTGGTAATATGTCTGAACATTTCTCCCAAGCCTACGACATTCCACCCAGCATGCACTGGAATTCGGTTATCAATGCCTGGGGGTAGCTGATGACCCAGGACTGCTTTGTCTGTTGCCCTTAGGATAGTCCTCATCAGATTTTGCCAGCGTTGGAGTTTATGTGGTGCCTCTGCCTACATATGAGTGTCAGTACAGGTCTTATCCCTTGGTCTGGGTGTGGCTTGACAGATTTCATAATTCAATTTGCCCTCACTTTATTCCCTAAAAGTGAATTGCTTTCCCCATACTGAGTCTTCCTAATGTGGCTATGCCACATTTTACTCTGGGGATCAACACATTGAGGTCAAGGCTGACTTACAGCTCCAGATGGTGTGGGCCACAAGTGCATATATGGTAGAGATCCCTGTCAGAAGATTGAAATACAAAACAATAGTATTAAAAGTACATTTGTTAAAAGACAGAGCTGGGTCAACAGACAGATCAGTGTGTGGGGGAAACAGAACAGATTGTTCAGCCAGGAGCAGGTGGAAGGTTTCAGATGCGACAAACAGACACAAATTCAGTCATGTAAGAAAGGTTTACTAGTTGCCTTAAAGAAAAGAAGATGTGGGTGAGTGTCTTGAATCCTTATCATTGGTAGTATTACTGTGGTCATTTCATCTCTCCCAATGCCAGTTGTATTACTAATACGCTATTTTTTTTTTTTAAAAGAGTGGAATTGTACTGCATGCCATTTGAATAAAAAAAATCAGCTCAGGGCAGTGTGCAAGTCTTGTAAGGTGAGTTTGGACAAGTAGGTGTGGAATGGTCTTCAGGAGAGAAGCTGCTAAAAAACAATTAGATGTAAATATAAATCCACCGAGGACTGGGTGGAGGAAGGTCTTCTGGCAAGGATATCAGACATGAAGGTGCAGCAAGCTGGAAGGCCAGCTGTTAGTGCTGCTGGTCGCAGACTGGGGTCAGGAGGATGGACACATGGAAATAGTCAGCGCAGTTGTCGGCTTTCCTTAAGGGTTCATATAACCCTTTATTACTAAAGCAAGCATTTGTTCATGTTACATTGCCATGGACTTCCTCCGTGGAGGAAGCACGCTTTCTTCCAAATGCCCTGCTTTTCTAAAACCAGATATGCCTAGCAGTGCACTCAGGAAAAAAAGTCTCAAAAGTGACATCTTCAGTTAGATTTCCTTACACCAGATGCTCATATGATCCTTACATGTTTGTTCCTGGGTGACTTTCAGGGTTCTTGGGAATGTCCAGCAGCAAAGATGGTCATTTTATAAGGAGACTAAAAGCAAATTGTAAGATTGGGCTCAGAGTTTCAGTTCCAATAATTCAAATCTAACCATCTTGGGATTTATTTAAATCGGCTAAAAGTCGTCACCACCTACAAAGAATGCTATTTCTTAGAAAAAGATATTGAGTGGGCCTCGGTTCAATCTGGCTCAGCCAGTGAGTTGTTCTTTATTCTTTGTGGAATGTGTGTTGTTTATTATTACAGGTTTTGTTGTTGCTTTGATCTGAATAAGGTGTTCCCAAATAAAGCTGTCTCTGAAGCCAACAACAGGTATTCCTACTTTTCCTGCAGAGTTTTCGTTTGTTTTGATTGGGAGAGCAAAGCCATGCTGCCACATGTCTGCTCAGATGAATTAGCCTTACATTCTGAACTGATTCATCTAGAAGGAATGAGTCCACATAGCAAAGAGCATCACACATGTGAGAAAGTGTCCCTGCAAAGCACACTGGGAACCACCCACTTCCTTATTTTCTCCTCGTTTTAATGACACCATCTCTTGACCTTGAACTTAAAACAGGGAATCAACGGAGCTGCCAAAAAAGATAGGATCGTGGACATGGGCAGGTGGGGCAGGTGGGGCAGGTGGGGCAGCGTGGAGGGGAGGGGCTGACAGGAAGGAGTGTGAATGGGAGAGTGCAGTACTGTGTCTCAGGACACGAGTTGAGGCACATAACGTCCCTGCAAAGGGAGTTCTGACTTGAAACACAGATTTCCCCAGTGAGGTGGCATCGGAAACCTGGAACTGGCATTTGAGAGAAAGAAAAGGGAACAACATTTTCTTGTTAAGCCAAAATGGCTTGTTGCTCCTTATGAATGCACAGGCCATGACCAGATGGCTCAGTGGGTAAAGGCACGTGGCTGCGAAGTCTGACAATCTGAGTTCAATCCCCAGAACCAGCACGGTAGAGAAATCAACTGCTGCAAGCTGTGGTCTGATCTCCACCCACACTCACAAACAATTAAAATGCAGTGAATTTTTTTTTTTTTCAAAAACTAGGTTTGAATACAGAAATAAATGAAACCATAGATAAACAGTAAAAATGGTTTGGTGATTATAAGCTACCACTGCATATGTATATTAAAGAAAAATATATATGCTTCACGTGATGGCTCAAATATTGGAACTATATGTTTAGTGGATATATCTTGTCTTATATTAAGAGCACTGAGTGTTTTTCAAGGAATTAGAGAAAACACACCATTTTTCCGTCAACATGGAGCTTTACATGATAATCTACATGCAAGAAAAGCACAGTACATGTTCTGGTGGAGGTTCCACCTCAGCCCCTGGCACCCTGGCATCCATATATCCAAAGAGTTTGGAATGTTCTGGTGGAAACCGTACCTCTCTGCCTAGATCCTGCCCCTCAAAAAGTCTTGCCAAGCACAGCTCCCCTCCCCCCCCAGAGATGCTTAAGACCACTCCCACTGGGGTTTAAACTGCCCCCCAGAAAGTAGACATATAGTTTTCCTGTCCCTAATCCCTGTCTCCTCTCTGGGGGGACCGGAGAATCACCCGGGAATGCTTTACCCATTAAACTGGGGCTTTTTCTAATTCAGTTTGATTTGGTCTGATTTGGATTGCTTCATCGGCTGAGAGGCTTATCAGGGTGCAAAAAACTTTTCAGTATAAACAATGTCTCATGTCCAACATCGCTTTCCACTCATGTTGAGAGTGGACCTTGGTCCCACCCTAACCTACCATAGTGCTCATGAATAGTTCATCACTATATCCCACAGCCCCAAAGAAATGGAGTAAATATTTCCGACTAAATGTATGACTTCAGAGTAAAAGTGATGAAACATGCTGGGTGGGTTACTTTCCCATTGCTGTGATAAAGCAACTGTGGCCAAGAAACTTACAGAAGAAGGAGTTTGCATTGGCTTATGGCTCTAGAGGCGTAGAGTTCCCGTGGGGAGGAAACATGGGAGCAGAGAGTAAACATGGCAGCCAGAGCAGGAAGCTGGGAGCTCACAGCCTTTACCACAAGCACAAAGCAGAGAAAGCGAACTGGAAATGGCGAGCGTGGTTCTTAACCTGAGAGCCTGCCCTCGGTGACGTACTTCCTCCAGCAAGGCTGCCCACACCACCTAACAGCTCTACCAGCTGGGGCCAGGCATTCGCATGGAGACTGTGGAGGACATTCCTCATTCAAACCACTGCATATGCAGATAATCCCTGCCTAAATCCTTCACACGCAGGGCTGCATCTTTCTGCCAATGAGGTGTGTGAACACACAGGAATTGAAAGTATTGCATCTACTTTACTACGTTTTATTCAAGCGGAAGAAGAAAGCAGCCCATTTTCAACAAGCTCTGAATGTTAATGACCTCTCATGAATGCTCACATTCATTTGTTCTGTCATTTGTTATAATGAAAGAAGAGGAACCAGCAGGACGACTTTAGCATGACAGAAGAATGGGCAGGATGCAGTTAACTCTGTCCTGTCCTATTCACTGTCACAATGACCCCTGTGTATCAGTCTGGGCAGATGGAGTGAACCATGGCTTCCCCTAATGGGGGTGGAGATAAAAAAAAAGGCTGTAATCCTAAGGATATGACCTTTTTGTTTTTGTTTTTGAGACGTACTTTGTAGCCCTGGCTGGCCTGGAACTCATTTTGTAGAGTTCCAGACTGGCTTCGAACTCACAGAGATCTCACTGTCTCAGCCTCCCAAATGCTAGGACTAAAGGTATGCACCACCACACCCTGCTTCTAAGGATATGATTTTAAAAATTGTTTCCCTTTTGCGGTCACATCCTGATTTCCTTTCTTGTAATCTTTTTCTCTTTCTAAAATTAATTCTTTGAGCATGTTATATTTTTTTTAAATAATTCTTTGAGCACATCATACAGTGTGGTTTGATCGTATTCACTCCTCCCAAACTCATAGATCGAGCTATCCCCTCTCCCATCCCCTCCCCATCCCCCCATCCCCTCCCCATCCCCTCCCCCATCCCCTCCCCCATCCCCTCCCCCAACCTTTTGTCCCCTTTTCTTTTTAACAGTTGGTACTGCTATGACCTTCTGGAGAATGGCTAACTTCTCAATGGCCACATCTTTAAGAATGACTCTCACCATTACCTAGACATAGGACTTTATGCCCACCTCCCATGTCCACGCTGGGGTTTTACCTGCCTCGAGTCTTGTACATGCTGTGATAAATGCTATGCGTTTATACGTGCCAGTGCCCTTGGTGTGTTCAGAAAATACTGTTTCTTTGTAATCAGTCACTTTCTTATGCTCGTCCTTAACTAAGTTATACCTGGAAGAGCCACCAGCGTTCTTGTTAGCAAAGGAAAAATTAAAACCATCTACACACGTAAGAGAGTGTTGGCAACATAGTCTCCCAAGAACTAAGTGAGGGGTAGCTGCTTGCTGCCTCCCTGGCCTTCATTTGAAAAGAACAGTTGCGGGGCTCAGGGTACAACATTCCCCTTGTGCACATAGGGTCTGGGTTTGGTCCCCAGAAAGCAGGAACTAGTTGGAAAGAACTGTACTAAGTAGCGTTATAATCAGATGTCCTGCACCTAGGAAGCAAATGGCCTCTCTCTACAAACGTACATTTCCCCCACCTCTCCCTCTCCTTTCCCTTCTCTTCTTCTTCCTTTTAGAGAAATAGACCACCTGGGAAGACTTAAAATAATGAATCAGTAGTAGAACATTTGTGTCTCCTGGAGCTCTCTGATTGGCTGGCCTGGCTGGTCAGCAAGCCCCGGGAATCCACCTGTTCCAGCTCCATGGTGCTGGGCTTGCAGGAGTTGTGCTGGAACTCCAAGAATTTTATGTGGACGATGGGAATCCAAACTCGGGTCCTCATGCTTCCATAGCAGGCACTTCGTCAATTCCCTCAGACGAAATCTGTATTTTCTGTGAGACGATTTACGTTTTAAAAGACAAATAGAAGACAAAAAGTCGTCTATAGGATTCACACACTTTTAAAAATGCAGACATGCGTGTTGACAGGTGCTGCTCCATCCTTTAAAAATGTATCACAAACTTTCCAAGCACGTTGGCTACACCACGGTCTCCTGTTCTACCTTTGTGGTGCATGGTCTATGTTATTTATCTCCACAGGGGCATTTTTTGTTAGGAGAAGTAACAAAGATGTAAATTGTTCACTGGGAGATGGATTGATTCTAGAGCCAGTGATGATTATTGTCCATGGAGGTGACTGTGGTTTAGTTGTCCTCCCTCCAGAGACAATCAATAAGGTGGTCTTGCCAAGTGTCCTGGAGCAAAAGCTATCAAAGCTCCGTGTGCTGCAGGACTATTGTTTCCCTAAATATAGCCCCTTTGTGCGGCGGTCCAGGAAATCCAGTGGTAGAATGAAACAATGGAATCCTGCCCAGAAGCGTTTCTCAGTAGGCAACCCTTTGATAAAAGCAGACTGGCGAGGAAACGCCGCAATTGTTCTTAATCGGTAACCGTTTAAAGTGTTTATTGATAAATGGATAATATGTGGTAGGCTAGGGACAGGAAAGGTTCCTGCTCTTCTGTGATCCCTAAAGGAAGACGTGATGGGTGCACTGTGAGCGCCTAAGGAGTGACATCGAATTTGATCCCTTAATGCAGAATTCGGACTTTATTGTATACTGGTTCTGTCTCCAAAGTGCTGATGAGAAAGAAGATCAACACTACCTATGAACTGCATGTAAGCCTTTCTCCACGTCCCCTCTGGGTGTCCCCCACAGGGAGGCTAACCAGGCCTGGCCCCATGGCTCAACAGAACCTCACACCTAAATACATCGTAATTTTTACGTAAATTTCTTACAGTGTTGCAGTTGTACCATGTGTTGGCATCCCCAGTTGAAGGGGGATCTGTGTGCTTTATCTCCTTATGTTTGCTATTAAGTAAAGGCATCTCTGGTATCCATGGGGACAATTCTCAGATCTTGCTATTATAAGAGTCCACAAATGCTCAAGTCCCTTTAAAAATGGTACATGACTTCAAAGCCAGACAAAAGACTTTTTTTGTTCCTTTGTTTGTTTGTGGAAACGGGGTTTCTCTGTGTAACCCTGGCTGTCCTGGAACTCACTCTGTAGACCAGGCTGACCTCGAACTCAGATTTGCCTATCTCTGCCTCCCAAGTGCTGGGATTAAAGACATGTGCCACCACTGTCTATCAAGATAGAAGGCTTTGAACTTCATCCTTTTTCTGAATTGGAGACCCTCAAATACTTGGAGTATGTAAATACTGGGGCTTTTCTTCAGGAGACAAATTCTATGATTATGAATGGGAACAGCTAGAGCAGGGACAGGGGTGTGGTTTCCTCACCTGCAGATGATGAGAAATAGTCACTAGCTCTTAGGATTGTTTTGGAATTAGGTTAGATATTCATGTTAACTGTTAGAAATGCTGCCTGGCACACGAGTCTTCAAAAAAAAATGTAAGCTGTCAAAACTTCAGCATCCTAACCACAGAGGTGATTGAGCCCAGTCTGCCTCTGGGTACATGTGATAAATATCTCAGTTAGTTCTCCATCCTAACCACAGAGGTGATTGAGCCCAGTCTGCACTGAGTACATGTGATAAATATCTCAGTTAGTTCTCCATCCTAACCACAGAGGTGATTGAGCCCAGTCTGCACTGAGTACATGTGATAAATATCTCAGTTAGTTCTCCATCCTAACCACAGAGGTGATTGAGCCCAGTCTGCACTGAGTACATGTGATAAATATCTCAGTTAGTTCTCCATCCTAACCACAGAGGTGATTGAGCCCAGTCTGCACTGAGTACATGTGATAAATATCTCAGTTAGTTCTCCATCCTAACCACAGAGGTGATTGAGCCCAGTCTGTCTGGGTAGATGTGATAAATACCACAGTCAGTCCTCTGCTTGCAGAGCCCCTTGGTCCGTTGCTGGTGCACAGACGGTACTCACCGCCAGGCTTTGCTGACAGCACCTTGTTTCCGTCTCTCTCCTCCGGGTAGCTGTGCATTTGCGTCTTCTTTGCGCTAAGCATCATCACCGCCCGGGCAGAGCAGTGCCGTCCTTGACCTCCCCGCTGCCTCATTGCCTTCAGTCCTACTAAATTCTGCTCTGACTGCTGACGAGAAGTCTTCCTGAGCATGCTCTCTATAGGCTCAAATGAGTAGCAAGGAAGACCTATAGCCCTGAGAACTTTGTTGAAACAAATACACGAGCCCAAGTTTTCCAAGAAAAAAAAAAATTCAAGGTGGAAATTTCAAAAGAATACCAATGGGATGGACTGACTGCAAAATCTCACCAAACCTGCTCCCTACTTCTACAGCACAAGACCTTCCGGTGCCTTCTAGAACATGCATTGGGAAATTATGGGCTGTTTGTTTGTTTGTTTAGTTTCATTTTTTAGGATCATTTTGTATGTGTGAATTCGTATTTATGTTGGTGCTTGTGTGTATATGCACATGAACACATACGTACAATCATGTGAAATCCAGGTGGCATCTTCATATGTCATTCATCATAGGTGCTATCCAAAGAGGTGCTCTCAGTAGCCTGGAGCTTCAAAAGTAGGCTAGTGTAGCTAGCCACTGAGCTCCAGGCATCTATATGTCCCTGTGTCCCCACACCTGCGATGACAAGGAAGTGTCACCAAGCCTAGCTTTTTGGCATGCATACTGGATATTGAACTCACCCAAGATTAATTTCCGGGGTTGGGGATTTAGCTCAGTGGTAGAGCACTTGCCTAGCAAGCGCAAGGCCCTGGCTTCAGTCCTCAGCTCTGGAAAAAAAAAAAAAGATCAATTTCCATCTTTTGTTTTGGGTTAGATTTTGATCCATTAATCATCATTCACTGGATCCATTCATTTTTCAATGAATGTGCATATTTGATCAGCTTGAGTGTGTGCATGTGCGAATGCTCATGTGCATGCATGAGTGTGTGTGTGTGTGTGTGTGTGTTCGCACACATGTGTGTGCATGTGTCTGTGTGTGTGTAGACATCTATGCTTGTATATGGGCATATAAACCATTTGTAGGCTCCGGAGAGACCATAGCTTAAACAGCAGTCGAGGGGCAACACTCAGGTCTTCACAACAGCAGAGCGGTATGAGCAAAAGCAGCGTGCTTACCCTGAGAGGGCAAACCTCCTGTGTTCAGGGGAAACTAGACATGGTGTTGTGGGCAGGGCACCCACCACCCCCTATGGGATGGAGGCAGTCGTGCGGAGACGAATGCACATGGCAAGTGTTTGGAAAGAGAAACTAACAGACTGTTTTCCCTCCCCCTAGGTGTTTGAACACTGAGATTTTGCTTAACTGTGTCGGGTGCCCAGGGTCCCGAGCCTCGAAGGGCAGGGTCTGCAATCTTTGGGCTGATGGGTATCTTTTTCTCTCTGCCTTCCATCACTGAGAGTGCTGGAATTTCCCTGAGGCTGAGGCTTCTCTGCATCCTCTAGTGTGAACTAAAGGTTTGGCTTCATCTTTTCATGGTATGAGGAATGTAATTAGTCAAAATGTTTGAAAAGTGGAAATCCAAGGCACAGCACCCACGGCCACAATTACCTTTTAGCACATTTTCTTTATGCTTTTGTACTATACATTTTTATTTCTAAAGAACTGTAACTGTTGTGCATTCCACAGTACTCTGCCTCCTTAAAGTTTTACTTACAGTGTTGATTGATTAATATAATGCCAAAACTAGGTCTTCTAATGTAATCCACACTGAGAAGAAGCTAAGACCAAGGAGAGACACTGAGACCCCCAAAGCCTGGAAATGAAAGGAGGTATTTAAATTTATTATAAACTGCACCTCTTGGAGATCGTCTGTCCTTTACGGCAAACACATTTTTGGGGCTCATAAGCATTCTCTTGTGATTGATTAGTGATGAGTCATGCTGGCGGGGCAGGCTAACGATAAGGAAGCCACGCCTGGTGATCTCTGCAGTACTTGGTCTTTTTAAACAGGTCTGTACCATGAGATTCAATATGATTATGGTGTCGCTCTGGGAGGTTGTCCAGGGGCCACTGTGAACTCTGATAGTCACCAAACTCTGCCTTCTCAGGAGAAGCTCCACGTATTTGTGCACATATAATCGCTAATAAGTAAACATTCCCCAAAAAGGTCATTCAGAACTACTCAGTGAACAAACCTCGAAATAATTACAGTAGGCAGAATAAGCCAGATGTATGTACAATCTGAAAGTGAGCTCACAGAAGCCGAGAACAGTGCTCACTAGGGGCTTAGGAAGGGGGATGGGTAGAGCAGGAGACATTGATCAGAGGGTGAGACTTGTCCATCACCAGCTGGATAAATTCTGGAGATCAGTCTTCAGAGGTGACTATAGTGAATGACTGTTTACTTAAAGTTAGATAAGAAAGCAGATTTTAAATGTCCTCACCCCCAGCAACCATGGGTATTGGTGGGTATGTTGACCTGACTGTGGCGATTAATACAAAGTACATACATATATCACACCATCATTTCACAGATGTAAAATAGGTACAGTTTTAGATTTTTCCCCCAAGGGTCAGAAATAGGTTTAACTTGTTCTCCCTGAGGCTGAGGAGCGAGTAAGGACCCTCCACGGGGCCTCACATTACCACCTACCAAGCAAATGGTTGTGCGTCTCTTTCTTCTCACCTAACTGTCCACTAGATGCATGCTGCTCTTTGCTTTTTGAATCACAGATATTTTTGTTTATCACCAGAAGAGACAAGGATCATGAATGGAAACCATTTTGAGGAGTCCAAAAACGTTTAAGTCTTAGCCTTGAGTTCAAAGCTGTTGAGTACAGAGAATCCTCACTTAGCGGCAGCCATTAGGAGAATACACAAACACCACACAGCTTTCCATCAGCCCCAAAACCGTTTGGGCCAGCAGACACAGCCTCCCACACAGCCCTGAGAAAGTGGTGTGATGGTGATTTCTTTTCCGTCTTCTCCCGCATTACTTCTCCTCCAGGCCGTTCTTTTCACACGAGCCGTAGTGATGCACAGCCGAATTCACAAATGAGTACAACGGAAGTACAACAACAAACTCTCCTACAGCGTCACACTAGATTCCAGAAGGGTAAAGCTGATGCTGTTTAGTGTACATGCTCTCTGCGGTGATACTGCACTGCCTGGCTGAGTCCCGGGTTCTGCGCCACATTTTCCAAGGGATGGTAGCAGATGGAAGTAAATACAAAAGAAAGCAAGTGTCTTGAGGAGTAGTAATAGCATGAGGTGAGATGAGAAGCAAGGTCTAGTCTATGGAAGGTTCTTATAAATGGCGTATAATGACTCTCTGGTAGCACCCGAAGGACGGCTCTTTGTGAGAAGACATAGATTGGTCCTGCTGCATTCCCCATGGCAGATTGAAGGCCCCTGACTAGAAACTGTACAGAATAGCCTGGGCTTCTCCGTGAGAGACTATGGTCTGGGAAGGCAGAGGAGAAATTGGTCTTACAGGAAAGCTAAATGATGCTTAATCAGCTGGACTAGAAGATGTTTAGTGTCTCTTCCAAATCCCAGATCCACAAACTGCTCAGGACAGGTGCAGTGCACAGATGGATTTGACCCGAGCCAGAAAGAGCCTCATGTAATTAACGTGTCCCATGACTGTCCGCAAGTCTGACTGGTAATCAAACTAGAGTATAGTCATGATAATGTTTCCGAAGGCAATAGGGTGTTTTTAAAAAAATTATTTTATGCGTATGAGTGTTTTGCCTGCATCTGTGTATGTGTACCATGTGTGTGCAGTGCCTATGGAGGTCAGAAGAGGGCATCAGATCCCCTGGAATTTGAGTCACAATGATTGTGAATTGCCACGTCCGTGCTGGGAACCACACTTCAGTCTTCAGTAAGAGCAGCCAGTGTTCTTAACTGCTGAACTGTCTCTCCAACCCAAGGATGGCACTAAATTTTAACTGATGAGCCTCCTGGATGGGAGGGGAGGGGACCTCTGGCCCATGAAAGAACTGAGCCAAATCAGTTTTAGTTTGGTTGAATATGGGTCATGGCACCAAGCCAGGACAGACAAGATCACTGGCCATCTGAATTAGAACTGATGATTCCCAGGGCCTCTGCAACCTCATTCAGGGTGAATTAACCCGTGGCCATGCACAGTACTGAAACCGTAAGAGTACCTGATCTCAAAATGGGAGCCATGGTCTGAAGCTGGAGATCCAGTATGATGCCTGTCACCAAGGGCTGTGCTCATAGCTGTGAGCGTTGGCAACACTGGCTTGCAGGCACTTAGCATTAAGCTTGTAGTGCTCACAGACTGGGAGGGCCATTGGCACAGATAGAGGTAGGCACACACATCACAGATAGTGCCCTCCCTCCACAGGAAGGCTCTAACATCCACCCGCAACCTATGGGTTCATATGATTTCAAAAGCAGCCTTTTAAATCAGTTCTGTACTTCCTCCGCCTGCCACCTGTATCTCAGACATTCCCCTGCTTGGCAGCCTTCCCTGGGCTCCCTCCACACAGAAGGCCTGAAGAGGAGGCTGGAATGTGTGTGAAGGAGTAGAAGGAGCAGCAGACAGACGCAAGCACTTCCTGGCTCCTGCCATGTGTGTGCAGGATTCCACTGGGTGCCAGTCTGGGATCATGGATCAAGGGATGAGGGCATTTTGAACATCCCAAGTTTCGTTTAGAGAGTCACATGTCAAGGTTTTGACTGCATCTGGAAGACTTGCCTTGAGAGTGGCTCCCACAGCACAGGCCGAGCAACTGTCCTTGGCCTTGAAGTAAGCAGAAAGCAGAGGACAAGGACATGGGGACACCCGGAAAGAAATCATTCCACCCCAATCTAGTCTGGTGAGCCAGGGCGTTTGCCGAAGTCCTTACAGGTCGGTGGGTATGAGGTTCCTTAAAGGCGCACACAGCTGCATCACTAAGACGCCCAGCCTAGCTTGGCTGACTCACACTGGGGCACCCCTGGAGCTCCCTGCACAGGCTGCAGGCAGCTCTGCCTGTCCCAGTGGGAGGATGTGCCCCCCCCAACCACTGCTGCTGCTGAGGTCACTTTAATGGACTTTGAGAATCTGTAACAGTCTGAATTTCCTGAGCCTTGTAAATGTATTTTGCTCCCAGAGTCTTATGAGTCTGCTTAATTCCTCCTGTGAGGAAATGTTTCAATTCAGTGGAAACAGTTGCATAACAGATTCGTCACAGATGGGACCGGGTTGTGTGGGCACAATCACTGCTTCCCTTTGAGCTGAGGCTAGGTTCTCAGTCACGGCTCCTAAGAGGTCCCATGTCCATCAACAGTCAAGTGTTCTGGACTCTGACTTATTGCTATAGGATGCACAGATCTCAATCTCAGTGGGATTCGACCCATCCCATGCTTGTATTTCTATTTACACATCCCAGGAGTGCATACCAATAAGGAAGTCTATAATGATTTTCAACATATTCCCAACATTCTATCACCTAATGATTTCTCCAGCATTTTTTACAGTGTGGGACTTTGCCTTTCCTGTTCCTAGTGAGTAATAATAGAAAGGGTTAAAATGCCATCAGCTTGGAGACACACAGTGGCTCTGCCTGCACTTGGTTGTGGCCTGGGCCATTACTTCACCTCTATGGGTCTCTACCTCCTTTTCCATAAAATACGGTACCTCACAAGCTGATGAGGAGATTTGTTAAAAACAGGAACTGTACATGGTAGAGGCCTGGCGTGCGGTAGGTACCCAAGATGGTTGGTTAGTCGGCTCAGTTATCTTTGCTTCTTTTTTCCGTCCTTTTTGTTTTAATCTACATCTGCCTGTTCTGTGTCTGAAACAGTGAGCAAAGACTGATCTAGATTGGCAAAGAGGAAAAATCAAGCGAAACTAGAAACCAACACCACAGATTCTTCCCCATTTTTAAAGGCGTTAGAATGGAAGTAAGGGTCAGCCATGAAAGATCCTCTTGCATTTGTGTCTCTCCTCCTTTCCTTCCCTCCCTCAGTCTTTAGTTCTCCGCTTACTTGCTCGCCAGAGTAGAGTGGCCATTGTCCCCATGATGTGCAGGGTGGACAAGCCAGAAAGTCAACAGTAACTTTAAAGAGAACAGAGCTGCCCACCACGGTTGGGCTTTTCCCCACCAGGACCACGGGAGGAAGGCAATCCATGAGCAAAGGTTTCATGACGATGGCAATAAGTTACCGCAAAGCAAGTTCTCAGTGATCTCACCCATCTGCTTTAAACCTGACAAAACCACGGTGGGCAGTTGGCGGGATTAACAGACACTGCCTGGACTCTAATATAAGAATTAGGGGGCTTGCATATGGCGTAGGGGAGACGGGGCTCTTGGCCTTGGATGTGCTTGGCTGCCTTTTGTGATACCAGGCCTTTGTTCTAAGTTGCATCTCTTTCAATCAAGAATCCAACCCACCCACCCCTGTCAAATTCAGTTTTTGTTCTTTGTCGCCCATCTATACAATGTTGTTTTCATGTTCGTGTGCTTACATGTCAAATCATACATAGTTACAATCTTGATGTTTTCAGAGCAAGACTGTCTAGGCTCTTTTCAAAGCACATTCCTCATTATACGAACAAGGAGACAGGACAACATGCCACAATTTTTCCCCCGGTAACTATAGTGCTTCTGAGGAAGAATCATTGCATGAATTAAAAAAAAAGTAGCCAAGAAAGCAACTAAGTACAGTTTTGGTGCTTGGGATGTCCAGCCTTTAAGACTGTAAAATTCCTGCCTTTACTTAGCTTCTTGGATCACCTACAGTATTCCTAAACATCATGTCCTTCTTTCTCTCTTCCTCCACACTTCCTCCACACCCTCACTCACGCCAGTGAAAGGTGATAACGTCCCAGATCTGGCTTGATGCCTCTGGTCAAGCCGAAAGCACAGGCCCCAAGTAGCCGACAGTAGCATCTCAGCCCCACAGCAGTAGGAGCATCTGGCAATATGTTAGAATTTAACCTTTCCACTGCTCAGGCCCAGGCTACGGATAGACCAAGCTTCACATACCTCTCCCCTTCTACAAAGGATGTGGGAGAGCAAGAATCTTTAGACCCACATACCAATACAAAGCCCACGATCTGATTCTTTTCTACCTGAAAACTATCTTTGTCTTTTTTCGCATAGTCATCACGTGAGGCTTATTCACTATTGCCATGAGAGTTCGTTATAAAATTAGGTCAGCAAAAATTTCCACAAAGAAAGGCACTAAATGCTGATGAGCAACATGGGGCAATCAAAATAACAAGAAGGTCTTAACTGGGGTCTTGTTAGACTTCTAAAGACTTATTTATGTGTATGCCTGTGTGCCTGAGGGCGTGCATGTGCAGCACATAAGTGCAGTACCCACAGACACCCAAAGAGGACGTGGGATGCCTGGAACTGGAATTGGAGGCAGTGGATGGAGAATCGCCTTGTGGGTGCTGGGGACCCAAACCAGGTTCTTCACCACTAAAAACCATCTCTCCAGCTCCCTGTTGCACTTTAAACTGAAAGTTTCCTGTTGGTAGCTAGGCTGCTTTTCATTCTGATTCAGCCAAAAGCGAGAACATGTCCATGTGCTTCTCAACCCAAAGAACTTCATTCATCAGTTCCCAGCTTAGAATTTGATATGTTTTCTGTGGGCTTTTTTTTTCCTTTTGAGGTCAAACACTTCTAAAGAGAAAAAAAATGGGGAGGAGAGATTCTGATGACTCTCATGTTGTTCCTTAGATATGGTCACACTGAGGAGCAGTTTCTGTATCCACACTCTCTGGTTCCCAGCCTGTGAGCATGTGGGTATCGAACTCTCCTGCAGAGAGAGCTCTTCCCGGTGTCCCAGAATCCCAGGACTCCATTTCTGTCTTTGGGGATTCAGTTTTTTGTTTTGTTTTGTTTTTTGTTTGTTTTTGTTTTGTTTTTTAAAGCCTATCCAATATCTCTGCCTGTTTGCTACATCACTCCAGTCAGAAATACTATTGTTGACTAGCATTGGGTTTGTGTTTCTCTTTTTTCTTTTTTAAATCGAGACCTCCTTCCCATAAGTCTTTACAAGCATTCCCCGTGGCTCAGCAGGTTGTCCGTAGTCTTTGCAAGGATACCTGCAGCCTGTGTGGTGATTCTTGGCAGCTTCAATGTGACCCATACTTTGCATTTGTTTCATGGTGATTTAAAAACTGGGGAAAGAGACAAATTAAGGGAGCGTGGCTGGGTGCTCAGTAAACAACCCTGCACAGGTTTCTTTAGCTGTTATCTGTGAGAGTCCTTGATGCTCACATGGTGGTCCAGAGGGTCTTTATTTACCTCTGATTTCAACATAGGATTAAAAAGTTTGTTTTTTTCTTTGGAAACGTTTTATTTTATTAATTCCGTTGTAATGAAGGCTAACATTTTATACCCAGTGACGCGTGCTTATTTGAAATGATTTATTTAAGACGTGTAACACAGCTACCCCTACCCCCAACCCCTTTTTTTTTAAACCTAGTTGCCGCTGGAAGCCGATACACTTTCTCTAACTTTCACGACCTGGAAGGGTTCCTATGCCAGGGCTGGTTCGGCCCCTCTTGGATTCTCAGTGCCTCTCTCCTCTCTCTGCTCTGGGGTGTAGGGTCTTGGTCAGCCCCAGGCGCTTCCAATCCTCTATTTGCGTTGAGCCCAGTGAGAAGAAGGATCTGCTGGTGCAGCTTCTCGGCCGGGTCGGGGCTGACGATCACGCCCAGTCCCTTCTCCGCGCGCTTTGATTGGCTCCCGAGGTCACGTGAGGGACCCGGAGGGTTGGAATTCTGACTTGTGGCTTTTGGCACTCCTTTTTCTGTTTAAAAATCGCTGGGTCTGTGGCTGTCTCCTGGGGCTTGGTGCCTTTGACCGAGGCTGGAGACAGCTGCGAACAGCCACGGGCAGCTGAGGTGGCCGTGGGAGCTCCCCCGAGATGTTCAGCCAGGTGCCCAGGACCCCGGCTGCAGGCTGCTACTATCTAAATCCCATGACACCTGAGAGCCAGGAGATGTACTTGCGATTGGATCAGACTGCCAGGCGCTCTCCCTACAGGATGAGCCGGATCCTAGCACGCCATCACCTAGTGACTAAAATTCAGCAAGGTGAGTTGCGGGGCACTGCCAGGGTGCCACTCATTTCGGTTGGCTCTGTCGTGTGCTGCTTACAAAGTTATTGTTCGCACTGAACACCGCACGGATTCCTATGCCACGCTGCGGGGCACTGTTCCAGATAACTTTAGACTCCAGTTATAAGCCGTCTGTGACAGCACTGAGCGCCGCAGAACTCACAAAAGTGTTTCCCAGTTGGACACGAATCATGAATTCCAAATCCTCTGTGTGTCAACAGAACAAATGGGAAAGGTTTACTCAGTGTGTGTGTGTGTGTGTGTTGGGTAGCTTTTCTGCAAGTAAACGCATACTCTGGTCACATTTTAAAAGTGGACACTTGTTTATTTAATTAAGGAGGGACCAGAGGGCCAGGGACTAATGTCCACCCTGCCTGGAGTTTATAGGACGTCTTCACTGAAGGGAACAGTGGGAATAGAATCTGTGCTGAAGGCCACTGGGCTGACAGCTTGAATTACATTCTTTTCCTGCCCGTGTGTTTGTGTGGATAGTCACCACTGATTTGTTGATACTGTTTTCTTGCTAAAGGATAAATGTGACTCTTCACCTCAAAGCAGAGCCTGTGACTACACACACTTAGCACTGGCCTCCTAAGGCAAAGGGACAGTACCGATGATAGGCAGTTAGGTGATCCTTTTTAATTCTCAAAGGGGGGGGACCCTTGTACCCCGAACATTAATAAAACTCATGTTTTGTTTTGTTTAAAGGCTTATAGCTTAAAACATGCTCTGTACGGCATAGAATCCAAAGGAAGCCCCTGAGCTAGTGACCATTTTAAAAGACAGACACATCCGGATCCACAGTCAGTACATAGTCACTGCCTACTGACAACAAACCTAACTAAATCATTCCGTTGGCCCCACCAGGAATTTCAACAGCAATTATGAAAATGGAGTTCCCACTTAAATACATGTATTTGAGACTATATTGAATTTTAGAGGGGAAGCTAAGGTCTGCAATCTTAAAGGATCTCACTTGTAATGTCTCCAAGAGGAACAATACATATTCCAGCCGGCGGCATCTAATGAGATTGTTTCCTTGGGAATGGGCATTTGTTTGCGAAGGTTCAGGAACTGGCTATGTGTGAAGGATACTGGTGCCGCATACCATTCTGATTGCAGGAAGGATATTAAGTCACTCCATGAACTCTGTGTGCAAGTCTCACTTGAATAGAAACAAAAGTATTCCCTGTGGCTTGATTTAAAAATATATTTAGCTGAGAATAAGAACCAGCTCCGTATTTGATTTAGAAACTTCTTACGGTGGGGGCATATTAGGTATATTTTCTGTTGGACATTGGGACTTAGTAAGCAATGTGAATCTGTCATCTGCAGGCTGGGCCAATCTCTCCTTATCATATTAGAAATAGCCTGTCTTTCCAATCCTCTTTATATGTATTGTCGGTCATTGATTTATGTTCTCTTGGGATGATGGTTATTTTTCGTGAATTACCATCGAAAGTGGATCATTCTTACATATGGCACTATAACCTTGTCTGTGTTTTATTTTTGAATAATTAGAAAATTTGAGGCGCCTCCTTGTTTTATACGGGGTAATGGAAAGATTGAAGCCAAGGGATTCCTAAAGGTTAAAAGCAACAGTTAGGAAACAGGAAAGAATTCCCACCCTCTAGTGATTCAGAATCATGATGGGTTAATAGACAATATTTAGTGAGCAGATACAAAGTGATTTTTTTTTTATCAGATTTACCATACTGGTAGATTGTGATTCTTCTCACAGCACATGTTATTAATGGAGCATTTGCGACGTATCAGGATGTGAGAGCTGTGAATGCTGACTTACTTTTCTCTCAAAAAAGTTCTAATCGTTTGGTACCATTGTAGACCGATTGTAAAGATGAGAAAACAGGCGCCTGATGCTTAGAGTCTCACAGTGGAGCTGGCATTTGAGACTCGTGCTCTTCAATGCACTACACTCTGTGTGTGTGTGTGTGTGTGTGTGTGTGTGTGTGTGTGTGTGTGTGTGTGATGAATGTTAGATAAAATGCTGGACCTATGGTTGGGTTTTGGGTTCTGTCGTACACCAGAGATCTCATAACTAGAGCAAGGAGTCCATTACAGAATCCCAGCTGGCGACTCACTGTGTGATTCCAGTTAGGTTTTACTTCTGTCGTGGGAGCAATGTGCTAAGAGTTTGGGTCCGTTCGGATGGTTAGTACGCAGATTACTAACAACCTTTAATCATTCCATTAAAGTAGAGTTCATATAAAATTAATGTATTATATTTGTATATCAACATCTTAAAATGACAGTCACGGCAGCAAAATTTCAGGATCTTGCTTTAGATCTTTCAAAGAAACTTTTCACTTATTAATATCATTTGCGGCACCACGATTATGATTTCTTGTGGCTGGGGGGGAGAGTACAGAGAGGAGCAAGTTGCTCTCTGATGACCTCATTCTAGTGAGCTAATCATTGAATGGCATGGGCATGATTCAACGGCAGATACGCTCATGGGGAGAGAAAACAAGGGAGAGAAATAATGGAACCCTTTGATGATGCCTGAGACCAGAGCTGTTACCAGAATTGTTCCCTGAACCCGAGATGAATCGAGGCTTGCTTGTCTTAGGGTGTACTCCAAAACATGCACACATCATTTCTCTAGCCTCTTATACAACTGCTCTGTCGTTAATTCCAGTTAAAAAGAGAGAGGTTTACAACAGAGTGCTGGACAGCAGAGCGAGAGCCCGCCGGAAGTCACGTTGCTCTGATGGTCCCCCTCTCCAACTCGCACTTGCTTGACTCACTCTGGAAATCGTCGTGGCAGAAAGAGAAAGGAGGTGACAGTGGTCCTCACCAGGCCCTCACTAGCTGTTTCCTTCACTAGGAAGGCACCGTGGAGAGAGAACAGAAGATGTGGGTGTGAGGTATAGTTAGGCCATGGCAAGAAAGAACTGGATGTTTCCCAATGTTATCATAGTAAAATACACACAACCTAAACAGCAGCCGCTTTAGAGTGTGTTGAATGGCCGTCCTCATCGTGTCTGCGGCCACTGTTACTGCCCATCTCTTTACATCTTGCTGAAACCGAAATTCTCAGGACGGCTGTCAAACACTAGCTTCTCTCCTGCCTCCCATCAGCCCCTGCCTAACACTGTCTTGCTTTTCTCGGAATTCCAGTATTTTCACCAGATTTGTCTCCTTCCGAATGCTGGGTAGTATTCCATTGTATGTCTATACCATACTTCCTTTTTAAAAACGCAGTTACCATAATTGGTGTGCTGTAGGAGAGCTGGCCTTCCAATGTCGTTATTTTAGTATATCAAAAAACCATCATCTTTTCATACACACACACCCTACTTGCAAAAGCCAAATCCAAGCAGATCCATAAATGTGATTATTTTTGAAGAAATCTATCATGCTTTTTATTTGAAATTCTCAAAAACCATCATGATATGACCCAGATTTCAGTAAAATCTACCTACAAATGAAAAAAGAGGCAGGGATCCAGGCTCTGTTTCAACACTGTCCATCTATATGATAGCAGTTTCCAGGATATCACTGGGCCTTTGCTTGTGAGTGAGCAATGTGGACAGATTATGACTTGTTCTAGAATTCTCTGTAGTCATATCAGTAATTCTTTGACTGCAAATAGAGAAAGCTGAGGGACTTAAATACAACTTGAGAACAACCACAAAGGAGTCACTGTATCTCTGCCGTCTGTGGGGTCACGGGTCTCTGCCGTCTGTGGAGGCTTCTCTGCTGTCTGTGGAGTCATGGCATCTCTGTCGTCTGTAATCAACCAGCACTTCTAATTTTTCTGTTTTCTGAAGAAAGCAGTAAAGCGAATTCAGATTTTTGATTTGCTCTTGCTACTAGCTTCTCGTGTGATTTCGGGGAAGTCACAACTCCCCTGAAATTTCTTTCAGACAGCAAGGATTGGATTAAGCTCTCGGTAAAGTCCCTTCATGTCTGAAGTTGGAGAATCCGTGTTCTCAGGTATCCCTCGAGAAAAGGACGACTCTTAGTCCAGTTTCCCTTATTGTGTTGCTCAGCATCCACTTGCTTATGTCTGATCCATGTGCTTTTGTTATTTATGTCCTAAGACCGTAAGAATGTGCAGTCTGTGTTCTATTTAAATGTTGTAATTACTATAATTATAGAGGAACTTTTTTTCCTCAGGGGTCCTGGCCTTAATGTGACATTGTTGTCATGTCCAGCTGATATCAGGGGTGTGGAGAGTAGAGAATGTCTGTGTGTGCTCTTGGGCTCACCACAAGATTTCTATGCTTGATAAGAACAGAGAATTCAGAAAATCTCACTGCCAGGGAAAGTAGCGGACGTTGGGCTTTCGTTTTTCCTTGACGTTTAATCTAAGATGAATTTAAACAGACACAGTGACTGCCTTGAACTTAGCTAAAGTGGCGCATGCTCAGTCCCCAGCTAAATCAAGCGGGTGTGAGTGGCATATTTTCTTGCCCTCATTACTCTGTCAAATGGCATCTTGGGAATTTGCCCAACCTAAGTGGTGAGCACTGCCCGTCCCCGATGAGTGAGGACCCTCACCCACCACACCCCGACTGGACAGTGTCAGCCTAAATTAAACCATCATTTGTTCCCCTGAAATATTTGGCCCTCTCTGAATCACAGAGTGACTGTGACGCAAAGGAACAAAGGAAGCACAGAGAACAGGCTAGGAGCCCGACCATCGCCCTCGTCCATCCGTCCATGTTGCCCAAGCTTCTTGAAAAAGAGAGCGTGGCAATTGGCATAAGTCACATTTTCTAAATCAGAGTCTGTTTCTCTTGAGTGGGGCTTGCTGGAGGGCCTGTACAGAGAGGGTACTATTTAACCACAGTTACAGGAAAACAGGCTAGTGGCTTAGCCACACAACTGCTCCCAGTGTTTAGAACTTGACTACCTAGTAGAAAGAACAATGTGAAGGTCAACAAGTGTACCCCAGAAAGAAGTTAGAGAAAGAGAGATATGCTTATGAACATAAAGGCCATGTGTCCATAGCCCCAGGTTGCTGCTCCTCCTTGCTCTGCTTCTATAAACACAGCCTAGCTTCAAGCAGTTCTCAAGTCTGCATTCTGTGGCAGTACTTTAAGGAAGAGGGGATTCATTTTCTCATCTCCACACATCTCCTACCCGCCACCCCGCCCCCCGTCAACTGTACTTTAATTTCTAGTCAAATCTATGACTAGTGTGGCCGGCTCTTACACATTGAGAATCCTCCTTTTTCTGGGTAACTTAATTACAGGCAAGACAGGAGCACCGATCACCCTCCCAGCTCAGCAGCTCAACATGGGTCATCCTAGCAAATGTCAATGGATGATCCAAAACAGCTAAGCTGCCAAAGAGCAAATGGCAAGGGAACTTTAGAAAATCTTGCCTAGAAAAGGGGGACGATGTGGGTGGGGGTTTAAAAGAGAAATGTCATTAACCAGGATATATTCTGCCTCTGCATTTAGGTATGAGGATACAACAAAGAATATGCAAAAAGACAAAGCCAGCCATGAGTCACATGCCAGATATTTGGGTAAAATAGAGATCATTTAAAAATCATGTGCCATTTGCCTGGGGGCATCAGGAACATGAGGTGGGTGGGGAAAGGTCCCGCATGTTAGTTAGGCATAGTCTGTAGAAGAAGATAGGATCATGAGGGAAAATAAAAATTCTGACAGAAAGAAAAATGCTGGTTAATTTGTAAGAGAAAATCAAGAAGCCTTATTACGTGGAAGTATAAAATACACAAGGTCCGAAATAGCTGTTAAAAATGGGCCGCAAATTGGACTTGAACTTTCCAGTGTCTAAGAAAGAAACATAGAGGAGAACAGAGTCAAGGGATGCTGTGCCAGGCCCATAAGGTAAAAACGTGTACCATAGCTTCTCATGGGACTTGATGTTTGGAAGAATTTCCTACGACAACTGCATCTGAGAGGAACTTCCACTGGCAGGTGACTCCAATGGATCATTTATTTCCTTGAAAATTTTATTTTGGATATATTTTATTTTATGTGTGTGTGTGCTTTGCCTGCGTGTATGTCTGTGCACCACATGTGGTGCCTGGTGCCTGTGGAGGTCAGGAGAGGTCACTGGATTCTCTGGAACTATAGCTGAGGTCTGTTGGGAGCCACCATGCAGGTGCTGGGAACTGAGCCCAGATGCTCTGCAAGAGGAACAAGTGCTCTTAACCACTGGGCCACCTCTCCAGCCCCATCATTTATTCCCTTTACCTGGCGGTGGGCTTAGGGCCACCACAACAAGTTATAACTTGATAGAAGTATCTGGAGAGGGGTGAATGGATGAGACAGCGGTTAGGCACAGTCTTCTGACTTAATTTAAAAGGAATATGGAGACCATGTAAAAACAGTGTTCCCAGGTCTGTGCTGGAGGGCAGGAGTCCCATTAGATGGGTATTCCAGCGGCAACTGTTTCTGCAGTTAAGTAATTTGGGAAACGATGCATCTTTTTTCCTTTCTTGAAAATTCGTACACCTCGAAGACTCAGAGAAACTCGGCTGCAGAAAGCAGTTTGTTTAAACTGCCGTTCTTTGTTAGGAAACCACTTTGCACCAGATACCAGAGAGTCTGGTTGGAAAACGGGTTGAAGACAATGCGTGTCCTGCAGTCTGTTCAGCTAATTCTCTTCATATTTCTGGCATGGATCCGGCAGTACCTAGTTAGAAGTTTTGTATTGTTTTGTTTTGTTTCTTTGAAGGGTGACATTGCAAGATTCTGTTTTTTAAAAATAGCCAATTCCACAACTTTTACATTTTTGTCCATTACATTTTTTCATATAGTATATTTTGATCATATTCTTTGCCTTCCCTAAACTCGTCCTAGCTTCTCCCCCACCTGGCACTACCCACTCAACTTCATTTACTCTCTTTAAAACAAGTGAACGAACAAAGGAAGCAGAAGAAAAGGAAACTCAAAACAGACAAACTAAAAAAGAGAAAGACAGAAAAGAAAATTCAACTAGGTAGAGGCAAGCTAGCCATCCTTTTTTTTTTTCTTCCTTAAATTAAAACAATGAAATGCAGGTTCTATTCTGAGTAGACAGCCCTGCTCATGTGTTGAACAGATAATTGAGAGTGTATTTGAGCAGTTATTAATGACCACAACAGTATAACCAGTCCCAGAGAAGCCTAAACCTACGGTCTAACTAAAGTCTTGGATGAGTTCTGAAGGGGTCTGGCATTTCTGTAGCTAACTGAAGATGTTCTAGGATTGCCTGGAAGTTGAATCCTCACCCCCAGGGAAGCAGCGAGTGGCCCTTCCGAAGCATCCAACTCACCCTGGCTCTAGGTGAGGATTCGCTGAAACCCAGGCCCTATGGGGTTGGGTGGTACCTATCACTTTCTCAGTTGATGGCCCAGAAATCTCTTTGGTTCCAATGAGTGGATGGTGTCCGGCCCTTCATGATCCCGAAGCTCTGTTGTGTAAAGGAGAAGAAATTACTCTCTGTATGCAGAAGAAAGGGAACTGGGCAGAATGTAGACAATTTTAATCAGTAAAATCTATTGAACTGAGTTTATCATTTCTGGGAAGTGTGAATTCCCAGAAAGCTTCCAGATACGTTCTTAGGATATTTTCCTCTGCTGGCAAAGACGTAGCATTTGAACATTTGCAGGATGCACCATCCTTTTTTAACAGATATTCACAATATATCAAAACTCTACAAAGGAACGCATGCAATATCTTCCCAGCTAACCTGGTGCTCTTTCATAAAGTCATATCAGACTACAAAGTCTCTGCAGAGAGAGACCATCTGGGGTAGAACACATCACCGGGAAGATTTATGCACCCATATTTGAAGAGACATAAATCCCCCCCAAACTTAGCATCTAAAGGAATTCAAGTAAGAACTTGGGGTGAAAAATGACTTTAAAGATGCAGAGTATGCTACTGCTGTTAGATGAAGGAAATCAATGGGAATAAATCCAAACTATCTGGCCATACTGACAAATGATTCCTCGTAAAGTACAGGAATCCATTTTAAAGATTCTCACGGAGGCAGAGCTGCCCGAAATAGAAATGATTTGCGTTCCTCCACCTGTCAAACAGTCTGAGGAACACTACAGTGAAATTACGTACAGCGGGATTGGCCAGTTACCACGGGCCTGACTCATGCCGGTGTTTTGAAGTGTGGAAAAACCACACATATGGATGGTAGGAGCCTTTGATTCAGTGTTGGGTTTCTGTAAGTGAGCAGTTGCCCTTCACCTACAAAATAACATGCTAGGGAAAGCTTGAATAGCCATAAAGTCATGTTTTCCTCAGAAAATTTTACTATTGTGGAATTATTTACAGTATTTCAAGTTCTGTAAGATTCAAGAAAGAATGTCAAACCCAGCAGTGGTTTCCAATACGCATCCGAATAAAACGGCTTTTAAATTTTTGTTTTGTTTTATGTATATTAGTGTGGCGCCTCATGCATGTGTTTGTAGTATGTGTATGCTGGGCCAATGGAGGCCAGAAGACCGCGTTGGTTCCCCCTGAGACCAGAGCCACGGATAGTTGTGAGCCACATGGGTGCTGGGAAAGAGAACCCATATCCTCTTCAAGAGCAGCAAGTTCTTAGGAGAGAAACTTAAGGAGCCCACCCGACACTTTGAGGGACACAGACTATTTCCTATTATATGCACTTCTCAAAATAGACAATGAAACCTGTTAAAAGCCCTCGACAGCAGGACTTCTGTAAACTGTGTGTGGTGATTATCCCGTTCATGGTCGTCAAAATGCCTCCCTCACCATGGATGTCCTGGGTCAGAGGGCCTGTGAACCTCCTTTCCCGCAAACTCGGTGACCTGTTGTGCTCTAGGCCTGTGGTCTGTGGCAGACAAAGCTGCTTAGGCGTTTTTTATGGCTGGCATCCTAGAAGAAGACTGAGGAGAACCTTGGCAAGAAGCAGGGGAGTCAGCCCTGCCTCACACGAGTCCTGAGGATGATTTGCTCTCATGGGGGCGCCTCTGCTGCTCTCCCATCCATTCAGTGGGACCACCCAAACTTTCGAAACCTACAGTCTGGAGCCCCCGCAGGCCTTTGTGGTTATGTACCTTGAGGTGAATCTCTCGTCCTGAACCTCCCCAGCAGGGTGGCCTGGATGAAGTTTCTGAAGAGTTGGGGTGGGCAGAGTGAAGCTCTGTAACTGCAGCTGAGTTATTAAAAGGATTAAATGAGGGATATAATTAATGGCAGAACATAGTGCCTGATGCATACTAGATGTCTGATATAAGAAAGTAGATATCGAGCCTCCATGTACTTAAGACCTGTCAAGTTACGGTCAAAGAATGTGCCATGTTTACTGGAGCAGTCGTACATAATGCCATGTGTGTCCTCAAAAAGTGTTTGTCCCCAATTTTGAGTTATAAAACAAGAATTTGGTGGTCTTTCTTCCTTCCTTCCGTTCTTTCTTCCCTTTTCTTTTCTCTTTTTTTAAACTATAGGGAAAACTATTGCCCCTCCCAACTGTAGTTTTCTTTGGTTAGTAATGACACTCTCCGTTGCTCTGAACTGGCCTGAAATGATTAGTGCAGGCCAGGTTTCACCTCCTCTAGACAACAGCAAAGCCCAGGGGCCGTCTCTCCTGGGTAGTAACAGAGGCATTACGTGATACCAAGTATCCCTGACTCTTGATGTCACATGTGACAAGTTCTAAGCCTGGGAGAGGACTGAAACCTCAGGAATGGTGCTGTGCTAGAGTGAAGGTCTGGGGGGTAAGTGGTTGGAGGAGAGATGTCAATCAAGGCCTGGGAGAAGGAAGATTCATCAGTAACAGCGAGATGTTGTGCCTGGGACATCTGGGGGGAAATTGCAGCGTTTTTTAATAAGGATCTTTTAATTCGTTCCTATTGATGCCCCTCCAGAGCATATGGTGTTGGCAGTAGGAAACTCACCCAGCCTGGACAAGGGGTGGCGTGAGTAAGTCACCCGAGGCTTCTGGATCTAAATCTCCTCTTCCACGACACAAACTGTCAACAGATCCCTCGGTGACTGGTGTTGGGGAAAGGTATGCACGTGGACTGATAACCAAGGGAGTCATATAAACTTACAGACCATGCTGATGCTGCTAATGGGCTGTGTTTGTTTGGGAATGGGAGGGAGGGCTGCTGTATCCAAGTACCACAGACTGGGTCACTTAGACAATAGAAGTTTGTTCTCTCATCATTCTGGAGTCTAGAAATTTGTGAGCAAAGTGTTGGGAAGTTGGTACCTTCTTGGGTCTCTCATCTTCTAGATGACCTTCTCCTACCTCGGCCTTCACAATTCATCCCCGTGTATGTCTGTATTCTAATCCTGTCTTGTTAAGACAATAGTCGAATGGGGTCAGAGTCTACTGTCCCCTCATTTCATGCCCACTGTCTCCGGTGAGAGTCACACTGTGATGAACTTGTGACATCAGCATACAAATCTCAGGAACATGGGATTCAGACCGTAACACTGACCAAGTCGACATTTCCCGCTTGTGTCCATTACATTAACAGATAGCAGAAAGGTCGTTTGTGCCGTGTGTCTGTCAGACTCTGCCACCAGCTGCTTCCGTCTTTTTCATCATTCAACACGCAGAGCCATGGGGAGGGCATTTCACATGCACTGAGCACCCCAACGCACAGACTGGAAATCTAAGGCTCACTGAGCACAAGTGGAAATTCCCCACCTGACCTCAGGATGTGGTCAGTGGCCGTTCACTGGGAACACTGGATGAGCTTGCTCTCTGGCCTAAGAGACATAAATGAACCTCGTGTGCGAAAGCTGAGGCTCCATCCCCAAAGAGATCCCCTCATGCATATGTAAATATTTCAAAACCTGCCAAACAAATGGAAATCGGAGACACTCCTAGGCCTACAGTTTTCAGAAGAGGGTCCTGGAAAGAGTGACCACAGACTGAAAGACTCAATCTTAAACACCTCCTTGAACCCCTCCTTCCAAATCAGTGTGACTTCCTGAACGGATGTTAATTTCAGGTTTTCAGTTTTACAGGAACTTCCCAATCCCGAGTATTCATGTAGAGGAACATTCTGGGGGAGAACACGCAAAAATGAACATAAGCTTTGCTTTTAAAACGCATTTCTTTTTGTTAGTTTTAAGGCTAGCGTGAGAAGCGGTAGGCTTCAGCACGGCGACTGCTCACGTCTGCGTGGTTATGCTTGGCTGTCGTCCCCTCCCCCACTGTCCGCAGCTCTGCCCCTTTCCCATGTCCCCCCCGTTTTCCTTCTTCTTCCCAGTTAGGTCCCCCTTCTGCTGTCTGATCAAATGGATTCCATCGCCCTCTCTGTGTCTCGCCTCCCTGAAAATCTGGTTCCCTTCTCCCGTGGGCTGCTCCGTAGTGTCAACTGATACATCCAAACACACATGCACATACATACACACATACTTGCACCTGCACACAAGTACACACGCATGTGCACACATACATACACATACAAACACACATTCACATATGTGGACATACACATATTTACATTGTCTCTCTTTCGCACACACACACACACACACACACACACACACATGCTGTCTTAGTCAGGGTCACTATTGCTGTGATTAAACACCATGACCAAAGCAGCCTGGGGAGGAAAGGGTTTATTCAGCTTACCCCTCCACATCACTGTTTATCACTGAGGGAAGTCAGGACAGGAACCCAAACAGGGCAGGAACCTGGAGGCAGGAGCTGATGCAGAGGCCATGGAGGGGTGCTGCTCACTGGCTTGCTCCTCATATCTTGCTCACCCTGCTTTCTTATAGAATCCAGGACCACCAGCCCAGGGATGGCCGCACTCCCTATAGACCCTCCCCTATAGATCACTAATGAAGAAAATGCCCTACAGGCTTACCTACAGCCCAGTCTTAGGGAGGCCTCTTCTCAGTTGAGGCTCCCTCCCCTCTGATGACTCTAGCTCGTGTCAAGTTGACATAAAACTAACAAGCACATAAACTCACACGCACACTTCTAATCTAGGTACCACCTATAAGGGAAAACAATATTTTTCTGATTCTGACTTCCTTTGCTTATTTGGAGTGATTTTCAGTTTCATCTATTTGCTTGCAAATGTCTCAATTTCATTTTTTGTTACAGCTGAATGAAAGTCTATGGTGTGTGTGTATTGGGCTTTCACTATCCATTCATTTATCGATGGATATCTAGGTTAGTTTTTTTTCCCCCATGGCTGTTTTGAACAGTACAGCATTAAGCATGGATGTGAAGCATCTCTGCTGTATGATAACTCTGAGTCCTTTGGGTAGATACCCAAGTGGTACATGACTATATAGTCACATGGTAGTTCTAGTTGTATTTCCTGCAAGGCTCTCCAAATGATTTACACAGTGACCACACAATCTTACCTTCCTGCCAGTGCTAAGTCAGGGTTTGCCTTTCCCCACGTGTCCAAAAGCATTCTTGTCGTTTGTTTGTGACATTTGTGGTCATTGTTGGCGACAGCCGGTCTCCTTGGACTTAGATGGAATCTCAGAGCAGTTTTGGTTTGCCTATCCTTGGTGGTTGAGGATGTTGAATATTTCTCCAGTTGTTATTGGCCATTCATATCTCTTTTAAGAACTGCTGTTTGGTTCGCCAGCTCGTCTATTGATTGGGTGGTTTGGAGATTTTTGCTGTGTGATTTTTGCAGTTCTTTCTAGACCCTAGATATCGATCCCTGTATACTGTGTAGTCAGCAGAGATTTATGCCCAGTTGACAAATTAAAAACTAAGTTATCTGTTTTCTGTGCTAATTCTAATAAGTTCTTCCAAGATTTTAATTGCTCATTTCCTGTTAATTGAAGAATGTTGTTTATATTTCTTGAATCCTTCAGCTATGAGAGATGAAATAGGAATATGATATTGAGATTTATTCTTAGAAGTAAATGTATTGATATTTTGACAGATAGACCTTATGGAAGCTTTGCTTTTTATAGAAAATAGATTCTTTTAATCCCCTCCAGATAGACGTCCCTAAGAACAGAGAATCAGTGGACCCGGCCCTTTATGTGCATTGTAACAATGTTAATTTTGAGCCCTGTAAAACCCTTGTTTTATAGGATGTGGTATTTAAAGTCTGCGCATGGCTTATAATGAACCCTGGAAAGCTACACAGATCCTCTTAGTGGCGTGACACCTGGGGGAGTGATTCCACGTGTGTTATCTTGTGGGACACATAGACGTGTGAATTGGTCTCAACATCACTTATTAGGAAGTTTTGCTCCCCCATATCTGTTTTTCTGAGACCTAACAAGCCATACGCAAGTTTTTCTTTTTTCAAATGTCTCTGAAAGCGAGGGAGTAGGGTGGAGCTGGAGTCGGAACCAGCTTGCTTTCTCCATATGTTCCCTGTGTGTGGTGGCTTCAGCATTAGGATCACGCCATCAAGTTCTGGAGAGAAACCGATAACATTGGCAATAGCCTGTACTGATTGAGGGCCTGTGGGACCCCACTGACCAACGACCCCGGAGGAAGTAATCCCTCCCGTCACTGGTGTTTTTATTTGTTAGCCTGTGGTGTCCAGGAGGGGCACTGTTGTCCCGTTCCAGGTTTAAATGTTTCTAATCTCATTTTCTCCAAGTCATTGCTTTGCAAATGGAATTCTGTGGCATGGAAAAGCACGTTTCCGTGACTGGCTCTGTGGCGAACTAATATAAACTCACCTGCTCGAATAAGGAAGCCTGGCAGCGTGCAGCTGCCATGGTAAAACATTAACCAACGGCCAGAGTAGAAATCATCTCAGAGTCCACGTTTTCCTCCTCCTCCCTCACCTCCTGCTTCACAGCTACGTTCTTCACAAGGCTTTCTATTTCTGTTCCCTTCGCCCGAGTCTTTTTCCTGCCATTGTTGGTTGCCTTTCAGAGCCTGCCCTGGACCCTGTAGCTTCTACCCACTGAAGCGTACTGCTTTGTCATGTGACACCGGGACCGGTGTGGGGTGCAGACAAGTTCTTTTCAGCCCACCAGCAGTCAGTCTCTTCCTCAGCCTGCTGGAGCCTGTGCAGATGTACCCAGAGCCTGGGGGCGAGCCTCCTCACATCCTCACGAGACCAGTCCAGTAAAAAGACTTAGGGTCCCACACGGAGAGACAAATGGCCTGTGAAGTTGATTAACATCTGTATGCACGAAGACATTCAGGCCCGGGTCAGCCGTTTGCTCTTGATAGTTCACATCATTCTTAAGCTTTGGAGTGTTTGTCAGTGTTGCGTGTAGCAACAGTCCTGTTCCAGCTACCTTTCTGGAGCCTTCCCCGGGATGATCCAGCAATTGTTTTCAAGGAATCTAGCATGGTTAGGTATGGTCCTCCTCCTGAGTTTTCATTAAGACCCGAGAGCTAAGTTTACTCATCTGGAAAATAAACATAATCCGGCCTCACACCTCGGGACTCACCCTGTCCCTTTCTCAGGTGAGTAAACAAAGGCCCCAAGAGTGTTAAATGAACTTTCCTCAAGTCCCACAGCCGGTGAGTGCTGGAGCTGCCCTCTGAACTCAAGTCTGGATGGGCCAGGTGCCCATGCAGCTTTACCTCTGCACAAGCCCATCCTCCTCCTAATTATAGGTGGGCATTGTTTACTTGGAGCCAAAGGCGGTGTGTGCATTTATTCTTCATCGTTACAGACACAACTGACCCCCTTCTCCCTCCAGCTTCCCCCCACCCCCACCCCCAATTGCTAGAGAACCTCATTCAGCTACCACCAGCTGCAGAGGCTTGTGACCGTCCTGGACTAAGGCCCTCCCACTGCCCTCCCGAAGCTGGCTGCTCTTTATCAAGAACTCTGTGTCCAAAGTAAATGTCAGGGCAGCAGGACTTCTTGCCAGAGGCCGGAATCTCGCGTGGTTAGGTAGGCCCTGGCCCCAAAAGAGGGGAAGGACAGATTTCCTCCACCCTCACCCTGATCTCCCACTTCCGACCCTTCAAAATGCTGCCTTTCTCCCTGGAAAGTGCCTGGGTGGTGTGCCCAGCCTTCCCCCACACTTCCTCCAAGGCTCTGGGGCTCATGTGCCCTCACAGTGGGTCTTTTCAGATGGGAGCTGGTCACATGGGACCTGAACCAGGCCTCCTGTGCTGACCTGGGCACAGTGGGTCTCAAAGTCCTCAGCTCTGTAATTCCGAGAAAGAGTGCTTAAAAGAGGGGCCTGATTGACGGGAAGAAGTCCCGTGTGGAGGTTCCCCCCATCCCCTGCCCCTGCACATTGGACAGTTCTGACCTGAGACCAAAAGAGTCCCAGTTGTAGATGCAGAACAGTAGCTGTCAGAAGAAACAATCGGGGTTCTGCCAGCCTTGGCTGTTCGTGAAATTTTGCCAGAAGCAAAACAGGATCAAACAATAATAAACAGACCCGACCCCCACCCCCCTGCCGCACAACTGCTCTTCTGTCGGGAGCCGGCTGGGCTGCAGATCACCCAGGGGAGGGGAGTCATAAGCAGAAAAGGGTAATTTAGGGGTGTTCACTTGCACGCAGCTTGAGATTTTTCCAGGCTAGTCAGGGTTCTAAGGAGACAGACAGCGCCAAGGAATGTCTGTCTTTCAAACACAAGTTCCCTGTTAGCCCGGAAACGTCCACGGGGTGGAAGACCCACCAGGAAAACAAAGGAGTGATCAGGGAGGCAGGAGGCCTGGGTTCGAGGATACCAGTGCTTTCGGGTCACCCCAGTGCTTCGGATTTTTGTTTGTTAATTGGGAGGACCAGCTCCTGCTCACCAGCGGTATTACTGAGGGAGAAAAAAAAATGAATGAAAAAATTAACTGAGGTGAATGTGTGATACTCCACTTCTGGGGGGGCCTCCAGAGTAGGGGTCTCCACTATAAGCACGACAGGACTTAACGCAAACACTGGAGCCCTGTAGAACATGGCTCCATTCTTCGCTGTCCTGGGTTAAGTACAAAGCTTGCTTCTCTTCCAAAAAGAATGATTCATAGCATCCCCAAGGACCTGGGAAGAATGTGCCACTCTAGCTTTGGTTTGTTTTAAATTGGTTCCCGAGGCTACTAATTCTCAGCTTCTTTTAAAATTGTTTCACAGGCTTGAGGTGCGATGAGTGACTGTCATTCATTACGGTCATTGCAATCTCGAATTTCCCCTCTCATTCTTCATAAGTCCTGAAAAGTCAAGAGTATTATTTTGTGTTTTTATTTGACTAAGCGTTGTTTCATCCTTCATGAATAATTTCCTGGAACCATGAGCAAAACAAAACCTTTTAAAGTGGAAGACGTTGTGTCCTAGCTTGAGGGACCGTGACAGGGCCAGGTAAGGTAAATGACAGGCTTTGGGTTCATGGGAGGCCGGCTCACTGCCCGAGGCTAAGAGTTTGTGCAGTTAGCTAGTCCTTCCAGAACGACAGTCAGTCATGGCCTTCCAAGCTGGAGGTCTTCAGGCGCGCTCTCAGCTCATAGTTGCTGGTGGGACTTTGAGGGGACAAGGAGGCCGGTGTCACACTGCCCAGATGGTAAGAAGAGCGAAAGCATGGAACGCACACTGTGGAGACACAGCCCATTACTCACTCTGCTTTCCGTAGATAGCTTCAGTGTCAGTTTGATTTTGCTTGGTTTAAATATTTGCATGCTTACGCTGGTTGGGTTTAAGGAGTGGGGTACCTACTTAGCAAGACTTGAATGACATCTTTGAAAAGTACATCTGGTCACAGTTTGGAAAGGCTGTATATCCTGAATGAAGTGGAATTGGAGGGAGAACTTCAAGACCAAAGGGGACTGTTTGGCGGGGGAATACCTAAACTCGTGGCTTGCCAAAACTGCTTACTCCACCAGAAATGAACCCTAGGAGTTTCCTGACTTCTTCCCTGCTCTCAAGCGTGAGAATAACCTCCCTCCACCTCCACACAGATGCACACAATGCCTCTGGGTTTCCCAACAGCCTTGGCCTTAGCAGAACACTTTTTTTTCTCCTTCCTAGCTGGCTCTGCCTGGTGGCTAGCCATTTCAATAAATTAGCATGTTTTTGACTGATGTTGGCAATTTGAATTGAGTGCTCTGAAGACCTCAGAATCTTGATTTAGCACGCATCTCAGAGAGGCTGAAACTTTTAGTTTGTAGGCAAAATGCTTAAAGACACACCAGCCTTGTTATTTCCCAGTCGGGAGTCAAAAATCCCAGTCTCAGTGGTTCCTAGCTAAGAGATCTTGAGTAATTCCCATGATTCCCTGAAAACTTGTTTCCGCACCTAAACTGTAAATAATAATAATAATAATAATAATAATAATATAATGGCTACTCCATGCAATTGTGTGAATAAAGTATTCCCATACATGCCAAGTGCTTAGTGAGACACCCGCACCCACATGGAGGCTCACTGTAGAAAGAAAACAAACACTAACAATAAGCTACAAGGCCCATTCTCCTATGAATCAGCTACTCTCAGGGCAGATCAAAAGCCAGGCTGTTCATTACCACCTCCAGTGGAACTTCAGACCACTGTCATAATAGACCTAAAATTGACCTGTGTGAAATGCCTCCGAGAAAGAGAACAAATACAAGAACAACTTAGAAACTGCACTTTTAAGCAAGGAATTTCCTAGTCAAATGGTTGTATCTCTGCAAGTCCAGAGCTGTCAAACTGTAGCTAAAATAGGTAATACATCTTGTGCTTAAACTAACGAGGCCAAACCACGTTAAGTCCAGAGCTGGACTTCAACTCTGGCTTGAAGACAGCAGAAGAATACTTAATATTTGATGATGGGTCAGAGATCAAGCCTACCTTCCCCAAATGCAGCAATGGTCCCTCAAAATATTTACCCGGTTAGTTTAGAACTCTAGTACCGCTTGGTGGGATCAGCCCAGGGGAAGCATGCCCCACCTGCCTTCCCCTACTTTCAAGACTGCAGCTAAAAGACCAGAGAATGCCCGGCTAACATTGACAATCTATCTTCAAAGCTTAGGGTCCCCTTGGCTTCTTTTCAAAGGCAGCCTTTCAAGTCTTCTGTGTTTACTAAGTTCTGCTAAACTCAAAACATTGACTATCTGTGTCGCAACCCACTCGACTGGCTTACCAAGGAGTGAAGTCTTTTCGTTTTCATAGCGGACGCGTAGTCAGCCACTCACTCGGAATGGTTTATAAAATGCCTCCTTTAGCCAAGTGCCTTGGTGTGTAGCCGCACGTCATCCACACTGTGGGTGAACCTGGAACAGGTTCCGCGCCGAGTTGGAGATCGACGGTCACGGAGAGAGAGAGCGGAGCATCATGGCAGGCTCGGTTCCCGCGTCGCTCTCGTGACTGTGCTATTTTATTGTTTTGCTTCCATTCCGGCCCTTGACAGAGAGCAGCCACGCTCACATTACTGCAGGACAGGAAGGACCGATTCTTCCCAGCTGCCAGGAGGATCCTCAGGTTAAGGCTTCAGAACGTTGTCCCTCATTCATCGGCCATGTATCTTAGAATCTAGGCAACTGGGCTCCGGGCTAGAAAAATGGACTGCCCCGCTTCTTTGAAAATCATAGTGTCCTCGAAGAACGGGAGCCCACCCTCTCTCGAGAGCTCACCTCTGTGCCGCAGCCGCCACCGCTGTATTAGCATTTGTATTTCTCCTGGAAGAGCTAAGACAGTGGCAAACTTCTCATGAGGCCCGTTACAGTAATTTCGGTGACTAGCGCAAAAATCAGGAGGCACTACCTTTTAGCACTAAACATAATTGTTTCCCGTATCATTTATACCATTTATACTGTTGGAATGTGTATTAATTATGGTCACCGCAACCAAATGACCAACAGAAACAACCTGATGGAAGTACCATTGACTTGGGCTCCTTGTTTCAGGGCTTCTTATGAGGCAGAACGCCATGGTGTCTGGAGCTTGTGGCTGAGGAAGACCTTTCAGCTCATGACAGACAGGAAGCAGGGAAGGACAGTGGCTCAGGGATAACATACCCCCAGGCCCTTCGCCCAGTGACCTAATCCCTCCAGCTAGGCGCTACCTTTTCAGTTTCTAGCACATCTCAAAATCCCCTTGCCACCAGAGAACAAACATTTCACACATGGCCCCCAGAGCCTATTCCATATTCAACACTAAGAAAACACTTGACGGGAGTGAACTGTACGCAGGATGGTGACTGGTGCTGTGTGATGCAATAGTCACATAAACAGGATCACTGCTCTCAAGGAGTTTGCCACCAAGTGAGATAAGACATGTAAGCTGTCTTGAGTACGGACAGACAGTTCGGGGGAGGGCATGGTTCCTGGTGACTCATGGGCTCACACCACAGGCACTGTTGAGGTAAAAGTGTGCACAGTCACCAAGGTGGAGAGGGGAAAGGTCAGCTGGGCTGAGCTTCGGGAAATAGCCATGCTGCCACCGGTCAAAGGTCACAGGGAGTACCCGAAGCAGAAGAGCAGAATGAGCCGGAATGTACGAACTTGACTGTGAGCCAAATTCAGTGCAATGCATAGGATGAGGCTGGGCGGCCGACAATGAGTCCATAAGGAGGAGCGACTAAAAGGGCTTGAGTACACAAGGAAGACTTTAGAAAGGTGGATTCGAGAGCACGGAAATGACATGGCCAAGTTAATGGACCGGGCATGCATTTCACAAGGCCCTTTCTAAGCATGGGGAATCACCATCTCATTTCCTCCCCGTACCGTGCACTATGGGTGGTCTGACTGGAAATTAAGAAGCTGAACCCCAGAGAGCGGGTTCAAGAAATGTGTCAAGTTACGCTTAAAGGACCAGCCCAGCCAGGTGTTGACCTGGGCTGCCTGTCCAAAGCTTGTGTTTTTCCATTATACGGCCACTGTCTTTGTTGCTCACGGTTATCTACTACAGCTCCCTTGAGATATCGTGAGAGACATGGATCTTAACTGTGGCAATAAAGAGGTAGGACATAGGGGCTGGAGAGATAACCCAGCAGTTAAGAGCACTGGCTGCTCTTCCAGAGGACCCGGGTTCAATTCCCAACACCTACATGATGGCTCTCAACTCCAGCTTGATGATGCCCTCTTTCAGGCTTCATGGGCACTTCGTGCATATGGCACACATATATGCATGCAGGCAAACACTCCTACACACACACACACAAAATGAAGTTAAATAAATCTAAGAGGGGGGATGCAGATTAACCAAAACACCAGTTAAATTGGTCCACCTTGTTTGAAATAGCTGGGAACTATAAGATGAATCTGTAAATACACCAATTAACGAATGTCCCTATAGGAGCCTCTCACTCACTAATTGGCAAACAGTTAGTCAGCATTTTATGAAGAAAGAATTTCAAATGTGAACTCTTTCAGAAGTCATTTCAAGATGTTTAAATACTTTATGAAGTGTGAAATCACACATACTAGCCTCAGGCAAGCTGCCCTACTGATACAGAATGAAAAATACTCATGCAGGATTTTTATAAGAGCTGTTAATATGAAGTTTTACTGCGCTGACTGAATTTTAATTTGTATTTTGAATCTAGCTGCGGGTTAAATCCAAATTAAATGAAATGACTGAAGAGCCCTAGGGGGGACAGTTTGTGTGCTTCATGGGAGAGGAAGGCACAGTGGAGAACTGAACGGCTCAGTTAACGCCCAGAAGTTGCTGGATTACCCACAATGCACTTCCATCTCTGTGGTGCACTCCAGACTCTTCACTCTCGTTTCGAAAGCAGCCTGCCACCACTTCCCTCAGGCACAGACCGTCTTTAATCTTTAAGACAGGTCTGTCTGCAGAGAAGAGGGCCAGCAGGTTCTGCTGAGTCAGACCGCAGCTCCCTCCTCAGGCAGGTCACAGCCGCGCTCATTCGCCTGGAACTCTGCTCGTCCTCTTCTAAGAAGAGCTAGAGACCACTACTGTAGGTGGTACTCCAGAGCAGGGTGCTCCTGGCCCAGTAACCTACTGCTCAGGGCCCACACCTTAACCAAGGGAGTGTTTCTCTCGAAGCTCACACTTAGCATCCTTCTCTGTGCTCCAAGGCAAACGAAATTCTTTCCTGCTGTAAATTGCTCTGGACTTGAGAAACCATACCCCGTGCACTTCCTGTGTGGGGGAAAGACCTGTAGACACCCCTTGTAGCTGTGTGAGCTGATCCCAGTCGGGTCCTGCCCACCCCCCAAACACATTTCCGGCAGCAGGGTTGAATTCCAGGAGGAGGGGTCCAACCGTATGAAAAACCACCCCAAAGTTAGTAACACTAAACGTCTGTGTTATCAAACTCATGGTTTCTGTGGCTCAGGAATTTGGAAGAGATGGCGGATGGCTGGTCTCTTCTCCGTACCACCTGTTTCCTGATCTGGAAAGACCTGGAGGTGGGGCTGATGAAGTCCTGGGATCCTCCAAAGCCTCCTTTCCTCCCAACACAGGCAGTAAAGGCACCTGATGGTCAGTCGGGATCACAGTAGAGGCTGCTGCCCAGCAGTTCGGGGGCCCTCTCTAGCTGCTTAGGCTTTTCCCCTTCTGGCTTGGAGACTGCCTTTTGGGAGTGAACCACTTGAAAATACACAGTCTGGCCTTGGGAGTTACATAAGTCATTTGCAGTGAGTGTAAACAACCTCGGCCTCTAGTGAAAAAAACTAGCACAGATCCACCACTCCATGATGAGGAGATCCAAAAAAATCTGTGGGTGGATGGTAGACCCTCCTTGTTCATTTCAGATAGAGGAACATGCTAAAATATTGTGCTGTCCTGCTCTGTCCTCTCAGGGGCTGTTAGACACGGAGTGGATGGCAGAGTTATCACACTATTTTCAAATAACATTTTCTCTTCTTTTTCAAAAAGATGTATTTTTAATTTATATGTTTGAGTATTTGTCTGCATGGATGTGTGTGTGTACTCTGTGTGTGCAGTGCCCATGGAGGCCAGAAGAGGGTGTCAGAGACCTGGAACTGGAGTTACAGATGGTTGTAAACTGCCATGTGGGTGCTGGGAACCAAACCTAGGTCCTTTGCCAGAATAGCCAGAGCTCTCAGAATGGTGGGCTGCCCCTCTAGCCTGTGGCCTGGTAACCCAAGAAAAGTGAGGCTCAGTGCTGGCATTTGGGGTGTGCCCAAACCCTGTATAGTGCTTCCACTAGGCAAAGAGATGAAAATTCAATGGAAAATATTTGAGAGATATGAATCGAAAGAACCTGAATTCACACAAGTCTTATTACAGAGTATGATTGCATAACGATTCCATTGTTATTGTTAGCAGTTATCTCTTAGTGTGACTAATTGATAAATCAAACCTTCTTAAAGGCAAACGCAGTATGTCTAGTGATCTGTGCTGACCATGGTTTCGGGCATCCACTTGGCAGTCCTGAAATGTGTTCCCCTAAAGCCAGAGAAAGGGCCAACACCACAGTTCATAACAGCTACAAGATGCATTTGACACATTCCACTGCTCTGGATTCTCTCATTCTTGCTGGCACGCGGCTGGTCCTGGCTGATTCATCTGACTGAGTGCTAGTCCCACAATGTGACTTTGGCCCCAGATATGAAGAAACAGCCTGGGCAGCATTCCATGTTCCCTGGCTACATGGTACTAATTCTTTGTGGTTGTGTGAGCACTTGTAGATGGCATTCCGCGCACTGTTAGACATTTTCTCATTAAGCCCCCACAAGTCATGACTCAGACCTGCCCCTACCCCCTGACCAGGATCAAGCAGAGTCTAAAACCTGCAAGGCTTGTGGCTGGGAAAGGCTCTCCAATGGAGGACCTAGTCGCTTGCGTTTTGTCCCAATACCTATTTTCTAGGGGGCGTCTCTCATTTCACCCACGGCTATTTTCTCTGTGTCCCCCGAATGATTCAGAGTAAAAGTGAAGTTTCCGAGTCAGTGATGTTTTAAAGAACACAGGGTTCGTTTGCAATCTCAAACAGGGGTCATTTCCACTTCAGGGAAATATGTGGCCGTATTACAGGTATTTTTTCAATAGTGTAAACTGTGGAGAATGGGTGGAGGACTATAGTGTACCAGATTCCATACACTCCCTTCCCCCTACACAGGAAGGATTACGTGAATCCAAGAGTCACTGTGGAGAAACCCTGCTTCATGGGGATGCTATAATCCTCATAAAAGCTGGGCATCCGGGCTCCAGGAAGCCGAGTGACTTCATCAGGGTTTCACCAGTCAACTGTGGAACCAGGTTTTGGACCCCTCCCATTTTGAGGCCCTCAGTCACGTGACTTGATTTCCTTATGGAACTTTCCTTGGCTGTGCCATCTCCTCCTAGAGAGAGAGCCTGGAGAGGGAAATGGTTTTTCTCATGTGAACCCAGGCAGCATGGAGCTGCCACCCAGTGACCTCAGCCCCTGGGATGCGTACCTGCAGCTTCCTTTGCTCTTCAGGAGACAGGTGCCGTGCTTGCGAGGATGCAGTAAAGACTGCGGAAGCATGGGGAGGAACTGGACTCCGACCTTTCAGACAGGACTTATAAATTACCCCTGGAAAAACAGAGGGCGGAGCGAGAGCGAGGGAGAGAGAAAGAAACAGAGAAAGAGTGCGTTCAAGGTGTGGTATGCCAGGGCAGTCAGACCTTATCCTCCAGCAACATGCAAACAGGTGATGACTTGTTCATTTTGGAGCTAATTGTTTTCTCACCCAGAGAGCCGAGGTCATTTGCAGATTGTCAAGAAAGATACACGTGTTGTCCCCTGAGTGCCTGGTCGGTCAGGTCTAATAGACAGGCTGGAAACCACAGCCTGCACACAGAGCTACCAGCTCAGTGTGAGTCCCCTGGACACACTAGACACCAGAGAGAAAATGATAGAGGGCAGCTGACGAAGCGGCCCCAAGCAGACACACCCACTCCGTGACTCATGCCACCTGGCAGAGAAGACTGTCTGTGAGTCACCCCCGTCCATCATTCCGCATCCCCCACCATTGCAAGAGCTGGCTACCCTGAGCCTCGGACAAATCAGCTTTCAGGTAGTAGATGACACCGATATTTTAAGCAGATGCTCTCGCCAGGGTCAGCCACGCCTGCCCAGCCTCTCCTGTCCCAGTCTCAGGGGGTCCCCACTCCAAAAGGAAGGACATACAGGACACAGATTCATCATGTCAATGAAATCCTGCCCGCCCCCCCTCCACACTTCTCACCACCCCTGGGCCCAAGTACACCAGGGAAAGTCTTCTCGGGGTGAGCAACAGAACAAAAGAGAAGCCTGCCCTGCCTTGTGAACCCAGACAGCCTGCACATAGTGTTTTAACTGTTCCAGAAAGAATGGAGCATTCATAAGCCATTCCGTTTTCAAGAGAAAAAAAATCCCGTGACATTTTAATCCCCTTTTGTGCTGGAGCATATTTAGAGTTTTTGCCTGCCAGTCATCTCAAATGTTTTGTGTCTTTCCCTTCTAGCTGAATTGTGTATTATGAGCCATGACCCACAATAAAACATAACGCCACTGTTACTGATGAAAGTCTCCTTCTTTGGGTTATTCTGGGCTATGGGTCAGCCTGTAAAGGGTGACCTCAGAAAGTCCAAAGATGTTATCGAGTTGAGGCCAAGAGAGTGAAATGAGCTGTGAGATGAGAATGACCACCTGGGATCTCCAATTTGGCGGTTAAAAAAGAAGTTTCCGTAGTAGACATCAGTGGGTGTTGTGTCACAACATTTGCCTGCTCTGAGAGCCGCTTCGCTTCTGTCCTTTCTTGTCCACTTAGGGCATCCCTGCCTCCAGATGGGACCCTCTCTCTTGCCACCGTTGACTTTGTGCAGGGGTTGTCCTGAGCGTCACGAGGTGTTAGTGGATCTGTGGTTTCTACTCTGCAGGTACCAAGTGTCCAGGCAGCCACATTGCTAATCCGCAAGCTCCGGACTCTGCCACAGTTTCCCCAGGGAGCAGGACCATCCATCCCCTGCCGAGTGTACCCCTGACTAGAGAGACGCGTTTGAGGGGATTCACTCCTTTGTTTTGCCCTTGAACAAATAGCTCGTAATTATTGCCCTCTTGCAGCTTGTAGGCATGGCTGATATTCATCTGCGTAATTACATCAGGGCAGCCTCTGAGGAAGGCCGTCAGGACACTGAGGACATCACTTGCCAGTCCAAGGGAAGAAAGTTTAGTTATGAGAGTTGCTGGATAGTCTAGCTTTCTGTTTATTCTAAATGGACTTACGTTTTCAGAGGGGAAATTCACTAGCACAAGTTTCAAAACTGAACTTATAGATTCATTTACAAATGTTTTGGTAATTCTTTAAATCATAGTACATTTAAACAACTGTATGTGTGTGATGTTGTGTGTGTGATGGAGGTTAGAGGACCTTGAGGTTGTTGGTTCCCTGCTTCCACTCTACGGGTTCTGGGGATCGAACTCAGATTGTCAGGTTTTGCAGCAAGCGCCATTACCCACCATACCCAGTGAACCATCTCGCTGGCCCAAACACGTGCTTTTAAAATGCTCCAGTGCTCACATATGAGTTGTGCAAACTGTGCACAAGAAAGAGTCCAAGTGAATCGACTGAACGTTGCTGGTTCAAAGGACTCTGCAAACGCTGAACTTTGGACAGTGTCCAGGCTGGGACGGAGGCCGTGCATGGAAGGTTACAACTCAGCCTTTGTTCTCAATGACAAATGAAAATAGAGGTTCACATTCCTCGGGGCCCTCAAAAACTATGGAAGGCAGTGAAGAACGACTCCGGCGGACCTCCTGTAAGTGTTGAAGCAGCACTGGGGATGACTGACCCCCACCCCACCCCCTCTCCCCACCCCCGCACACCACAGCAGGGCCGGTAGGTGGGCACCTGTGTCCGCTGCTTTTCTGTCCCTGTGGATAAAAACACTCACAGAAGAGTTGCCGTTGGCTTACAGTCCCAAAGCGGCACTTGGTGATGGCGGGGAAGCATGGCAGCTGGTCGGCTCGCGTAGGAAACTGAGAAATCACTTCTTTAGCCGCAAACATGAAGTGGGAGGGGGAGGCAGGTGGGGATTGAGTGAAGCTCTAAACCCTCGAAGCCCACCCCGGTGCTCTGCTTCCTCCAACAAGGCTGAACCTCTTAAAGGTCCCATAACTTCTCCAAACAGCACCATGAACTGGGGACCAAGTGTTCAAACCCCTAAGCCTCTGCCGGATGTTTCTCATCCAGACCACCACAGCAGCCTTCCTTTGTCTTGGGAGTTAGTAGACAAGGTGCTATTATAAGAGATGCTTTGAGTCCATAGAGATAAACCCGTTTATTTAAATCACAATTTCCACTGTGTGGGAGGCGGTGCGATTTCATCCTTGAGGACACTGGCTAGGGTATCACTGGCTTGGGACAAAACTAGGCTCCACCATGACTAGCTCTTGATTCCAGGCTCTATGCTGTAGAACTTGTAGAAATTAGAATAATAAATACCTTCCTCAAAGGATTGCTATGAAGACACCCTTAATGCCTGATCTAAGTCTTGCAACACAGTGTAGTAATAGTCTCATAGGAACATTCCTTAGTTTATGTTACATATTGGTATGTCCACAAGCATGTGGTTGAAACTATTTTTAAAGACAGACTGGAGCAGCCGGGCAGTGGTGGTGCACGCTTTTAATCCCAGCACTCGGGAGGCAGAGGCAGGCAGATCTCTGTGAGTTCGAGGCCAGCCTGGGCTACAGAGTGAGTTCCAGAAAAGGTTTTCATCTGACTCTAAGGGGCAGTGGTCCTGAACATGGGGGTTGCGACCACTTTGGGGGTCGAACAACCCTTTCACAAGGGTCGCCTAAGGCCATTGGAAAACACAGATATTGTTCAAATATAATTTACAGATATAATATACATTGCGATTCACAACAGCAGCAAAATTACAGTTATGAAGTAGCAATGGAAATAATGTTATGGTTGGGGTCACCACAACGTGAGGAACTGTATGAAAGGGTCGCAGGGATAGGAAGGTTGAGAAGCACTGTCCTAGAGGCTCTTTAAGCCCAGCAGAAGCTGTGCCAATGAAGTACCATCAACTGAGTGCGGCGCGCTCCTCGGCCAGTGAGGAAGAACGACCACCATGCGAGGATCCATCTCAGAACACACTTTATTGGAGCGCCTCTTGATTAAGGGAGAGCGGGAGGTGAGGGGCCCCAAGGACTAAACTGCAGCTGCTTATATAGGGAATCAGGCAAACGTGCCGTACTGTGATTGGGTCCAGCCAGAATGCGAACACGGGGAGCCACGGGATAGGCTGAGGACATAAGGCCAATTACCATACTCGTGCATCATAGCCAAATATGGAGTTGTTTACAGCTAGGCTACCAGGAAGCCAGCGCCATAATAGCGGCTCCCTACAACTGAGGAGCTGATGAATTCGTGAGACCCTGTGAGAGAAGCTGAACGTCGCAGAGGCGGGAATCCTGAACGTCTTCATAGCCCAGGGAAAGCCCACCCCGGTGGACATTAAACCAAGCCTTTGGTTTGTTTCCCTTCACATCCATGATGACTGTGGAATTCGAGCAAAGGTTGTGTATTAGTCAGCCTTCCGCCACGGCCATCAACTTTACGAAGACAAAGGCTTATGTTGGCTCACAGTTCTAGGGGTCCTCGCCCGCAGGTCGGACCAGTTGTTGAGCTGTTGGGTGGGAGGCAATATATCCGGACAGAAACACGTGACCTCTTCCAGAGATGTGATGAAAAGAGAGGAGAAAGCGGAGGCTGCCAGTGACCTAGTGTCCCCTCTGAGGGCCGCCTCCTGTGACCCAAAGGCCTCTAAGTAGCTCCCGCTTCTTTACATGTATTTTAATTACATAATTAATGAAGTTCCTCTCTTCCCTCAGATCCCACCCTTGCCCCACTCCCATCCATTTCTTAAGGGTTTCATCATCCCCCAGTAGCTGTAGATGGATTTTTCTTTGGGCCGCTAGTTCACAAAATCAATATGGAGACTTATTATTAATTATGAAAGCTTTGCCTTAGCTTAGGCTTGTTTCTAACTAGCTCTTACAACTTTAAATTAACCCATTTGTGTTAATCTACGTGCTGCCACGTGGCTCATGGCTTTTACCGTGCCTCTCGTATGTCCTGCTTCTTATCCATCCCCTCTGGTATCTCTCCATGCCTAGATTCATCCAACCTCCTCTCTCTGCCCAGAAGTCCCACCTATACCTCCTGCCTAGCTATTGGCCATTTAGCTTTGTATTAATCCAATCACAATGACATATCTTGACATGTGTAATCAAATATCTCACAGCAAGTAACAGCAAGCTAGGGACCAAGCCTCTCTCTCATACCTGTAGCCTCGGGGTGACATTCCAGACCCAAATAACAGGATTTATACATGGCATCCCTTTTGAGTGATCCATCACAAACAGGGGTCCTGGGCACTTGGCACTTGAGACTTTATGAGAATAAGCCCAAGCCCCTGTTAATACTCTTTTTGTATGACCGCTGTGTAGATGTGACGGAAAATAGCACTACTAACAAAAGAAACATCCCCTCTTAGGGTGGACGCACCAGTGCAGGTGGAGTTTAAAAGGGAAAACCTGGGTGAGCGTTCTCCTTTTACAGAAGTTCTCTTCTCTTCTGTGAATTCTTCTTGACTGGATAACCTCCTGATTGATGCTTTTATTTGTGTTTCTGTCAGAAACATCAGAATTGGACTGGGTGTAGTGATACACACCTGTAATCTCAGCAGTTAGGAGGCAAAGACAGGCAGATCTCTATGAGTTCGAGGCCAAGCTGGTCTGCAAAGTGAGTTCCAGGACAGCCAGGGCTACATAATAGAGAGACCTTGTCTCAAAACACAAAACAAAAATCTCAGAATATTGTCAGTCCCTACAAAAACAGGGACCTTATAAACCATATAGATTTCCTTCTCAAAGGATCACTTTTGTTATCCATTTCTTTGTCTGTTTAATCAGTGTTTTCCCCGGTATCTATTATAAACGGGACAAAACAAAATATGGCCTCACTGTCAACAAGCGTTCTTCTAAGGGGACTGGAGAGCGAGAGAGAGTAGTCTAGATATAATTCTGCTAACGGGTAGACTTTCAGTGTGCCTCTACATACAGGATGCAACGGGCACCCCCAACCTCAACAGGTACCTAGTGGAGGCTTCTAAGAGACAGCGTCAGCTAACTTTTCTAGGGAGTCTCCATGCAGAGTTAGAAGGGAAAGATTTGGATGATACTTGGAAGCAGGAACATGTTTGCAGGAGAGAGTTCTCACATGTACTTGCACCCAGACAAGACCAGGTGAATGAAGCCTTTTGTTTGGGGAGCAGAAGCCTCAGTACATTGCTGCTCAGTCACACTACTGAGCAATGCAGCAGTGACCATGCGTGTAAGTCGTAAAACAATTGCTGGAGCCGTTTCGACATCGGTCATGCTGGAACAGGGCCAGGGGAGGGGTGGAGCTCTACCTGGTCCTTATGCAAAACAACCAAAAGTAAATGTAAGAGCTTGATTGAGAGTTTTTAACTGGAAAAAAAATCTCAAGATCGGTTTGCAGAAACAGTCTGCATTTAGAAATTGCCCAAAATGCCTTGTTGCCACCTTGGTGCTTTCCAAGGCTGAAGGAACAGAAATGATGCATCCTAAAAAGACCTCTCTTTGCTGCCTTTGTCTTGGCCTCTTGTTCCATTTATTGTACTCCCGTTGGCCACTAGAATGGCAGATGGACTCATTTCTTGTGATAATATGTTCCTGTTCAGTTGGTCTTTACAGCCATTAAATAATTTCTAAGCTTGATCAAAATCCAATCAAAGCTTGCTCGCTTTTGTTCTTCAATTGGAAAGCCAGAATAGCCGCGTTCAGGCACATATGGGAAGTGATTAGAGAAGCAGTTACTCCAGGGACATGGGTGCTCACGCTTCCTTTAACTATGCAAGACAAAGGATGAACCCTAGACCCCACCCCCAAGAACCACTGACACCAAAGCCTGAGGAAGACACCTCGAGGGACTTTTTCACTGGAAGGAAATTTGCTTAACCCAAGAAACTGATAAAAGGGTAGCTGTCCATTTCGAATCGGAGCCTTATCACATTCATGAAAATGTCTAAATGAAGCAGCTGGGAGACAACAGTGAGTTTTAATTATCTGCTAATAGCCAAAGAGCTCTTGCCAACACATGCTTATAACCTGTGAGTTGTTATGTGCTATAACAATCTCCATTTATGAGTCTCAGCTGTTACAAATTGGAAAATATATTTACAGCAATGATCTTTTCTTGTTAAATGCAAATTCCCCGAGACGTTCAAATTGCAATTTGGCCCCACTACTTGGTTTCTGTTGCCCTCTTTTGTGGAATTGAAAAGGCTGGAAAAGCTGCTCACAGGAACCAACCTCCTCCTTCATAATCTATGACTCTCATTATGATACTAATAATCACAATTCTTACAAAGAGTTAGATCTTTTTCAAGGGTCATAAATCATATTTCTGTAAAGTGACTACAAATCACTTTTAATGGTGATATACATTAGTTTCAAATCAGCCTGGTGCTTTCTTAGGCTGTTCATAGGCTTATTCATCTCAGATGGATTTTGAATTCCAAGGCAGTTAATATGGAATCTGTCACTTCTCTATTCCTTCCGTAGATGGATGGATGGATGGATGGATGGATGGATGGATGGATGGATGGATGGATATGATAGATGGATGGATGGGTGGATGGATAGATGGATGGATGGGTGGATGGGTGGGTGGGTAGGTGGGTGGGTGGATGGAGGGATGGGTAGGTGGATGGATGGATGGATGGATGGATGGATGGATGGATGGATGGATGGATGGATGGAGGGGTGGAGGGGTGGATGGATGGATGGATGGATGGGTGGGTGGGTGGGTGGATGGATGGATGGATGGATGGATGGATGGATGGATGGATGGAGTTAGGGTTATAGTTATGGATATGAATACAGCTACATCTCTGTATACAGCACTTGACATCCATTGCATGCTATATTGAGTGAGCAGAAGGCATGTGAAGTCACTGTCCTCCACCTGTTTGTCCTCTTGCTTGGACCTCACTGGTTTCTGATTTCTCTGCTCCCCTTGCCTGTTTTACTGATGGCTCCGAGAGCTCTTCTCTCTTCATCTTGATGTTCTCAGAACTGAGCTCATGACTTCCCTTTTCTAATTTTAAGTGGACGAGCTTTCTATCTATAGTCAGTCTTTAATGAGTACCATGTTTTCCTTCAAAATGTATTTGGGATCAGCATCAGCATTGAATTGTCCTTTATTTTTACTGCAAACACTGTGATTTAAGTATAGAGAGGTCTGTGTTGACTTTCAATATTAAAAGAAATGAAACAGGACCAGTTCACACTCTGGTGAAGTGTTCCTTGGTTCCCACCATCTGCCACAGGCAGGACTTGTGGCCGTGGATCATTATTTTAGACTCTGCCATCACATTCGTTGATGGGCTCATATAATTTAACTATGGAAGGGTTTGTGATCATTCTGAAGGCCTCATAAATGCAAAAGCAGCAATCGTTAAAAATTCAAAAGCGGTTCTAAGTCTTAGTAGGGGGTGGGAACCCCATGATTACCATGGAAGGAGAGAAAATCCTGTGCTTGTGGACTTGTGCAGATAAATTTGAAAACTGTTACGTGGTTAAGTGCTGCGGGTATCTAATGAAGCCTGCGAAATTATGTACTAAGTGAAGAGTTCAGTGCCCAGGTGCCCAGCAAAGACACGAAAGTGGAGAGGAATGAAGCCTAGCACAGTGTCAGCAGCACTAAACTGAGAGATGGAGGAGGATTCTGGGAGCCACCTGGACAACGGGAGCCTTCCCGAGAAAGCTGAGCAGGCAGAACCAAAGATGTGTGTTTTGGATGATGCGAACATTTGAGGTCGCATGCCTGTGGAAATCTGTACTGTGGTCACAACTCAGGTCTAATGATTTGACTGTTCAGAACTTAAAACCAAGTTTAAAAATTCATTTTAAGCATGAATTCTCAGCTTTTTTAATGTCTCGGTGGACTGAGTTAACCCGGACATCAGTCAGATGAAGGCAGGGGTCTTATGTGTGTTTGTTTTTATTTTCTTTTGTACTTGGTATAAAAATTGACCTTTGTTGATGATGAAGAGTCTGGGACAATCAGTAGACACATCGTTTCAAGTGTCAGTCTAGGCATATGTATGTAGAAGGCCTGTCATAGTTAGGGTTTCTATTGCCATGAAGAAACACCATGACCACGGCAACTCTTATAAAGGAAAACATTTAATTGGGGGGCTCACTTGCAGTTTCAGATCTTGATCAGAAGGCAGCAGGGAGGGGACTGTGAGGCTGGTAGATATCCTGAGCATAGGAAACCTCAAAGCCCACCCCCACAGTGACACACCTTCTCCCACAAGGCCACACCCACTCCAACAAAGGCACACCTCCCTATGAGCTTATGGGGGCCAATGACATGCCAACCACCACAAGGCCCATGGAGGACTTCTTCGGGTCAGTGGGAAGATACTCAGAGGATGTTTATTTGCTAGGGTCAGAAAATTAGGATGGAGGTCTTTTGTATGCAAACTTGTTTGTACAGCCACCCTGGAATACTGCTCTGGTTCATTCTAACACCTGCCACCGTGTGTGTGTGTGTGTGTGTGTGTGTGTGTGTGTTTATCTCCATCTCTCTGCTCTGTTTTGATGGACATGGGCTTTGGAAAAGAAAGATGATTCATGTCTATGAAACAAATTGCAGGCAGGCTTCCCTCCCAGTCACCTTCATATGTAGGCTCAGGGGCATGTCTGGTCCAGTAAGGTCCACAAGCTCTGAAGGAAGGTGTCTGACTCAGGTTCCGGGTGGTTCATTTTCTAGAAGGGTATACTTGATAAATCCTCACCCTTAGCTTAGAATGGTAGAAATCAGTGTTCTCAATTTGAGAGGGTCTCCATCCCTTATCATACACCAACAACAACAGAGGCGTGTGCCAGGATCCCTCTGTGTGTAGTATACACAGCAGCTTACACATCCCCATGAGGTTTCTGACGTGACTGTATTCTCAGAACACGTTCAAAGACTAGAACATGACTCCTAAGAAAGGAGTGAGAGACCTAAAAACAGAATTTAAAAGACGTAAATCAGTAGAACTGGCCTGTGGTGTTGGAGGGTCACACTTAGATCAGGGACCTTGGCCGGTACAGAGAGTTTTATATTTAAAACGATCAACAGCCCTGGCCAAGAAGGCAGCCCCACCACCTCGAGCAGCCCCAGCCCCGCCCAGCCCCAGCCCCGCCCTTCACAAGATTTCTCTTGCCTGTCAGCCCTGCAGCTGGAGCCAGATTCCACCGCAGAGTGACAAATAAATGCTCTACATCCATGAAGTACCCTCACTTTTAACACTGCACCTCAGTCCCTTAGGATGCTTGGAAGAGTGGCGTTTCCCGACCTCACTTCTCCCCTGGGGACATGTTTTTTTTAATTTTAGGAAACGGTTTGTACATTAAGATCTGTTTCTAATAGCATAAGGACGGTGGGGCGAGAATGGCGAGTGCAATGGCATCGAATTATGATTGACACAGCACCGAGGGCCAAGAGGGATTTCTGTGAGTCTGGTCCTTAGACACCTCTGGATGACCGCCAGAGGCGTCCATCCACCAGGCAGGGCTGTGAGGAGCATGGGCAGGGAGCAGGTGCAGAGTTCTCCAGATGGGAAGGTAGGCTCTTCCCACACCTTAGGCGTACCATAGGATGCTGCGTGAGGTCTGAGGTCATGGAAGATCTTTCTCTGTGTCCTCAGTTGTTTAAAAAACATGGAAGGGTTGGGTCAGAATATCCTGGATGCCAGGTCCTTGCTTGGGAAACGTCGATGGCTGGCAGCTTACTCCCTGTGTTCTGTATCCAGACAACTCCCTGGGGCAAAGGAAACACATTTCAGTCCTTTACAGCCCTGTCTTCCCACCCATGGCACCAAAAGGACCATTAAAATTTTCAACCTTGAAGAGTCCAATTTTATTTGGAAAAAAAAAATGTTTTCAGATCCAAATCTTAAGAATAGATTTGATGTTGGAAAAGTCAGGAAAACAAACAGCATTCTACTAATTTGGTCTTTGGTTGATTGCGGACTGGTCTTAACTTCCTTTAATTCAAGTCAGACACACATATGCTGGGATAAAAGCACTGGTACCAATGGCAGCAGTTTTCCCCTGACACTCCAGGGGTGTGCCAGAAGCCTGGCGGTAGAGAGCTTAGCAGTCGTGATGTATAAAGTCACTTGGAACTATGCAGAAGGGCGGGATCTAAATTCAGCCACCAGGTGAGGAACTTCTTGGACACTCCGTGTGGTTCAAACAAGTGACGGAGGACCACAGTGCAGTTCTTTGAGTTGCAGCTGGAATGTCCAGTGTTCTGTTACCCTGGCTCCTCAGCAGCCTCTTGAGGCCATGGGGCCATCCTAACGAACCTCTCCCTGCTCCCAAAGCCTCTTGGTCACTGAGGGTGTGGCCATAGGCATGTAGGATCAAAGGCAGAGAATTACAGAAGGGGGGCAGCCTCCGGAGACATGAAAATACTCAGAAATCCTGAATAAATCTTACTATTTAAGCAGAAGAAATTGGGTTAGGAGGTGATGGGGCTTCCTTTTCTAGTATCAGGAGCCATTATGATACAGAAAATATTGAAAGACATGAGCATCATATTTAATGCGTCTCTCATCAAAGCTCCTTATTTTGATTTTTAAAGCTTTTAAACACTAAAATAAATGAACACATTGTGTGTGTGTGTATGTGTGTGTGTGGTGTGTGTGTGTGTGGTGTGTGTGTGGTGTGTGTGTGTGTGTGTATGTGTGTGTGTGTGGTGTGTGTGTGTGGTGTGTGTGTGTGTGTGTGGTGTGTGTGTGTGTATGTGTGTGTGTGTGGTGTGTGTGTGTGGTGTGTGTGTGTGTGTGTGCGTGTGCGTGTGTGTGGTGTGTGTGTGTGTGTGTATGTGTGTGTGTGTGGTGTGTGTGTGTGGTGTGTGTGTGTGTGTGTGTGTGTGGTGTGTGTGTGTGTGTATGTGTGTGTGTGTGGTGTGTGTGTGTGGTGTGTGTGTGTGTGTGTATGTGTGTGTGTGTGGTGTGTGTGTGTGTGTGTGTATGTGTGTGTGTGTGTGTGTGTGTGTGGTGTGTGTGTGTGTGTGTATGTGTGTGTGTGTGGTGTGTGTGTGTGTGTGTGTGTATGTGTGTGTGTGTGTGTGTGTGTATGTGTGTGTGGTGTGTGTGTGTGTGTATGTGTGTGTGTGTGTGTGTGTGTGTGTGTGTGCTAGTACATATGGAGATCAAGGACAACCTGCAGGCATCTTCTCTTCTCCCTCAAGTGGCATCCAGGGGTCAAACTCAGATCTTAGGCCTGTACTAATACTTGCTGAGCGGTCTCACCCACCTGCCTCTTGTTTTGATTTTTTTAAAGCTACATCAGAAGTCTGCAGATGTAGGATTTTTTTTTTTTTTAGCTCATCTGTTTTGAAAGGAAAGGAGTTTTATTGATTTTATTTGGCTTGTCGATGTTTGTTTTTGAAATTGCGTTCAGGGTTGAGCGCCGTGTGTCTGGGCAGATGCATGACTGGCAAGCTAAGCAGGGAGCTGAATCTGAGGCTCAGAGAGAGGCCTTCAAATTCCCAGATAACCTAAGAATGTACTTCATGATAGCTTGCATCAAAGGAAGGAATAACCCAGCACATAATGTCTGCACTCTACACAGGCAGCCAGGTAGACAGATATACGTTGCTCCTAATAAACAGGGAAGCATCTAGACATGCGACATGGGCATCCACTTACAAGAGGCCGCCAGCCCCTTATGTGAGGCCGATGTAATCATGTCTTGTGCACTTCCTCTCTTAAAACACAAGAATAGATGGCACCGAGACCAAACACCCTGCGAATTAGTGGCTCTTCGGGCTTTTTAACTCTACCGAGTGTGCATGGCTTTCTGATGACAGCCACAGCTGCTGTGGATGAATCATCCTAACCTGGCCAAGGGCTCTAGCAAACCTCCCCCTTTGATGGAGTGATTCATTCGGAGAGAGGGGGCGCTGCGGGGTGTCCGAGGTCCAGACAACACAGCGTCCTGATGTCACTCAAAGCCACACCATCTTGTTTCCGTCACACTGTCGGCCATGGTGGTGGAGCGATGGACACCTAGGCAACCTGGCCACCAGCCATCCTGCCTTCTGTCGACTAGATGTTTGTATGTTCAGTCTCTCTTTCAACTCATAGAGTAATTCTGTGAGGGTGATGCTCTACTTTGCAAAGGAAAATTCGATGCTCCTTGAAGCCTGTGACTGGCGACAGCCCCAGCATCCTCAGTTACAACTGTGTGTTCTCTCTTGCCCCCTTCTCTCTCCTCATCTACTGCAGGGTCTCATCAGCCCAGGCTAACCTGGAATTAGTCATGTAGCCAAGGCTGGCCTAGAGCACACAGAGGTCTATCTGTCTTTGCCTCCTGAGTGCCTGAATTAAAGTTGTGCACCACCATGCTCATGCCCAGGTCTCCCCAATCTTTAATTATTTCATTTATTGAAAATCTATTGCACTTCTACTCCATGCTAGGCCCTGTACTAAATCCAATAAATAAGACAGAGAAGATTCTTGTCCTCATACATCTTAGAAACTAGACACCAGGGGCTGAAGTGTTTTTAAATAGAACTAGGGGTTCAGGGGTCAGAGCCACACATGGAGGGACTTCTTTCCAGGAAGGGTGGTTAATGTATTGGCTGTGCCATCAAAAACTGAAAGGGTCTTAACAAGGCAGGACAATGGGCCAAGGCCGTGGCATAAAATTAAGCAGAAATAGGCACAAAGTCCTTTATTGACTTTTATAATTATATTGTTAGAACACTGGCCTGCACTTTTGGGCCTGACATCATAGCCTGAAGCAGACCACACCTCCCTGCCACTCTGTCAGTTAAGACACAGTCTGTGCTGTGACCCAACACAATTTATAGTACCTGGCACCTCCAGGTGACCTGTCACACATGTTATACTGAACTAAATCATGTGATGTAAGAATTCCTGCAACCCCTACAGGGTTATAAAAAGTCAGAATTTCCCTTTGGGGGTGGTGGTGCACACCTTCAATCTCAGCGCTTGGGAGCCAGAGACAGGAAGATCTCTGTGAGTTCGAGGCCAGCCTGGTCTACAGAGTGAGTTCCAGGACAGCCAGGGCTACACAAAGAAACCCTTTCGAGAGAGAGAGAGAGAGAGAGAGAGAGAGAGAGAGAGAGAGAGAGAGAGAGAGAGAGAGAGAAAGAGAGAGAGAGAGAGTGAGTTTTCCTTTGCTTGGGAGACTGATCTGAGGCACTCCGACCATTCCCTCTCACATCCCTAATGGTGGTGTGACCCTTCTCCCTGGCTCTTAATCCTCACCTCCTCTCCTCTGTGTTCGCACTCTCAATGAAGCTCCTCTCCAGGCGTCAAAGGGGAGCCTCTCCGTCCCTCTAAGGCCCCACGTGTTTATATCTCCTTATATTATATTGTTTCTGTCTGATGCTCTCCCTCCCACCTGGAGGCCCCATGTGGTCTTGAGTCTCTCATTCTAATAAACCACATTGAGAGGAATTGTGTGCCGGCTTCCTTTGTGGACTGACCACTACTATTATCCTGCACAGAATCCATAAGACATGGCCGTATAAGACATCAGGCGAAGCTTGAAGCCCCAGGAAAGTGAAGAGTACTTTTAAGGAGTCAGTCTTGGGCTAAATCTGTTCCTGCAGAGATTCCAAAACAAAAGTCTGGCAATCAGTCTCACTTTGCGTCTTGAACTCATCACAGGGTGTTTCACATTTTTTTATATGTTTTTTGTTTGTTTTAAGGGGAGCACTGACTATAAGAGAGTGTTTCTGACGCCATAAAATAAGTCTGTAGAATCTTAATTCCCCTGGTGGAAGGAAAGAGATTGACACTAAATTGTTACCCGTTCTTCGGCCCTGGTGAGCTTCCCTGTGGCACACTGTAGGCTTTGCAGATGTGAACCTGAGAGCATCGCCCTGTGTCTGTCTTCTCCCGGTAATGCTTAGCCACATCCACTGCTCACTCGCAGTCCGTTTCCCAGATCTGTTTCTGTGGTGCACTTTGTTTTCTCTTTTCACTGGTGTGCTTGAGTGAGAAATGTGCTCCATAGGCACAGGCTGTCAACACTTGCTTCTCCAGTAGGTGGTGCTGTTTGGGGAGGTTGTATCACCAGTAGGAGGGGGAGCCTTGCTGAAAGAAGTACGTCAAGGCTTTGAGAGTTTATAGTCTCACCCCACCTCCAGGTGGGTCTTTGCTTTCTGAAACCCAACTACAAAGTGATGTGTTCTCTCTGTCTCTCTGTCTCTCTCTATCTCTCACTGTCTCTCATCTGTATTCTCTCTGTGTCTCTTACCTTCTGTCCCTCTCTCCCTTATTCTTCTCACTCTCTCTCTCCTCCACATTTCTTTTATGTTCGTGAGCATATTTATCTTATTTTTTCCCCATAAAAGTGAAAGATGAGAGTGTCTCTTAGATCTCCGAATTCTCTTTTGTGCCTGCCTGCCATCTGCACAGAAAGTGCTCGACAAGTATTTATTTAGTCAGTGGAATTAATAAAAATAAAACAAGATGTTGGTTGTGGTCTAAAACTGATAGCGAGTAGAAACTAGAAATGTAAAGAAATGTCATTGTTTAAATAAAGTTGGCGGTTTCAGCTGAGGTTGCTCTGCTCCCAGCATACAGGCATGGACAAGGACACCACCATGAGAAGCTCACTGTACTGGTCAGTTTGTATTTTCAACTTAACACAAACCAGACACCTAGGAAGAGGGAACCTCAACTGAAGAATTGTCTCCATCAGATTGACCTGTGGGCATGTCTGTGGGGCAATTTCATGACTGCTAGTGGATGGAGGAGGGGTCAGCCCACTGTGGGCAGCGCCATCCCTAGGCAGGTGGGCCCCTGCTGTATAAAAACAGCAGCTGGACATGAGCCTGGAAGCAAACTGGTAAGTAATGTTCCTCCATGGTCTCTGTTCAAGGTTCTTAGCTTGAGTCCTGCTTTGACTTCCCTCCGTAATAGCCTGTTACTGAGAGTCTAAGATGAAATAAACCTTCTTCCTCAAGTTGCTTTCATCATGGTGTTAGTCAGAGCAACAGAAAGCCAACTAGGACATTCACCCTCCTCAGTATATCTGACCACATGGACAGAACAGGTGTTGTTCTATCCAGTCCTAGCTTAACCAGGGTGGCACTTGCCTCCTTTGTGAAAGAACACAGCCACTTGTTCATCTGAAATCACTGTCCCTTGCTCCTCTTTGATGTTCATATACTAGATTGCATCCTGAGGCAAACGAGCCTTTGCCTCCGAAGATACATAACACATTCATGTCTGCGAGCCTGAGTGTCTCATTACCCTACCCACACACGGAGAAAGGAATTATAATTTTGAAGAAATGGCCACTCTGGAGCTTATTCTTAACACGTTCTCTGAATAAGCCACCCCCGACCCTTCCCTACACCCTCCAAATATTCTTGTTTGCACTGTGAACCAGGAGCGCTGGCCTGAGGCGGCATGGTTCCCTGGCTGGACACAGTAACTACATATGCAGAATCTGCACTCTCAAGTTAAAGTTAACTTAATCAACTTACGTATTAACCAAATTACGTATCTTTTTTTTAAAAAAATGAAAGAAAAGGATCTATTTCAGGAACAAAAATGTATCTCCGTAGCTTTCTCCCACACAGAAGACAAAGGATCTTTCCAGTGAGACAGAAGGACAAATCCACTTGTCCTGGCTGCTCGTAAATTGGATTGGTGACATATTGTCCTTTGAAGAAGAAACTTTATCTTAATGGCTGCATTTTGGGAATCAGTCATCTGCACGGCAGCCCTGTCCCCTCACAAGCAGGAGCTTTCTGCAATTTGTATGTTTCAATTAGGCTGCCATAAAAAACGAGTTGCTCCAGGGCGTCAGTTCATTACTGGTCCCCAGGCATGTCTTCCTTGATGAATGACATTCTGAAAAGCCTCTGTTCCAAGCATAATCACCTTAGGGGACCCACAGAGCACGGCCCCTATGATTCGATTACAGCTAAAAGTTGCTGTCTCTGCAGAGACTGAGACCCCAGAGACCCGTCTGCAGCCTTTGACATTTGCAGGATTTTCTTTTTTATTCACACGCTCCTATGAGGATGGAAATGCCCATGAATATTATGTTCTGTCTGCCTTCCCACTACCAATCCTTCTTCTTCTTCCTATCTGATTGACTTTATAAAGAGCAGCATCATGTTTTACAGGACATAAATCAAGTTTACCAGCCAGTGAGTGTGTATATCAGTTGACTCCAACTTTTCCTCATAGAACCAACAGTAAAGGGCTCTGAGCCCTGTTAACTCACAATAACTTGCTGTGCCCACAGAGGCCGTTACAGATGGTTCTGAACCAACGTGGGAGAGCTGGAAATCAAACTGGAGTCCTTTAGAACAGCAACCAGTGCTCTTAACCACCCAACCATCTCTCCCACCCCCTCAGTCCATTGTTTTAATCTTTGTTTTACTGTGTGAGGGCCAAGAAATAACTTAGATCTATTTCAGGAACAGAGGTCAGTTGACTATGAAAATCTATGGTCTTAAAATAGCTTCTATAATAACTCCATAACCAGAAACTCATAGGTTGCTCACAAAAGCTTCATAAATAAAACTGAACACAATCTCTTTGTTTATAATACGATGTCCATGAAAGCACCCTACACAAGATATCCAATGTGGAAAGATGTCAACTTACCTTCTGTTTACAAGATGGTTTGATTGGATGCACAGAAAACCTAGAGTCTCTGCAAAAAAAAAAAAAAAAAAAAAAAAAAAAAAAAAAAAAAAAAAAAAAAAAAAAAAAAGTTAGAATCAATAAGCAAAGTTGGTACATTTGTATTATACTGTAACTGATGTGCAGCTTTCTGTGTTAGTGTGTCTACATGCACTAGTGTTCTGTGTTAGTGTGTCTACATGCACTAGTGTTCTGTGTTAGTGTGTTAGAGTGTCTACATGCACTAACGGTGACCAGTCAGAAAAAGAGGCCAAGACAGCTCCCACTGGCAAACACTAATCTAAAGTAGACACACATGTCACACATGAAAAGACTTACTGTCATAAGTTATGCACACACCTAAAGCTGCCTGGAGATTTGGGGCAATCCCAGTCAAGGACCCAATGGCATCTTTTGCAGAAGTGGAAAAGAAGTAAATTAATTAAAAATCTCAAAGGATTCCCCAATAGCCAAAACAATCTTTTTAATTAATTTGTGTATCTCTGTCTGTCTATCTCTGTCTGTCTGTCTCTGTCTCTCTGTCTCTGTCTCTCTGTCTCTCTCTCTCTGCGTGTGTGTGTGTGTGTGTGTGTGTGTGTGTGTGAGAGAGAGAGAGAGAGAGAGAGAGAGAGCGCACATGTGTGCGCACATGTGCATGTGTGCCTGTGTGCTCATGCATGACCATGGAGTCCAAAGGAGGGCATCCGACTCCCTGGAGCCGGAGTTTCAAGTGGGTGTGAGCTGCCCAACATGGGTGCTGGGGTGCTCAGTGGAGCGGCCAGGGCTCTATTGCTGAGGAGTCTCCTCCAGCCCTCCAAACAGTCTTGAAAAAGACAAGCTGGAGGCCCCACACTTCCTGCCCTCAATCCATATCGCAAGGCTACAATAATCCACATAGTGTGGTACTGGCATAAAGACAAACCTGGACCAGCAGAGCAGAGAGCTCAGGGCTCAGAAGTCAGCCGTCACGTGTTTGGTCAAGGGTGTGTACAAAGGAAGAGAATGGGCGCTGGGCTGTCGAGATTTCACAGCGAGCAAAGGGTTTACCATGCAAGTGTGCAGATCTGAGTTTGGATCCCTGGAATGTGTGTGAAGCAGATTCGGTAGCTGCATCCATGATCCCCTGCTCCTATGGAGCATTGGGGGGGGGGGGGGGCGGAGACACGAGAATCTCTGAAAGTTTGTGGACCAGCTAGCCTGGAGAACACAGCGGTGAGCAAGAGACCCTGTCTCAGACATGGTAGACTGAAAGGACTGTCCTCTGACTTCTACATGCACACAGCTTTGGTATACACACACACACACACACACACACACACACACACACACACACACACACATGCATACACACACATAGAGACAGAGACTCTATTTTTATGAAACACTGAAGAAGACTGAAATATTTAGGAGAATCCAGTGAATGTATACTGTCAGAAGATTACTATAATCTAGTGTCTAAAAATGAGCATTCAGTAACCAAGCAAACCATCAGATAGGTAGTGGGTAGCTGTCATGAGCCAGATGGTGCTGGGAAGGTATTAGTCCCTGGCTCCTCAAGATTAGTTAACCTTTGATGGGGCTTTGCTCGCTGACACCCCAAAGTCTAATGCTAAAATCATTCCAGTGTCAGAGAGTTCAAGCCAATAAAGACCTCCTTTCTCCTGTATCCGCATAGATGCGCCTCCTTGGCCTCTCCCTAGTGCTCAGTGCTTATGCCACTAGCCACCATATCGCTAAGGAAATCGAGTGGGGGTGTGGGGCAAGAAGACTGGCCTTGAGCATCTGCTTTGGGACTCAAAGGTTTCAAGACCTCTGCAAATGTACAAAGGTTTAAGGGGATTAAGTGGGGTGAAAGCTGAGATGTGCTGCCCCCTCCCTCACGGCCTCCTGCAGGCAGACGTCCACCACCCCCCACACCCCCACACCCCCACACCCCCACACCCCCACCCCGCCGTTCTCTGCGATGACGTCTTCACAGGAATCTCACAATGGCTGTGAAGTACGGCCTGCTCATTGTCAAGTCAGGTGGGAATGCAGATCAGGTTCCTCTCAAAGGTTTAGGATCCCGCCTTCCTGGCCAGAGGCTTGTCTTCTTCCTAAGTGGTGCAGAGAAAGAGTCCACGTCCAAGAGTCAAGAGGCATTGTTGGTCCTCGGGTGCCAAACTGAAAATACAGCAGCGCAGATCATTCTCAATTTGTAATGCAAGTTACAAAATTTTCTGATTTTAAAATTATAGAATGATCCCTAAGACAGGAAAGGGGTGTGTGTGTGTGTGTGTGTGTGTGTGTGTGTGTGTGTGTGTGTGTAGAGACAGGCTTGATGTCAGTTTTCCAGGTAGGCACTCCTAGGTCTAAGCACAACTGTATGTTTCTAAATTTCTAAATTTTGAATGTGTATTAGAGTCAGCCTGGTTAAAACACGAATCACTGTGTTGCCGCAAGAGTTTACGATTCCCTGAGTCTGGAGGGAGGCCAAGCCTGTGTATCTGGGCCTCATCAAAGAGGTTTGCAGCGGTCGGTCATGGTTCCTGGTGCCCTCGACGCTTCAGCTGCTTCCTCTACAGTCCATCAGATAGAGTCACCACCCTCATTTGGGACCCCATCCCCAGGCCAAAAGAAATATCTATGAAGTCGGTAGAGTCAAGCCACTTAAGATGTATTTATGTCCTAAAAACCTTAGAGATTTCTTTAAAATCAGAAGGAAACAGAATGTAGTTATCTCCTAGTAGCCAGAGAAGATTGTTCCATAACTCCCTTGCAGATTCCCAAACCCCGGGGTTCCTGGCATTGAATAGGGTAATATTTGTTTAGAACCTATGCACATTGTCTTACAGTCTTTAAATAGTCTCTAGATGGCTTTAATATTTAATGTAGTGTAAATACTGTGTGAAGTAGTTGTCATACTAAAATAACCACAAGAAGAATGTCTATACGTATGCAGAACAGGCAGAATCTTTTTCCTGAATCTTTCCCATCCATGACCGGCTGAATCTGCGGACAGGAGCACGTGAACTATTACTAATAACTCTTTCTACCTGGTTTAGAGATTGGACACTGGTAGGATGCTGCGGGTGCCCTTTGGAAACTGGAAGCTGGCTGTTTTCTGTTGCATCTGCCTTCGTCAGGCGTGGTCTCAGGGAAAGGGCAGTCAAGAGTTCTCCAGCAGGAAGTGCAAACGGCTTTGAATTCACAGTCTGCTGGTATCTGACTGCACTCGGGTGTGACTGTGAATCTCTCAAAGTTCAAAATACTCCATGGCACCCCCGTGGGCTTGCCACAGTGCCCCAAGTGCCCTGGTGCCCGTTTGGGGAATAGAGGGTTCAAATGACCCTCTATTTTCTGTTTACGTCATTCTCCTTTCTTTGAGACCTAAGGAAGAAATTTTCTGAACTTTTTCTTTTCCTTCATTTTTTTGCAGCAATAGCTAAGAGTCTTGGATTATAGGAGAGTAAGTAATGCAGATAAATAGTTATCGGTTAGCTTGCGGTGGTGACACACACCTTTAATCCCAGCACTCAGGAGGCAGAGGCAGGTGGATCTCTCTGAGTTCAAGACCAGCCTGGTCTTCAGAGTGAGTTCCAGGACAGCTGAGACCATGCCTCAAGTAAAGTAAGCAAACACGAAATACTTACAAAGTTACCACTCTTGAAATAAATGATGTGTTCATTTCTTAGCAGAGGAAGTGGATAGGGAGGAGTCAGAGGATGCAGCCACCATGAAAAGCTGTCACGAAGAAGGCTCCCATGTCACTGTGGGCTGGAAGCATGCTTCTCAGTCAGACCTGGTGAACCTGGCTGACAGTCGTTGCTCTTCCTTTCCATCCACGAAGCTGCTGTGTCCGGGCAGGTACCTCGACCTGTGTCAAAGAGAGCCTAAGGTGTCGCAGGCAGAACCTAACGCTACAATCACAATATCTGACCTGTGTAGCTAGAGTTTTCCTGCCTGGCCCACCGTCAGGACAAATCTCTGTCACCCGCCAGTCCCACAGCCGCTCAGACCCAACCAAGTAAACACAGAGACTTATATTGCTTACAAACTGTATGGCCGTGGCAGGCTTCTTGCTAACTGTTCTTATAGCTTAAATTAATCCATTTCCATAAATCTATACCTTGCCACGTGGCTCGTGGCTTACCAGCATCTTCACATGCTGCTTGTCCTGGCGGTGGCTGGCAGTGACTTTTTCTGCCTTCCTGTTCTTTCTTTTCTCCTCTCTGTTAGTCCCGCCTATACTTCCTGCCTAGCCACTGGCCAATCAGTGTTTTATTTATTGACCAATCAGAGCAACACATTTGCCATACAGAACATCCCACAGCAGACCTGGCTTTAGGAAAAAGGTTTTACAAAACCAGGCTCTCATCTTTTATTAATTGAAAAATTCTCGCCAACTTCATAGCTAATTTCCACAAAAGCTCACATAAGGTAGGCCAATGTCAAGGAGTCACTTTGCCAATGATAAGTCCACGGCCTGTCATGGATGGAGATGAGCTGCAGAGGTTACCAAAGCATTTGGGAAATTCCCCACGGAGAGAGAAGACAGCCAGCGTGGGGGGGGGTGACGCTGAGCTAGAGAGAGGAAGGCTGGTGGACAGTTAACAATAGCCGGGGTTGGTTTTCTGGGTCCCCAGCAGCATTTTTTTCAGAAGAACCGATTCAGAACACATTGAGGACAATGGGGACAGAAAACTCAGCACACACCAGGAGCAGCGTGACTGTGTGGAGTTCATGGCAGGGAGCAGGCGCTGAGCACCTGCTGCTCGAAGCAGCACCTCAAAGGTCAGAGTCTGTTCACACGAACCAAGCTAGGCCCCTTTTTTTCTCTGAATACGTGTGCTTGGAAGCCCCACGTGCACATAAGCATACTTATGTGTGTGAATCTAGCTTGTTTACAGTGCCCCGACTCAGATCCCCCCTTGTGCCCTGAGCAGCGCTCCGCCTGTGACGTTGTTTCTGGTGTGTGGTGGCAAGACGCGAACAGGAAAAAAAAAAGATGAAGAATTATTAACCAAGTGCTTCTTTCAAGCCTGCCGGGGCATGTATACAGCTGAGTACATGAACATGTGACCTGGGTGATGGAGCAGAGCCCCTCCCCCCTCATCGGCAGGTCTCCTTTCCTTGGTTTTAATTGCTTGGGTTCAGTTGGCTCACTGCAGGCTGGATGGAGACAGTGAAAGGGAACAATTCAGAAGTGAGCACAGAGGCTGTGTGATTTTACTCTAATGATTTGGTGTAATCGTTGTTCGTCTTTTTTCTGTTGACTGTTCATCCTCAGTGAGGGTCTTGGAAAGTCATACTTGGTGACCTGCTGTACTGAGGTGACCCTGAGTCATCTCAATAAAGAAATTGAAGAAAATAAAGAAAAAATAAAGAAATCTCAAAAAAAAAGTCAGAGAAATACTACTAGGGTTAGGAGTCAGAGAGCCATGTGGCCATGTGGTCATGTGGTCAGGGACATTCTAAGGAATGGATCACTTCCCTTTCTAAGTGGGCCCATATAGTGTTCAGTGACAAATGGGAGAGAGAGAAGAAGGGAGAGAGAGAGAGAGAGAGAGAGAGAGAGAGAGAGAGAGAGAGAGAGAGAGAGAGGAGGGAGGGAGGGAGGGAGGGAGGGAGGGAGAGAGAGAGAGAGAGAGAGAGAGAGAGAGAGAGAGAGAGAGAGAGAGAGAGAGAGAGAATGAATGGTGAGAGTTCTCTATGGTGGACGTCTTTAAATCAAGATGTTCAAGCTCCAGGAGGCATTCTCCCCATGTCTTCCCTTCTCCAGCCTCTAACACACAGAGGCCAGCCTTCCATGTCCAAACACTGGGCAGTAGAGCCAGCCAGGGGGAGTCCCGTGAGGGCTCTGTAGATCTACGCCTGTGATGTCCAGCCGCAGAGAACTCCCAGCCACTCCCCCTGTTGCGCCCCTGAGCCTTGGCTCGCCTGTTCAGGAGTATCATGCCACCAATGAGGCTGGCCCCGCCTTCGGAGCATCGTCCTTCCTCCCTAGGGACAGCAGGGGGGCTGCTGGGCTCCTGGGCCTGTCCCTGGCCCAATGCTATTGAGTTCGTCCTTCACCTGAGATCAATTCTCACAGCCTTGTATGGTTAGGGTGACCCATCAAGGTGTCCTTGGGACGAAAATCCTTCCATTGCAAAGCCGTAGCTCACCCTCCAGATGGCTCAAGTTCACTCTTATTTCCAAATCAGTGCTGCAGCCTTTCCCGTAGGAAATACATGGAGGTTTTTTTGGTTTTTTCTTCCTCTTCCTTAAATGCCCATGGAATTGAGAGTTTGCCTGTGTTAGCCCTCTGGGGTTCTGAAATTCTTTCTGAGATCCCCTTTGCCAGAGTCAGGCTTCACTGAGCTGTGGTGTAAGTGAGACCTGTGCTCCACAGTGCCTAGTGGGCACATGGGCAGCACTTAAGAGGACTTTCTGTGAGCTGAAGAAATTAACCATGCAGATACAAACGAGCAGGGGCCGACCTTGGCCGTCCTAATGGACTAAATAAACGGCCTTTGAGAGGAGATAATGCAGCTCTCAGATGAATCAACATGAGGGTAGCAGGAAACAGGCCGAGATGTCAGCAAAAGGGAATTCTGTGCATCAAAGGACAGCCCTTGACCGGAAGGATGTTGAAAGGGGGGAAAACAGTGGCCATGGCTTTAAAAGGAGATTGCGAAATCTCTGCTCTCAAGAGCGTGGAATATCAGAGTGACTTGGTTTAAAATGAAGGGTTTGGGTTTTTTTTTTTTTTTGTTTTTTTTTGTTTTTTTTTTTTTTTTTTTCTGAAATGAGAAGAGAAAGCGGAAAGGGTGATGCTGAAGGTAGCCCAGGCTGTTGACAGTTACCACAATGAAATGAGTCTTCAATGTAGTTCCACTAGATGGGCCACACCCATGTCTCCTTTCTGCCAAGGTAAGATGTACTTGTACGTTAGCAGGGCTTTTTCCTGCCCACACTGAGATGTTTGAGATTGGGGTGTGGGGGTCACAACCTTGACAGTAAGACTAACTGGCAACACACGGTGACATCACAACAATGCTGGCTTTTCTCACCTGGGATTGATTTGAGGACACTGAGACTCAGCGGATTCTTGCCACAGGCTTCACGGAAGAATGAAGGCCTCAGTGGGTTCTTCATGGAACCAGCCATGCAAGGGCTCCCAATAATCCCACATTCACTTCCAGATCCCATTAAGTCTCACCACGCTTCCCAATGCCGGAGGTGAGTGCTGCTCCCCTTGGGTACAGGCAGAGTCACCTCAACAGCTGTGGGATTCACTTGGGTTTGTCTCTGCTCTGACTCTAGCAGCAAACAGCCGGCCCAGCCACTCTCCAAAAGAGCTTGCACATTGTAAACCCATTAGGGTTTAACTCCGGGGGACGACAAAGAGAATCAACTGCCTTTTGAATGTGGGCTGGGTGTGGATGGCACTCACTTGTCCTCAGGGCCAGGGTGAGCTGTAGGGAAAGTTACAGGCTTCTGAGGGGACATTTTCACAGGTTCTCCAAACAAGAGGCTCTTTCTTTCCACTCTGTCCAGCTCTCTGGCTAATGAGCTGGACCTAGCGGAAAGCAGGCCGCTTCTGCAAACAGGCTCGCAGCAGTGTGCGCACGCGGGCTTCGGCGAGTCCTGATGTTTCTGTTTCGTTCGTCTGAAGAGGCACCAAGAATGCCCTGTTTGGGGAGGGCGGTGCCAAGGCTGCCTGCAGACTGTCACAGGGCACCTCATCGCCTCTAGTAATTTTCCCTGTACGCGCAGTCCAGCAGCTCCGCTCACATGTCAAACCCAGGGCACACTTTGTCTCGCTCACCGGGTCCCCGCCTGCAATCGCTCCAGAACCCCTTAGGGCCTGCTCCGTCCATGTCTCCTTGACATGCCTGTGTCACTGAGCTCTGTGTACTGCCATACTGTCACTGTTTAAGAAGTCCCTTCCCAGCCCATCTGTCTTAAATTACGACGCTGTTTGCTTTCCCGCCCACATCTCTCCCCTGTGTGTCTTTTGTATTCAGAAAGTACTGGAGGACCTGGGAAGTCACACAGGCCCCACGCGCTTTTTATACCAGCCATTTTGCCAATCAGTACATATGTCTGCTTAATCAAAGTTTGCCAGAGCCTGGCAGCCTTCTGGGGTTGTGGCTCAACCTTTCGAAACTCAACTTTTGACACTGCCTTCTTCTTCTTTTTTTTTTTCCTTCTCCCCATTTTGTAATTCAATGTCGTGGAGTTTTGAAAGAGTATTGGATTTTGTTTGTTTTGTTCACGAGTATGGCCCTGACCATGAGGTTACATGTAAATTTGATCTGACTTATCAGTATTGAATCAATATTTCTTACTTGTTTTTGTTCAGTCCATTCGGTTAGGAGACTCGAGCTTAGGGGGGGAAGCTCTTCACAGGCCTCTAGTGGACAGGAAGCAGAACTGTTGAAATCTCACATTCAAATGCTTTGGACCTTGGTATGGCCCAGAGAATTAGGCAATCACAGAAATATGTTCTCCGTTGGCATTTAATTTAAAGATCACGGAAATAGCAATGGCTGGAATCAAATTCATATTTGCCTTTGGCAGATCATGACCTGATTGTCAACTTCTGCCTACTCTTTATTTTTGCTTTTATGTGTGGGGATAAGTGTTTTGGTGGCTGTGTATCTCAGATTGTAGCGTGTGGGGGTCAGAGGGTAGCTTGCAGGAGTCAGTTCTGTCCCTCCACCCTGTGGGTCCCAGGGAGGGAGCTCAGGTTTTCAGTCTTGGCAACAAACGCCCCTCCCTCCGAGCCTTGTCTCTGGCTTCATGCAATTATTCATTGAAACAGAGACTTGCGCTAGAGAATCCATATAGATCAATAAAGAGTCTGATTTCACCAAAGCAATTTTATTTTAACTTCACCTTATAGTTTGAAATCAACTGTATTGTTAATTCATTTTGACCAAAAAAAATAAGAAAATCTTCGAGAAGAATTTGAAATGCCTGCTATTTTAATAGATTTGTGGTCTGGTTACAGAACAACCAGTTTAAATGTTTCACCTCAAAAACAAAACAAACAAACAAACAAACAAACAAAAACATAGGCCCTGTCAAGAATTTGTGAAGAATCAGAATGAGGAGATAGCCCCACCCTTCCCCAAAGGCTGAACCCCCCCAGCATGCAGTGCCTTCCCTGAGCGCCCCCCGGCCCTTCCTGCTGCTGAACCTCACTCCCATGGTCCCTTTCCCTGGGTGACCCCACCCTTCCAGCACTCACCCACCCGGCAAAATCCTTCCTAGCCTCACACGTCCAAATCAAGTCTTTTTTTTTTTTCCTTCACAATACCCCGCACACGCACCATACAGTAGTGGATGCTGTTTCACTGTTGTACATTCAAAGCATCATCAAGTTAACTTGTGAAGGGCCTGTGTCTTTGCTGAGGGGCCTTGGACTCCACACACCCTGTTATGGTATATTCTGCCAAGTAATTATCTTCACTGTGTCCTCTGTATCCTGGCGTTTAGGGAAGGTTTCTTTGAAGTTGATTGCTATTCCTTGGAGTGCTTATCCTTGGTAAAATAGTCAGGGAAAGGTGTCACATCTCATCTTTTCTCAAGTGCGTGTGTGTGTGTGTGTGTGTGTGTGTGTGTGTGTGTGTGTGTGTGTGATCTGTGTGCAGGTGCCCTTGGAGGCCAGAAGAGGGCATGGGATCTCCTGGAGCTGGAGTCACAGGCAGTTGTGAGCTGTCTCGGGTGTGTGCTGGGAACTGAACTCAGGTCCTCTGGAAGAGCACAGCTTGAGGGAGAATGCCCAGGTCCTCTGGGAGAGCAGCCAGTGCTCCTAAACCTCCAAGCTGTCTCTCCAGCCCACACGTCCTTAGGGTCAAAGTCTGTGTCTAGCACCCTCATTTTCCCTCGTTCCGTCCTCCTCCACCACCATTCCAAACGTAACGTGATTTTTAAGGGCTTACGTTTAACTGTTTAAACAGCTGTGGTAGTTGTGATTTCAACCACACCTAGAATTTAGAATGGAATGTTTTTTCTTAGTATTGGGGAAGAATAAGGATTTCAAGCAATTCTGCTGCTGATAAAGTTGTTTAGATTATGGAATGCTGGCGCCGGATGCATCAAAGGCCATCCATCCTCTTTATTTTATTTCTATTTTATGTGTTTGCATGCTTGCCTTCATGTAAGCCTGCGTGTGTGCCATATGTGTGCCGAGTGCCTAAGGAGCCCAGAAGAGGGTGTCAGATCCCCCTGAAACTGGAGTTACAGATGGTAGTGAGCAACCATACGGGTGCTGGGAACTGAACCCGGATCCTCTGCGAGAGCAGCCAGTGTTCTTAATCACTGAGCCATCTCGCCAGCCCCTACATGTATTTTCTCACAGCCTTGATGGCTGGAAGACTGAGCTGGGGAATCAAACTTAGAGTTCTGGTGAGGGTCTCCTTCCTGGTCCACGGGCAGCTGCCTTTGCTCTGTAGCCTCACGTGCAAGAGAAGAGAGCGGCTCGTGGTTTCTCTTCGGATGACCCACGTGATGATTGCCCATTTGACCCTGGCTCCGCATGAAGCTGGTGTGTTTCTGATGAGGTCACTCTGGAGAGATCACAGACAGCTAGGTAGAGCAAACATGATAGGAAAGACTCGGTTTTTCAACAGAGCCCATCCTGTGAAAACCAGCTAACCCGAGGGAGGGCTCACTGGTGGATTAGTACACCCCTTCACCTCCACACCTTCGTCTCCCAGTGCTACCCTGGGGATCAAGTTTCAAACAAATGAAGTTTGGAGAACACTGGATCAGATCATAGCAGATAGCCTGAGCAGCTGTCCAACTGGAAATTCATAGATCCAGTAAGCTACATATTTACACTTAACCCAGAAAGACATGTTTAAGAGAAATGGACAGACAGGATGGTGTTTTACATTTACGTACAGTGTATTACTGTCCACAGAACTGTTGATTTCTGAAGGAGCAGAGTTACAATCAAGCTAGATCCATTACAGCTTTCCTTAGTCTGAGGTGATACTGGTGTTAGGGATGGCCCTGTGACTCTTCTGAACAATGAAAACTAGAAGTGACTGAGTTCACGTTCAGGCAGAGGATCTAAGAGCCTGTGTGTGACTGTCCTGTCCCATTCCCACTCCTGTGGAGGCTGCTAAGATGAAGTCTCCTTCCACCACCATAGGAGGCTAGGAAGAAATGAAGACACATTAGTGTCTCTCACTCTGACTATTGAAGCAATGGTATCCAGAACAAATGGGAATTTCCCCAGGAATTTCCTGATGGGAGAAGAAAAAGGCCTCAGCCAGAGGGGGACTTACCTTCCTGAAATGGATTTCACACAGGATGAGACTGGAGCCCAGATAAGGATGGGTCAGTGGTGACGGGACCACACCGTCACAGTGGTGACCGAAACCACTCAGATGTACTTATCCTTGGACTCTGTTTAAACTGTGGTCTCACTCCAGGATGGACTTGAGGGATGCTCTGAATTTCTTTGTCAGTTTTCCCAGTGCGATCACATTGAATAAGTCTCCCCTTTTTCTGCTGTCTACTTTTAATTTAGCTCTTTTAATTGACCCATTGAGGCTAGGTGGCTGAAGCTGACTTGGGCACAGGTTGTAACCCCCAAGTCTTTCCAAGTTTGATAACACTATGACACTATGAAGGACTAAGATGGACCAAGCTCTACTGTAGCTGTTTCTAAGATCTAAGTCAGAGAAAGAAGATACAATAGAAGTCTGTAAAAACTGATATGAAAACCTAGAAAGATCCCAGCATTATCTCCACCCCAGGAACAAACAATATTTCCTATCTATGATTCCACCCACAGTTTCTGAGTTATGTTCAGACAACTGGTCAACCAACTTCCTCTGCTTTAGCGCCTTATATGTTATTATACGTAAGTGTTAACTTTCCTCTCCTTACCAGGAACCCAAATGTACTTTGGATCCTAGAGTGGGAAAATGTGATGGATTCAACCAAGCCTATGCAGGGCATTTTGGCTCCGCTGTCTCTATGGACATCGCTGAGCAGATTTGAAATCTAGAAAACTCTTAACTCTAAGGAAAATACTGGTCCACAATTAGTGACCATCCCATATCCCCAGGCGCTCTTCGAAGTACGTAGATGTGTGAACTCATTCATTCCTACTTACATGACGTAAGTGTTACTGCTCTCCCCGCTTTCCAGGAGATACTCGGGGAACGTTGCCCACAGTGGTGAAGGCCAGATAGGAGCACAGGCAGTGAGGCCGAGAGCCACACTTGGAACTTCTCTAGATAGGGTTTTGAAAGACACACACCACAGATGAGCTCCTGAAATGTCTCCAGGTTGTCTTCACCTTTGTTTTATGATAGCAACCTGAAGCACCACAGCGGAGGAGGCAGAGGCAGAGCTCAGTGTTGCCAGGCACTGTCTGAACTTCTGTCCTCAGATAACTTTCGGTGTCTTGCTCCAGACTCTCAGGCCTGCCAGTAAGTGCTGGGTAATCGAGGACGAGCTGGATGACTTCCACCAAGCTTTTTTTTTTTTAAAGCTATCAGATCTGAACTTAATTAATCTATGGTCTGTTTTCAGAAATGAAATTCTCTAGTACTCCGACGTAGAAAATGGTTTCCTATCCCCTATTTCCTATGAAAGTTATTGTATTTACCAATCATTTAATTTATCAGTGTTTCACAGGCCAGTGACCAACATGAAATTAATCCCCATCTCAGGAAGAGTCAGCCTGGGAACAAGGAACAAATTATAGCAGATCGACAAGGGGCTGTGTTTCTTTAGAGTACCAAAGGCATTTTCTCTGTGATGTTATCCACTACTAAAGAGGAGAGCTGAACATTCTGCTGGTTGCTAAGAATTTCAACTGGCTGAGAATTTTTAGGGCCTTGCTATTTATGTAGGGAGACAGCACAGACGGCTGCCTTCTTCTTTCCTTATCTTTAATACAGATCTGTGAAGACCCGGGAAGCAGGAACACTATAGGAAAGAACAGAAAAAGGACCAGAAAAGGGCAGCGGAAAATGCCCTGGAAATGTTCTGCATCTGTTAATATAATGGGCTGGCTCCCTCTACACAAATGTGATGCTCTTGTGAGGTTTACAGCCTGGAACCCAGAAGGGTCTGGTCTTTGATTTCCATCTTGCAATCACTTAAAATTTTTATTAGTTGCAGCAAAATACAGGTAACAGAAAATCATCTCCACCATATTCTCGTAAAGATTGAGTTTTATTTGATTTGTGTGTAAGTCTGTGCAGCATGTGCATGCAGTGCTCATGAAGGCCGGGGAGGGAGTTGGATCCCTGGGAACTGGAGTTACAGATGGTTGTGAGCTACCACGTGGGTGCTGCGAACTGAAGCCAGGTCCTCTGCAAGAGCAGCCAGTGCTCTTAACTGCGGAGCCAGCTCTCCGGCTCCAACCCCAGCATGTCTAACTGTGCTTTTCACACATTCTTGTGCAAGAGTCTCCAGAACTCTTCGTCTTGCAAACCTGAAATTCTGTACCCATCAAACAACTTCCCATTTCCCAGTCTCCTGAGCACCCGGCCACCGCTGTTTACCTTCCTGTGAGTCGGTGACTCCAGGCACTCGCTGTGAGTGCTCTTCATGTTACAGCGTGGCCAGGATGGCTTTGCTGTTCACAGCTGAATAAGGAGATGGGGACACGGCTCTCAGCACGTGAGAGGTCAAAGCTAAGGAACAGCTCGTTCCCTTGCTGATAGTTTCTGAGATCATAATTTTCTCAAAAAAGATGCATTAAGGAATTTAATAGGAGACTGGAGAGCTGGCTCAGTGGTTAAGAGCACTGGCTGTTCTTGCAGAGGACCGGGGTTCTATTCCCAGCACTCACGTGGCAGCTCACAGTGGTCTGTAACTCCTGTTTTAGGTGATCCAGCACTCCCTTCTGGCCTTCACGGTGCATACCCGGTGCACTTACATAACATAGGCAGAACACTCAGACACGTAAAATAGAAATAAGTAAATCTTTTTTTAAAATTTGTATAATTTTAATAATTTATTAATTTAATAATTTAATATAGTATAATTTATAATTATATTGATCGATACATACAGGTTTATTTATTTTCACTAGATTGTTTCCCATTAACAATGCAGAGACAGCACCCGCCTCGTTTTTTTGTCAGAGGGTACATCTTGGCTTGCATGGCCCAGTGACCGAGGCCAGCAGTGAGGGCACAGTCTTTCTCAGCTTGCAAAGCTGTGAGCCTGGGTCTCTTGTGAGTGTCACTGTCTGGTTCCACGTATACAGAGGTGTCACAGAAGTCGTCTGGCTTCTTGCTTGGAAATGAAGACTCTGGTCTTTGCTTAGATTGATGCATAAAACGTTTGGATGTGTGCTGCAAAGGAGCCAAGCCGTGGAGACTGGAGGCTCTCATACCCCGAGCGACGCGAATGATGGAAGTGGGGAGGTCACCAGCTTGCCTTCCTCTGTACCTGGCTCCTTAAGTGGCGAGGCACTATCCAACTTGCAGATGTCATCAGAAACAGTGACCCGGGTCTATAGCAGAGAGCTTTTCCGATTTCAAAGGCCACAGGCTAGGCGGAGAGTGGTCAAATATAATCAGCCACATTCTTGGCCCTAAAAAGCTATGTGCTCCAGCCCTGGTGGCTGGTGCATGTGTGATTTAGTAGGAGAAATGATAGTCTAACTCTTAATTAAGACAGTTGGAGGTGGGGGGGATGCCTCTTCTTCCCATAGTCTTCCCCTCTAATAACTCTTAAATTGTATCTGATGTATGTGCTAGCCATGTCTCCTCCCCATGATGAAACTGACCCCAACTGTGATGGGCACTGTGAGGTCATGGCTTAACCTCTGCATCCATGGTTCAAAAGTAAAGTGCCCATAAGGTCTGGTTCTACAAGTAAATAATTCACAAAGTGAAAGAATAGGTAGGATGCCATAGATGGCTACTTTGACTAGGCTAAGGATTGGAATAGATGAACCCTTGCTGGCTTTGAAGCAGTAAAGTAAACATTAGCTGTAGTAGTTGGTTCTCCATTACTGTCGTGAAATACCAGAGATGGTCGGCTTACAAAGAAAAAAGGTTGCTTTTTGTCTCACAGCCTTGGAAGTTTCTCTTCAGGTAGATCCACTGCTTTTGGAGCAAGCTGCTCTCCTCATGACATGTGAGAGGCACAAAAGAGAAAGAGGAAAGGACCAGAGCCACAGCATCACCTTCAAAGGTGTGTCCCCAATGATGTAACTTCCTCCAACTAGGCCACACCTCTCAAAAGTACCATCATCTCCCAGTAGTGCTACCAGATAAAATCGAAACTTTAATATGCAAATCTTTGGGGACACTGATCCAAACCACGTCTAGTGGAGCTAGGACAGACTGGGACAAACAGATCATGCCTTGAGCCTGGGAATCCAAGCAAGAGTCTGTGCTCAGACCAGCAGGTGCAGCTCTGAGGGTCCTTTTCTTTCCCAGCACACTCCCTGCGCAACTGTATCCCCTTCCCATTCACCTCTGAGCTGGGCAAAGTGTTTTCATGTTCTGATGAACAATGCTGCTTTGCAAGAAGCCATAATAGTTTGTGTGCCTTAAGGGAAAAGTCCACAGTTGAAACCTAATGCATCCAAAAGGATTTCCAGTGGTCTTGTTTCCCTGCAAATGAAGCTCTGCCCTGCTGGAGGTTCCTACTTCTCAGAGCAAGTCGCTGACCCTGACTGACTGCTAGGGCCACCTTGGGACTCAGTACCTCTGCAGTGTTTAGAAGCAACAGCTCATATTAAAAGTTTGCCAACTTCCTGGCCTTAGCCATTGTAATAGGAGAAAGGAGTGTGTGTAAAGTCATGGAAAAGGCTTGCGGTGAGTTCTGAAGTCGCCGAAGGGTCGTGGGAGTGTGCAGATGTTGCTGTCACTCAGCGCTGATGCTCTGCCTTTGAACTGCTGGAGCATTACAGGAGAGAAGTTAATCTTCTGTGGCCAGTGCAGCTTGCCTGTGCTGATAAGTGTGATTAACAGCGCTAAAGTCAAATACATTAGCAAATGCCTTATAGCTGCCAGGAATGCTCACGGCCACCCACGCTTCACAGCTAAATAAGAAACACAAGTTTCAGGAGCCTGGGATTCCTAGATCCATTGTATGTACATGCCTCCAACTTTGATTTTCAAGTTGGTTTCAATCAAGTCAGGGAGCGCTATTGTTAGAAAGCAGCCAAATATAAACCCCAAAGTGAGGAATGTGCTTTTTTGTTTATGAGATTCTAAAAAAAAAAAAAAAAAAAAAAAAAAAAAAAAAAATGTTTTGCTCAAGTTTCAGAATCTTTTATGGGATCTGCAGGCTCCTCCAAATTTAAAGGTGAATTTTTAAAAATCTAGAGACTTCTTTGCACAATCCAGTGCTTGAGGCTAACCCTGAACCAGAAGTCAAAAGTCAAGGGTTCTTAGGAAATCGGGTGAAGCAATAAGTTGGTCAGTGTTCCCAACAGTGGAAAGGGCCTGGCTTGCACAGGGAACATCCTGTGTCACGTGATCAGAGGCTTTGTTCCTTCTTAACTGAATGAAGCTTTGTTGTTGGGGTCTATTAGCATGTTAATTAGAGCGGACCCCGGGCTTGGTGTCATAGCAGGAATTCGGAATTTCTCTGCCCAATATAAACGATATCACAAGTGAAATCTCAAAAGAATATAAAATCTGATCCTGGCAAGTCCTGGGTCACTAGGCAGTAGGGGTGATGAGGACCAGACAGGGTTAGAACTGGGGTAAGCATACCTGAAGGAAAGGGTGCAGACTTCAGGAGGGGATGATCCTGTCCTGTTGCCACAAACACTGTGCATGACACTACCTTGCCCAGGCAGGGAAACTACACTTTCTGCCTCACTGTGGACTTTCCCTGGCTGGGTGGCTGAATGCCAGAGCTTCAAGTGCGTTCCCTACTATGAGGCAATAGAAACAAAAAGCCAGCTCTGTGGAGCACCAGATTTGTGAAAGAGGCATTGACTTGATGGACAGGCTCTCTCTTTTTAAATCATATATAATTTGGGGCCTTTTGAACTGGAAAAATATATTTAATTTAATTTCATGTGTAATGAGTGTTTGTGTGTGTGTGTATGCATGTGCATCACCTGCATGCAATGCCTAAGGAGGCCAGAAGAGAGCATCAGATCCCTTGGAACTGGAGTTACAGACAGTTGTGAGCCATCAAGCGGGAACTGGGAGCCCAACACAGGTCCTCTGGAAGAGCAGCCAGTGTTCTTAACTGCTGAGCCATCTCTCCAGCCCCACGAAATCATTCCTGCACCACAGTATTTCATTTCTCACTTTCCTTACATACTGGCTAGTTTACAAGCCAGAGTCATGTGGGAAGGAGAAACCTCAGTTGAGAAAATACCCCCATAAGATTGGCCTATGGTGTGTTTTTTTGATTAATGGCTGATGGGAGGGTCCAGCCCACTGTGGGCAGAGTTACCTCTGGGCAAGTGGTCCTGGATTGTCTGAGAAAGCATGCTAAGCAAGGCATGGGAGCAAGCCAGTAAGCAGCGCTCCTCCATGGCCTCTGCATCAGCTCCTGCCTCCAGGTCCCTGCCCTGTCTTCCCTCAGTGATGGATTTAAAAGCTATAAGATGAAATAAACCCTTTCTTCCCCAAGTTGTTTTTTTGTCATGGCATTTTATCACGGCAATAGAAAGCTCACTAAGACACCATGCCATTTCCCAAAGCAGTTGACTTACAATTGACAAAGTTATTTTTGCAGTTCTCTCCTTTCTTCTTAGTTAATATAAGCCAGCCTGTGGAACTTTACACATATCACAGTAGAAAGCATGTGTGTCCAATGAAACGTCCTGCAGAGACACAGAACAGTGCTGACTTTCTAAACCATACCTGCTACAGAATGAGGCCCTACCACACAGCCTCCATGTACAGCTGCAGTTACTCCCCAGTTCATTCCAGGACCCTCCGACAGCAGATGTGCACTTCTGATTTTCCTTATGGACTCTTCTGAGAAAAGGGAAATTTGGAAATCATAGTCTGTAATGCAAATAGCCAAATGCATCACCTTGATTCACCTCAAAATAAGAACACAGTGGGGATAAGGAGAGATGGTTTTACAAACCTTTCCATTGTATGTGGGGGACAGGAGAGCTGGAAGAGGTGAGCTCACCTGTGTGCACACATGTGTATGTGCACACTGGCACAGCGGCTGGCGATGAGCACCCTTCTTTATTTTTCTTCATCTTGCTTTCTGAGACAGGGTCTCTCACTGAACCCAGAGCCAGCCATGTTGAATAGCCCAGCTACACAGCAAGAGCCCAGAATCCTCCGGTGCCTGCCTGCACCATCCCCCAAACCATTACTGGTGTTACAGGTGTGTGCCACTGTGCCTACCTTCTATGTGGGTGCTGGGATCCGAACTCGGGTCCTCATGATTGCAGGGCATGCGCTTTTCCTACTGGGCCACATCCCCAGCCACTAAACTTTCCCTCTTAAGTAACGCTTTAAGCAAAGTGATTTTTTTTTTTTAATTTTGCAGAACAGTCTTCTTTTTTACCCCCAAAACAAAGAAATTTAGTAATAGGGAGAGCAGACTAGCTTGTTTTATGAGTTGAAGAATGCAAAACATGGGCACTGGGGATCGAGGGAGCTGGTGTTTTGAGCACCCTGTTGTCATGGCTTTACTTGGTTCTGAACACTCCCTGAAACACGTGGCCACTGAAGTGGGTATGGGAATACATGGTTCTGAGTGACCACTGAAGTGTGTATGGGAATACATGGTTCTGAGGTCCCGAGAACCACAAGCTGCAACCCGAAGATGGCGTCCGTGACCCCGGAGACTATGGAAAGTCCCTGAGCCCTCCTATGCGCTCCCACCCTGCTGCCCTTCCTGCAGGACCCATGGAAATGAGCATGTCGGTGCTTGCCTGGGGTGCGACTCAGCATCCAGCTGTCTAAGTTCGGTGTCTCCGTACCATTAGCAAGGATGGCGCGGCGACAGTGGAAGATGCTGTGGGATGGCAATGCAGGCAGGGGCGGTCTGTCGCCTTCGGAAAATGAATGGACTGACCAGTACTTGTGTATGAGTCCGTGTATTTCCTCACTCACTGTCTGCTCCGTGAGGATGTGCTCCCCTGTAGGAGAGGAACAGAGTGTTAGGTTACCAGCTGGCATCCTACCGAGGGGAGGTACAGGTCTGCTCTGATGGCACCGGGGAGCAGCACTGCCCCCCTTGGCCTGGCTCAGGACCCACACTTCAGACTAGACGCTCAGCACCCTGGGATCCGAGCCATGAGCCCGCCTGTTTGCTCCGAGATGTGTTGTTAAATAAACAGAGTAAGGATGAGAACAGTACGGAACACAGATCCTGTTAGGGTGGGAAAGAATTCTCTCATGGGCATGTAACATGGCTGCATATGTGGGAATGTGCATAGATGTGTACATTTTACATTCATAAAATATGTGTGCTTGTGTGGGATGTCCAGAGTGAGCTGTGTGTCTACATGTAACAAATTCAGGACACACCAAACTCCTTCAGGGAGGAAAATGGAATTGGTAATTGTAAATAATAAAAATGGGCTGTTAAATTTTTAGTCTGTATTCTGTAGTGTTGAGGCTTTCCAATAAGCATTATTTTAACATGTTGAGTATTGTGTATACTATTTTTATTTTAAAACAGTTTAAATAAATATTTAAAGGTTATTTTTATTTATTTTCAAATGTTCATTGAAGATAAAAAAAAAAACAATTTGTTAAAAATGAACAAATCAGCCAGGCGATGATGGCGTAAGCCTTTAATCCCAGCACTCAGGAGGCAGAGGCAGGCAGATCTTTGTGAGTTTGAGGCCAGCCTGGTCTACAGAGCAAGATCCAGGAAAGGTGCAAAGCTACACAGAGAAACCCTGGCTTGGGGGGGGGGGGGAGAACAAATCTATCCTATATGAAAACTATATCTTTACATTTAAATATATCCATAGACTATAACATCAATGTATAATATGTTTCTAGGTTTTGTTTTATTTCTGATTCATGAATTACTTGCTTAGCATCTAAAAATCCAGTTGGGATTAAATTAACACCTTCCTTTGGGGTCTCTGGCAAAGCCAAATGGAGTTTTTCCTGGCTTTCTTCGGTGCCCTGGGGGATCCGTGCCCTTTCTGTCTTCAGGAGTGAGCTAACGTGATACTGCTGCTCACACCCAGCTGCCCAGGAAGAAGTGGTAAGGGTCAGCTGTCCCCTCCCGAACCTCACAACCAAATCACATGGGCTCCAAACAGGACCAAATCCCTCCAGACACAGAGATCTCGCTCTATAGCATAGGCTGGCCTAGAACCCACTTTGTAGCCCAGGCTGCCCTGAAACTAACTCACCTTAAAGCGTTTGCTGGTTTGAAGCCTGTGGCAATCCTGCCTCGGCTTCCCATGAGCTGCCATGCCCAGGCTGATACAGACATTCCTTAAGCAAGAGGGAGTGCGGATGTAGCTCAGGATCAGACCACATGAGGTCTGGACTCGATCACCAGCACTGGTAAATTCGTAAATAAACACATACCAGTCAGTTCCTATGAACTGTGTGCGGGCTTGGAGATGCCCCAGCTGTTCACTTTTCTTTCAGATGCTTCAGCCACAGCTGGAGGCAGACACAAGATGCCAGTGGCCGATTCTGTGACCCTGGTGAGACGCATCAGGCAAGCAGAGCCCCTTGGACCTCAGGGCTGGCCAGAGACCATTAAGAGATTTAGACAAGATCTTGATGGTGATCGCCAGACAGGCAAAGGCTTCACCAAGACTTTTACATTACGATGCTTTTAGCCAGTCATTATTTTTGAATACTCCAGTTCTGCTCAGCACACGATCAGTAGTCAAGCCTTCCACCAATCAAAACCTGTTTCTGAAGCTCAGAATTCTGGCTGTGGGGTGGGAGACTGTTGACAGAGAGGTGGTAATGGCAATGCTGGTGGCACCCCACTCTGGAGTACAGACTCCATCTGTAAAATGAGTCGCAAACTTGGAATGCTTGGTTAGATGCGCTCCGCGCTCTAATTGAGACTAAACAATGGGACATTGCAGGTGCCCAGGCACTTGGAGATCAAGTACTGCAGTCAGCTGGTCCTGCCGAGAACTCTCAGGTTCTTAAAAATTATAGCTTGAATCAAATTCAGTCTTTCTGGTCCTAAGGGGTGTTTCCAAGATGCCGCCAATGATGTGATGAACAGCAGGTATTGGATGTGTAGACCAAGCTCTGTTGCAAGCATTTTCCATTTGGTGACCCACTTAACATGGGCAGCAGCCCTACCAGGGCCGAGTTATTATCCACTAATGAAGAGAGATCACAGGTCACTTGTTCAGTGTCACAGGGCTTGCCTTGTTTCCTGTATCTTTCTGTGTCTCTGCCTCAGTCCCTCCTTCCGGATTGTCCTTGCATGTGAAGTACACAGATGCTTTCTGGATTCTCCTGCTCCCCATCAGAGTTCCTGTCCCTCCTGGAAGTCCACTCTGCTCTCCGTCTGTCCCTCAGTGTCCTCATATCTTTCTTTTGGATGACAGCACTTTAACATCCATAACCCAAACATCCAAAATCTGAAAGTTTTTGAGTGCCACTATCATATCCTAAGTAGAAAGTTCCATACCACGAAACTTTGTCTCCCGCACAAAATTATCAAAAGTATTACGTAAAAATACAGGCCACATGTATAATGCATACATGAGACGTAAATGAAATTTGTGTTTAGACTTGGATCCCATCCCCAGAATATCTCCTTAGATATATAAACATATACAAATATATTAACACACACACACACACACACACTCTAAAATCTGAAATAGCACTTGCCTCAGATAGTGCATATTGCATATGTCCTTGTGAACTGGATGTTATAGAGAGCTGGAGGAACCCATCCTCT